>NC_090204.1:12490000-12845000 GCF_033026475.1 Channa argus
CTCATCTGGTATTTTCTGACCAAGTACTGTTGTTTAATTTGTTTGTTTTCAGCTGTAGAATCCTTCACACTCCATACTATATTCATCTTCCTCAAACTAGATTCACTTAAGATTCACAGTCGTCTACACCTTCCCACTTTGCCCCGATTTAGCAGAATTAGACTGACCGCAGGCTCTTGGAGTGGCTCTGGACAATCTCCAGCTGATCTATGCTGTCCGTCAGTTGGCGGATTTCTGCCTCCAGCTCTTTCTGCGTCTGGTCCACCTGCTGACAGAGCTGTGCAAAGGTCGTAGCCATCTCCCTGGCAACACAGAGGGCACAGCGTCATGCTGCTTATTTATTTAGCCCAGCTACAGAGGGGAAGGCTGGGTGGGGTGCAGGGGAGGGTGGGGCAGGGCTTTGTGTGTGTAAATTAGGAACATTATGGGGAGTCAGGCTTTGTCAGTAGGTTAAATACCACTAACAAAAAGTGAGGAAGTGTGCGGAGAAATGACCCTTTGATGTCAGCACAAACAAACTGCATGGGATTCACACTGTACTGACAATCCACCCTTTAATATACTGGAAATTATCTATTTGTGATATTCCATTTATTATTAATTCCTACCCCCAATCTTGGAATGTCACATTTACTATGTTTTGTTGTCTTTTTCAAAGTAAAAACAAAAGTCTAACTAAAGAAAAATGGCTTAATGTTAAGTGTTTCAAAGTGCATTAGATGTTACCTTTCTTACCAAAGACGAGCAGGAAAAAGCAAACTTCTGAAAACCTGATGCTGTGTGTAAGACTAATACAATATAACATTAAATGATTTCTTCTGTTCTTTGTGCAGTGAAGACCTGCTATGATCTCTGTACTTATTATTAGACCAGTAACCATATTAGTTGTCACATTCTGTTAATTAGGTACAAAACACATTTTGTTCCACTTTCAAATGACATCAGTGATATTTTATCAGAACTTACTGCTGGACCTGGTGGCTGCAATTATTACTCGTAAAGCTGACAATGAGCTGAAGTTTTTCTGTTGCGTAGTCCACAAACTGGCGCTTCAGAGTGCGCTCCATTGCCTTTGTGGTCCAGGTAAGTCTCTCGTACAGGTACAACAAGCTGTACAGTGATGCTGAGAGGGCAATTATCCTCCAGCCAACTGTTCTCCAAACCTTAGGGAAAAACAGAAAGACAAAAGTTGGGTTAAGTTAAAACATTTACATTCATAGGGAAAAATGTATTAAAGTTCAATGAAGAAATAATTTAATGCTGCAAGACAAATATTTTGACTACGTCGCGGGTTTTATAAAAATTAAAACAGTATCGTATACATACATCATATATCATGAGCATATACTGTTTTAGAAATAACCACAAGCAACATACCACTCCTCCAACAATGATAACACTCATTGAAGTACGGGAAGTGAGGGAAGCCACATTGGTTGCCATGGCTACCATCAGGTCCTCCTGGGTCATGAGGGATGTTTCATGATTGGGCTGAGATTTTGCTGATTGGGGTCCTGATGATGGTGTAGAAGCCAGAGGCAGCACAGGTCGAGATGCCTGAGTAACGACAAGTGGAGTTTATAGAAAACTCACCCTCTTCTTTGTATGTTTTGTATGGTGTTTACATAAAATACACCATATAACTACTACTACTAATTACTGACATTCATTATAACATTAGAAAAGTTAGTTGAACTAGAGTACATAACAAACTTTAGTCTGTACTTGGAAGTTCTGATCCACCAGTCGAAGCGCTTTCTGTGCATTAGCAGATCCCAGGAAACGGTGGACTAATGCTTTCCAGCCTAACGAAAACTTAAACTCAATGTCCTCCTGGAAGTCGTTGCAGATTGTGGCACAGTTTAGGTCGTAACTCAGGTCAAACTTCCTGCTGGGTACCAGTACGTGGACTTGGCTCTGGACCACAGAGGGAAGCAGAGGGAGCATTCTCTCTGGAGAGTGAGAAAACTGGTGGGTGTGAATTACAACTGACAGAAATTTACAACAACATTATGGCAACATTCTTACGTTTATATTTTCAACAGGCACAAGGAAGATTTTTAAAACTCATACGACTATTCTTCAAGTGCTTTTACCTTTAACAGGTAGTACTACTACTTTAGCACTAGAGGGCAGAAAATAATAGAAGATGACAAAAACATCATCACTATACTCTATGTCTTATGGTAAAGTGCAACAAATTTCAGCTTTTTGTACACAGTAACCATCGGTCAGAGTCCAGATGTTTCAGCAACAAGCAGGATTACTCAGCCAGAAAACTTCTACAATGCCATGCAACAACATCTCTAAACATTTGTTAGCACTAATCAAGATTCATGACTAATAAAGTTTATGTTGAGAAATTCAGATACAAAGCTTTAAAAACTATAGTCAACCATTTTTTTTTTTTCAGGTGAGCTGGCTTCTTGAACTACACCCTGAGATCTAAACAAAACAAGTCCATGTTAAACAGGTCAATCACTATGAGAATATGAATAATTGGGAACTAACAACAGGCTACTGCAAAATATAGGTAAACTACAAGTCTTACTACAAGTCAACTACTTCCTATGACTGGAAACAAGGTACATCTTGTTTGCATAACCCAGCTTTTCTTTATTTTCCTTAGGGATAAAAAAAAAATACATATACTAAATAAAAAGCATAATGCAAATTTTTAACGACAGCTGAAGTCTATTTGTTACAGGGCACATTTACACCTTTTCAACATTACTGTCCCTAAGCAAAGCTTTGAATGTGTGCCTGACTGATGCATTTGTGACATAATGGGTGTGGGACGATGGCATTCAGTGAGTTTAAATATAGCAGTGAGCTGAGTGTTACAGTTCATAGCCTGTGTCCAAAAGGATTTGACTGAAAAAGAATAATGAATGGATTATTTTCTTCCAAAATATGATTTATTTCCTAGTCATCTTGTTCATAAAAATGTTTGGAGTAAAGAGTAATGTGAGTCAGGTCAGACCCAAATATTTGTTTGTTGAGTAGTTCCCCCCCCCCCCCCATAAAAACTTGTTTTCTTTTGTTTTGTTAGTATTTACTGTTCCCAAAGACTCTTCAAGGAGAGCATCAGCTTCAGAGAGACAGAGGTAATCACTATTTGGTGTTACTTTTTTCCCCCTTTTAACAGAAAACCTGTGCACAAATTGAAATGATAATCCACTTATGACAAGAAAAAAGGAAATTACCTATCATGTATTTCTGAGAAGACTGAACAGAAGCATTGATAGCATCTGAGCAGCGGAGGGCCAGGTTCTTTCCCATCCCCTGCTCCACATGAGACAGCAGCTCCTGCCAACAGCAACATGGATCAGAGGTGACAAAGACAACACGGAAAAAGACCTGGGTACCTGCGTTGTCGATAGAACACTATCAGAGCGGATTAGTGGTCACCCTAAGTAAAATGTCCGTGTTATGATGATGTTAACAACATGATAATATTATTTATTCTGCATAAGAAAACGTTTTTGTTTAAATAAGACACCACAATCAGCAAGTGCCAATCTAAATGTGTTGAAATGGCATCAAACTAAGTGTTGAATCTCAGATTTTTTCCCAAGAAGAGTGAGACCATGAACAATAAATCTACTTACAGACTTATAGATCTTGAGGACATGAGATGACGGGTGGAAGTCAGTGCAGAACTCCTCAACAATAACATTGAGACGACAGATCTCCTCCCCCATTGCTGTGGATACCTGGATGACACACACACACAAACACACACAGCCAAAAATATCAGTCAGCTCCCGCAAATTAGCATAAGAGCAGTAAAACCCCTTTGTGTCCAACTCAAACAGCCTCCAATAAAATATAAAGGCCCAATCATATTTCTGGCCCTACCTCACAAACCACAGTTAAAAGTAGTGAGTTAAACATTCCCCTATGAAATGGAATAAACCCTTTGCATCATTGCTGACAGCGATTTCTTCTTTTGTTATGTTTCTGGTAAAGAAAACTGTTTCAATTTCAAGTTTCAGAGGTGTATAATACTGGAAAACATTTTTTTCCTCCATATTGCCAATTAGTTATAGGACATTCTAAGCACCCTAAGCAACCTTTTGTTTCAAGTCTGTCTCTAAATCCCTGAGGCTTGAAGTGCTATGTAGCCACAACACTAACCCTACCCCTAACTGGTAAAGAGAATCAGGACAAATGTACACATGAATGCACAAAACAGAGGAAGACTTTAAAGCCAACAGGTTTAATCAAAAGGATCCAATAAACAGATTTATTGTATTTAAACCAGACATTGTATACATCACCTTGGACTCCACATCTTCACTTATGGCTTTGATCTTCTTTTTGATGTCATCAATCAACAGGTTGAGCTGATTCTTGACAAACTCCAGTCGGTCTATCTGATATTCTCTGTCCTCCAGTGCTGCTACTCTGAATTCCCACCAAACAAGAACCACAAATAAAAAGCTAAGAGATGCAAGACACTAAAACAAAAAATGAATAAATAAACCTTTGCAACAAATGACAGAGATCAAGTATCCAGTGATAAATGTGTCATTACTATGACTCAGTCAGTGTGGCTTTCAAGTAAACCTTATACAATTAAACCAATGCATATAGTTTCCTAATTTACCTCTTAGTTAAATGTTCTTCTTGGAGTTTATAAAGGCAGACAGTATCAGTTAAATCTGACCAACCCACTACAACTAAAAATGTAATTATAGATTAGGGTACCCACCTTTTCTCTGCTGCTTCGATGTTGATGGCATCCATTATGCTCTTGACTTTTTCTGTGATCTGCTTGGCTCTGATAGTGTGCTGCTCAAACTTTGTTTTCACTGCTGACTGCGAGATACACTCCTGCGAGGCCATAACACACAAGTTACTGTGACATGTATAGGGGCTGCTGCTGGATAGGGTGCTGGAACTTGCACGCTACCAGAGACGAAGTGAGACAAGGTAGACACCTGCTACTTTTACTTAACAGAATAAACGAAATGGTAACATAGGTTGGAACATGACAGCAGCAGTGTGTGTATCTTGTTTACAACAGCCCACATTTCAAAGTCACGGTATTGTGTTGAAGTCAAAAATCAAAGTAAAAATCATAAACCCATATAAGGTGAATAAAACCAAGAATGCAAATGAAAGAAAACTAATTTAAGTAGTAATATTGTTTTGATAAATTACATTATCTCACTGTCATTTTCTTCCTTTATTAGCTCCTTTAATTAAACATTGCTGTAACCAGTTGTTGGATTCAGTAATAAAATTCACAACCATGAAAAGCTGCTTTTTGTAGAGTTAAAAATCTACAATATAAAATATGATATAAATAAATAAATACTTATTTTCCCTAATAATACTTATTAACTCCTGATGCTATACTAACAGTTGTCCATCATTATGACAATTTATTATGCTAATCCCTAATTTATTGTAAGTCATTCAAGCTTATTTCTAAAGCACTACTGTTGATCCTCAGGTATAATGAATGAATCATTTTGTTGTTTTCCGTGAAAAGCAAAACATCAACACAAACAGAAATACAAAGAAAATGCAACAATGAAAATTGTAAAGACAATATAAAATTAAGCTGAATGAAAATAAAGGGATCTCCTCGCCTCAGCGAATCTAGACTTCAGCAATGAAGACGCAGCTTGATTGAAAAGGCACAGCAATTGGTCCGTAAGGCCTCGAGGGCCCCATATGTGTGGTTGGTGGTACGTAAGGTTTAGGAAGTCGATGCTTGGGTCAGCTGTTACTGTTTGGAGAGGAAATTTGGCCCCCACTCTTCTTATGCTAATTAGTTTACTGTTTAATATGCTTAAATAGATGGTCTGACAAACAAACACACAACAAACAGCATTATCTAAAATTGTTAAAGTGCCTGAGGAGTTTATGTGAAAAAAAAACAAAACAAATTGTGTCACCAAAACAATAAACAAATAAAGTCAGAATCTGAAAAAAAAAAGAAAAAACCTCACTTCCCTACTACCCTGTGGAGATCTCATCCACAGCAGCAACAGCAAAATAATGTCAAAAGTATGGTCTCACTTCCTTCTCATACATTAGTTGTGCTTCAACTTCTGTGCAACCAGCTGTGCCTGTTGTTCTTTCAACTAGAAAATACATCAACCTAAATAACTAAAAACTATTGTTACCAAAATTCTCTCAGGATTCAGACTAAGAATGGATTTTGCTTTTTAAAGAGGGAATAAAATAAACTGAAGATGTGAAGTTTGCACTGAAAGAAGCACGCACACACCTCAAATCTTCTCTCAAAGTACTGGAACTCCTTCAGTCTGTCTTGGAAGCCCTCAGCCAGAGCTCCACCTGTTGGATGAAACGGTCCCATTACATAAACCACTGACATCAGCAACTGTATAGAGCTTCTCCTACTGTGTGATTTCATTCATTTGGTTCAGTTTTTTATCACTTAAATCCTTGTTGTTTATCTTTTGTTTGTTGCTTTCTATGCATTACCTTAAAAAATAAATAAATGCATTTAGCAGTACATGAACAGCTACACCGAAACAGGTATATAATGCATAATAAACATCAACAGTGTCATCATCATCATTCCTTGAAAAAAGCCTCACCACTTTCAGGCATGCCTTGTGCACGCTGCATGCGTGAGTTAAGAACCTCTTTAGCAGAGATGAAGAAGATGTGATTGGGTGCCTGCTCACGGTCCACAACTTTCAACTCCTCTACCAGAAAGTTGACACAACGATCTGTGTGCTGCTTCCTCACCTTAAGGGAAAGGTGTCATAATTTCCAATTATATCCCAAAATGCAAAGTTAGTCTCTCTGAAATGAGACAGAGACAGAGGGATGACTTACATCCTCCATGTATTCTGGTTCGTTTGCAGAGGCGTCCCAGCGGTTGTTGAGGATAAAAATGTTTGGCTTTGAAAGACGTTCATTTACTTTATGGAAAAAGTGCTTTTCCTAAACAGATAAAAAGAGAAAACATATTGGTGATGTTAGAAGGAAAACAGTTCAACAATTAATACTTGCTTATGTTTTTCTTTTAAACAAACAAAATCTTTTTATTGCTGTCACACCATACTAGATCAAAATTAGTTTGACTGTTTGTTGCCTAAAAACTTTATAGGATATCTGTCTAGAAGAAGACATTTTTTTCTGTTTTCATTTGCTTCAAACACCAAAGTTGGTGTGGCAACATGAACAAAAATGGTGTCCACAACCAGCTAAAATGTGTGTTTTTGCTACTTGACTACCTTAAATATTTACGTTATGCCTGTGTTTATTTCCATTGTATGGGAAAAGCATGTGTGTTTCCATTCCCTTAAAAAGCTGCTTCTGGATTAAGGGCCTCTGTGATTAACAGTGTGTCCAGCTTCACATTACATGCATGTGCAAGCAGACAAAAACAGGGGTGATATCGCTGGATAAAAGTACAAAATGCCTTTATGCATGTGCTGGAACCCTGAATGCAATGTATGTCAAAATGAATATTTTCACATTAGACCACCCGAACATTACACAGACTTTGACCTGCAAGCCTCCTAGTACAAGTCCTGGTAATGTGATTGAGTTTTTGTGTGGAGAGAGCATGCTGCTCTATTCTACCATATTGATTTGGCATGAGTTTTTTTTAATGGCGGGTGCCCTTCCTGCCACAACCCTCTCATTTTGTGTAGGGACCGATCCTTGATGGCTGGGCAGGGCCACACCTGGTGGGGTGGGATTCATCCCGGGGCCTTCTGCATCCCAACCCGATGCTCTACCCATCGAGCCACCAGGCCCCCAGTGAGGTATGGGAGGACAAACTTTGATATCAAATCTTGGAATTGTATATGTCCAAGTCTTCCATACACTTATTTAATGGAAAATTTACTTGAAGGTAATTTGTCTTCTAACCACTGCAACCTCACAGCTCTCGCCACACTCTGGTTTCCTCCCACAGTCCAAAAACATGCATGCTAGGTTAATTGGTGAATCTAAAATTGCCCATAGGTGTGAATGTGAGTGTGAATGGCTCCATCTGTCTGTGTATGTCTCTCTGTGGCCAAGTGATAGACTGGCGACCTGTCCAGGGTCTACCCCACCTCTCACCTGATGACAGGATAAGCGGTGACAGATAATGGATGGATTGATAGTCTTTTGTTCACCATTTTATTTACCTCTATAACAGAAAATCATTATAAATTTCAACAGATGATATGAAACCAAGATGTGTCACTGCCAGTTATAATTTCAAATGTCATCTTATCGGTAGCTCAAGGTATTGTATCGCTGTAAAGTATGCATGAAAGTGCAGGTGTATTCTGTGCATCATTAGTAAATAACATGATGGAGAATAATAGCAGCCCAGCCTAAATACCAACATACAGTTTAAAGAATGAGAGACATTTACCGTATTCATTAGTGTGGATTCAGAGTTTGCCACCAGCACAAAGACATCTGCATCCAAGCAAAATTTGTCAATCCAGCTGTCCAGTTCTGATGTCACATCTGTCCCTGGACTAGAGAGAAGAAGTAAGGTTAAGAGGGTCAAATTCATCCACTGTTAAGCAATATGTTGATCTGAGCTTTATTTTGTGCACATTACTGGTCCTAACTGTGTATATGTGACTTATATAAGACCTGAAACATATCGTCAAATTCTCCAGAACTAACTAACATATCTAGTTACCTGTCTACCAGTACTAGGTCATCTCGAAGCAGAGCACACTTGGTCTTTGGCCAAAACACACGGACGAGACAGCCAGCGTCAAGGCTCTCATCCATGTGGAGTGCATGAGCCAGTTGGTTTACAGTCTGCAAACAGACACAAAATATATTAACTTACTAAATTATTTTAATATAAAACTGTTGGGCAGTGTAATATTTCAGTTAAAGTAATGAATTTCCAATTACATAACAATTGCAGTTATTATGGCAGCATTTTTCTTGTCATTGAAATAAGTATGACTTTTTCCCCTCTCAGGCTGCTGGTGGTTAAATTCAAGCACAAGGCTGTTTCCTGAATCACTTCTTGTCAGAATCATGACGATAAAGTCTTTAAGAAAGGCTTCCATACTTTTAACATATATACAAGATTTTGTATTTATTTTTAAACAAGTAATTCCGTGAACAAGTACTGAAGTTAATTTCACCAGCATTCCTTTGTTAATTTCTGATACACCGGACAATGAGAAAATAGGAGAGAAAATAGGAGAAAACAGTCAAAAAACAAATCAAATTGCCCATTTTGTTGAACCCTTGTTACCCATAGGTCAGCTGGTGAAGACTGCCACATGAAGCTTCCATTTCAGACACCTGACACTACAGTAAACATCATACATTTCTGTTATAGTCCATCCTTGGCTACAGGTTAAGTAGTTTGTGTCACATATTCTCTCTATTGCCCTGTACAATGCTACAATATTAACTTGTAAAATACTTAAATAGAATTTGAAAAACTATCATATTATCCTTACCCTGTTAGAGAATCTCGACTGAGACAAAAGTCTGGCTCTGTTATCAGGGCGAGCAATAAACCTAATCTGCTTAGCCCTTAATCTTGTGAGTGATGTGAGCAAATAAATAAATATATAAAAATTAAGCTCATCAACAATACTTGTGCCATTTTGACTGCAGTTAAAACCAACACTTAACAAGTTTACGAAGGGTAAGACAAGTCAAACAACAGAGGGATGTGAGGAAGCACAACATAACCGCCAACATACCCTATCAATGTAACTGGGTTAGAATTGATTAAAGGCAACATATGGTCTGTTTAGTAAACATGGCAGTATCCTAGTGTGTGTGTGTTTGTATGAAATACTGCCCTCAACCACACTAACAGAGGCTGCCAGTGGTTGGAGTTGGAGTAAATGGCAACAAACCAGTTCTTTTAAAAGAACAGTGACCTAAACCAAAATGTTTACTAAAACAATATCTACCTTGACGCTCTTCTCCTCATCGGAGCCCTCAGTCTTGAGGTAGGCTTTGTCATCATCTGTGCCCTCCACACTCAGGAAGCAGTTTGTGGTGTGTCCAATACCACTGGGCAGCACACGGTCCCTCAGCATAGCATTGATCACTGTGCTTTTGCCATTACTAGTCCTACAAAAGAAAAAAAAAAAACAGTGACTACTGAGGAGAGTGACTGAGAAAAGCACTAGTAAAATGTTTTGATGGAGTCTACCATCCATCAGTGCCTCTCAAATGTATTCAATGTATCAATAAATAAAGCATAAGAATTAACAGTTTAAAGTCTTTCTTTTTAATTTTTTCAGAGCACAACACTGATCAACTGATATTAATTTTAACTCAAATATGCAGAAAGATGTTTAACAGAAAATAAATGTGCTAATAACTAAATTACACTTTGGGGAATAATCTACAGGACATTTAAAAGTCAATATAAGTCAAAGCAAAACAGTCATGTGAATAGGCTGATGTAAGGAAGGACTAGTTTTACTCGCACAACTGTTCATATCACAATAATTAAATGCATATAGGTTGAGGCAGCTCATGGCAATCATGTCTGATAAATCAAAGAAACAATTCAGAGAAGCGTTACAGCTTATTTGGAAAATATTATATAAATAATATATAAAACAATACACATTTAAGTAAAATTCAGATATGCATCGATGTATTTACCTGCCAAAGAAGGCCACTTTCATGTGTCTGCGTGCCAGCACCTCCTTAATGATAGTAAGTTTGTCAGCATATGCCTGAATCTCCAACTTTTGATCCTCAGTTGCAATGTTCTCTAAAGCTGTATTCCCACGGGTTTCTATCAACACAAAGAGTAAAACATGATGTGTCCTGTAACTGTCTGTGAATGCTATCTGACAAATGGCAAAGATGTATTTTTTTATATATAAAAGTAATGGAACCATAATTGTTCGTGTTTAGAGCAATAGGTTTCCTATAAAACTAATACGCTAGTGCTGACAACTGGAAACCAATAAGCCATGTCTCTCACCTTCTACAAATGCTGAAGTCTCCTTCACATAATTCAGTATTTGTTCAAACACTTCGCTTATCTTTTTCTTAGCCACAACAAAGTGCTTCAGAGGGGAAAACTCCCCCAGAGCTGAGTCTGTCCGTCTGAGTGGAGGAGCTGCAGCCATGCTGGTAAATCTGGAGAAAGAGAGGCAGGGTCAAAAAGGGCGAGCACAGAAACACGTAAACTGTAGAGTTAACATGATGGCTTTTATTTATCTCTGACTGCTGTACATCTTTTTAAGATCACTCTTATATCGCATGAGAGCTGACTGGCAGGGTAAACATGTTAATGTTAGCTAGGTAACGTAAGTTAAGACACAAGTTCATATTAGTTACCGGACAATATTTTGGACAAATGAGGAAAAATACACATGTCAACCAATATTTACTTTGACTGACATAAAAAAGTAATCCATAACACAATGTTAACAGAGCAGACACATGTTGCCAAACAAGCTAACAGATTACCATAAAGCTAGCTGACGTTACAAGCGGCAACACGGTAAGTTCCTAAGCTAGCATTAGCAGCACATGTAAGTGTGGCATTGATTTCCTTACTTCGATTCAACAACAGCTAATGTCCGTTTCTCATAACACAAACTCCGATTGACCGAGATCCGTTGCCCGCTGATAAATTGATTGCTGTCACTCTGTCAAACTGGATAACCTTCTGTTTGTACGTGGTGGCACTACTGTTAGTTAGTCTAGTTAGTTACAAGAAGAGGTACACTTCCGGAACACATTTCAAAATAAATGCCTACTTTACTGTGTGCCACAGGGACCAGTATTTGAATGTGTTTTGATAAGATATGAATTAGGCTTCTACTGACTTGCATATGATTGAAATATCAGGTCGTTATGTGTACAACTCAACTGATTCAACCTGGCTCGTGGTTTTTGATTTAAAAGAGTACTTATGATCTGTGAACACCAAAGCATTCACAGTAATAACATCTTAATCTTTATTATTATTATTATTATTATTATTATTATTATTATTATTATTATTATTATTATTATTATTATTATTATTATTATTCTCACTTCCGTCTTCCGTACGTTGTTTGGCGCGTAACTTTCAGCTAGAAACATTGTTAAAGCTGACCAGAGTTGTTTCAGTATAGCACAAACACAAACGAGTTACAGAACTACGGATCTCGTAATAACGAGAAACATATCTCGTAATAAAGAGATAGGCTCTATTTTTTCCTTTGGTGAATGCAATGCGCCTACGTACTCTGGGGGTAAGTGTGGTCAACATGACACAAGGACACTATTGCATTAGACCAGGGGGTGGAGACAAATGCAAGAAATATTGAGTAAAGAGTAGCAGTGAGTAAAGAACGAATACAACACTTACATTTCCTTTTGAAGCTCAGATCCAAGTCCAGCTTATGATACCAAAATTACATCTGATTATACAGAAGACCCAAGGTTTTTTTTAATTATCCACTCTTTCTACACTTCAAGCTCTGAGATATTTTTAGGTCTGATATATATTAGGCATTTTATATAAACACATTGTCAATGATGTTCAGGTCAGGCCCGTTCCTAAAGCTCCAGTTTGTGTTTTTAAAGTAAAGGTACGTAGATCATAGTGGCTTCTGAGTTCTACTTTGGGTTATTACCCTGCTGTAGAGGCCAGCTTATTTTCAGTTTCGCTTTATTCACTGTGGGCATGGCATCTAGACTTTGCTGATATTTAACTCCACCCTACATTACGTGGCACAAATACTGAATTACTGAATTATCTTATGTAACCAAACATTTGCGCATTTACAGGCTGTTTAATGTCTGTTTGCTGTGTAAGTTGAAGTTGTGTCTTTTTACTTAAAAACAAAACATAAAAACAAAAACAAAATGTGCACTTTTGTTAACCAGGGATGCCCAAAACGTTTGTATAAAGCTGTAAAAAAGTGATCCAAAATAATCAGCAACTATTGCTAAAATTAAGTACAAACACTTTAAAACTTTTTAAAAGTGTTATGTCCCTGGTAAAAGTGTATAAAATAAAACTGATACATACCAAGAAATGCCACATTTTAAAATCACAGATAGTGTGACAAACACATCCTGATAGACTCATTGAAGTTAATGAAATTAGGGTAATAGCAGGTTAATAGATATCTTCAAGATTTTTTTTGGTGGTGTGGGGACTATTTTAGACATTTCTTTTCAAGCTCACTCTCCATAGTTTTCTCTTTTGACATGGGAAAGTAAAGATTATGAAAAGTCTCTCAGCATTGTATCTGATTATTCAGACCAGTATACTCACCTGTTCATTCATTCATCCTGTGCAGGTTATAACGGTACTACAGCCCATTCTACCTCACTGGCATCTTTTATTACATTAAAAAGTTTTAAAGTTGCCTTAGCAAATATGTAAGCATATGTGGGTGTTCTGGGTCTGAAGTTCGAACAGCAGACATAATTTAAATGAAATATGTTTTGTATTTGCTAGTCCACAATAACTCTCTGTTCAAAAGAGCAGGCTGTGAATGACACAATGCCATAGGGGTAACACCTCTTCGTACAAGTGTGTGTGTGTGTTTGTATGTGAGTGTCACATTTTCAGCTGTGACAAACCAACATCAGTCAGAACAACGTGCACTGAAATACCTCCACCAGGACTTGGAGCCTCTGATTCGGCTTTAGGATATTTAAAAACCGCTCATCATCTCAGAAACTTAAATTATTCTTACCGCTTTGCTGTTTTTGCTGGATTTTTTTTTTTTGTTGCTATGTGTGGATTTATAATGGAGAAATAAAATGGTGAGGAAGAAAAAGCTGCTGGTGTTTGGGTAAGTATTATTCCATTATTCATTTGCTGTTTTTTTCGTATGACATGAATACAATTTGTTTTCTAGCCTTAGTAAAAGCATTACAGCAATGCCATAAAAATATGCTAAAGAACTTTAAAGGCGTCTATGGTCCTTTATATTTACATCTCTGTAATTATGTCCTCTGTATAAGTACCACTATGCCAAAATATGTAACATTCCCACAAAATCCCACAAACTCATAACTATTTTAGAACCTGTTTTAGTGGCATTACATGCAATGCTAATGGAGCTTTGCTAATGGTAAATGGTCTTTCTTTCTTCAGCATGGCCTCATACATTAATGATGAAATGGATACACTAGTTGCTCTCCTGGGCAGATATAGATTTCCTCCAATTCAAATGTAATTTTGATCCAATTTAAACTGTAAAATGACAGTGGTAGAAAACAACCAAATTATGTCCTTTTTAACTATTATTTTGGAAGTTCAGAGAAATATTAAAGTCATATCAATGTACATTTTTATGGGTGTTTTTCTTTTACGTGTAACATGACCTGAGCTCAAACCATTTTCTGTCAGCTTCCCTATTGTGTTGGTGCTATTGTGGCAGTACAGGTGACACATGAGGTTACAAGGTTATTGTGTCTCTCTCTCTCTCTCTCTCTCTCTGTGTGTGTGTGTGTGTGTGTGTGTGAGAGAGAGAGAGAGACCTTTACATTGTGCTCCATCTAGCATTCTCTTTGAATAGCAATTTGGCTAATATTGCCTTCTCACCTAAAAATATATAATTTCTGATCCATGTTTACTGATCTGTCAGGGGGTTAAAAGCTGTTTTGATGATATGACAATGACATGAAAACTTTCTGTGTTTTATTTTCTTTATAGAATTTGTGGAAGCATGATGTGGGATGGATAAACAGCAACAGAACTCTACTGTAAGATGACATTAAGGCTGTTAGTGATGTAACACCTGTGCTGTCATGATAGTCTAATGTGGATTGTTAATGATGGTGTATGAATGCCCTTTCTGAAGAGCTAACAAGTAAATCTGTGTGTTTACAGATTTTGTTTTCATATAAAATTTAAATACAGGCTTAATGCATCATTACTATAGAATAAAGATCTATTCCATTATTCAGAATCAAATACACATAAAATAAAATAATATACATAAAGCAGTGTTTTTCTTTAAAGAAAACAATACGTGGAATTATTTTATACAATTTTCTATCTCTTTTTGTGTAGATGGCCTTAAATGACCCTGAGCTTTCTGACCCCTCTGGTGACCCCCAGCCTGGTGACCTCATTGAGATCTTTAGACCAGCGTATCAGCACTGGGCTCTCTACCTGGGAGATGGTTACATCATCAATTTAACTCCTGTTGGTCAGTGGGAGCCTACAGTCCAGACTGAATGTTTTAGAAGTTTTGATTGACATGCAACTTGACACCTCTATCTAGTTATACTGACAGATTTCACTAACCAGTCAGAACAGTATAAGTTCAATGTATCATTAACCTGGTACACAGGTCTTTACTCTGGTTCACCTGTTCATCCATTCATCCTTATGGTACTACAGCCCATTCTAGCACACTGGCATCTTTTATTACGTTAGAAACACTTGCTTTTTCTCTTTAAAAAATATCCATTGACGTCGGTAAATTTAATAAAGAAATCATATCTAAAGTTGCCTTAGCAAATATGTAGGCAGACATGGTTATTCTGTGTCTGAAGCACAAACAGCAGACATCATTTAAATGAAATATGTTTTGCATTTGCTAGTCTACAATAACTACCTGTTCAAAAGAGCAGGCTGTGAATGACACAATGTCATAGAACTAATGCCACTGTGTGTGTGTGTGTGTGTGTGTGTGTGTGTGTGTGTGTGTGTGTGTGCGCGTGTGAGTGTGTCATATTAGCAGCTGTGACAAACCAACATCAGTCAGAACAACATTCAATAAAATACCTCCACCAGGATGTGCAGCCTCTGGTTTGGCTTTAGGATATTTTAAACTCTCCTCTGAACATCTCAGAAACTGAATTTTTCTTTTCTTTTTTGTGGTTATGTTTTGATTTGTAATGGAGAAGTAAAATGAAGAAGATGAAAAAGCTGCTGGTGTTTTAGTAAGGATTAGTTATTAGGACAGATTTCACTAACCAGTCAGTGCAATGAAGTTTTTATTTTCAACTCAATGTAAAATGCAGATGAAAACAATCAAGGTTTAGAATAAAAAGGGCTATAGTAATTTCCCCTTTTATTTCATTTTAGATTTGACATATTGTTTCTTATTTTTATTACTCATTTAAACTACTAAACATAGTCATGATTCCTTGTTTAAGGTACCTCAATTGCCATTTGATTTGTGGGAACAATTAAGTTTTTGTCTGTAGGCAAGAAGATGTCTCTGATCTCTACAAATATTCACCTTTGCTTCCTGAAAATAACTCTGTATTAAAAATTTTCTTTTACACTCTATTGAAAAATATTGGTCTGATATTAGATCTTAGTCCATTAAAGCTCTTCTCTCAATCTCCAGATGAGAGCCAGGCAGCTGCCATGTCCAGTGTAAAGTCCGTCTTTAGCAGGAAGGCAGTAGTGCGCATGCAGCTCCTGAAAGAAGTTGTGGGAAATGACTCTTACCGTGTCAACAACAAATATGACCACAACCACACACCCCTGCCTGTCTCTGAAATCATCCAGCGAGCACAAGACCTCATTGGCCAAGAGGTGTCTTATGATCTGCTAGGGAGCAACTGCGAGCACTTTGTTACCCTTCTGCGCTATGGAGAGGGGGTCTCTGAACAGGTCTCTCACTGTTTTATTTCTCTCTCTTGTGTCAATTGGGGTAAAATTTTCTATCAACAAAACACAAGGAATTTCATCTTCAAAGTGGCATATCAAAGTAAACCATAAAGTATGTTTTTCTTTATTTTTTGCCACTTGGCATGAGGAATTTCCAAATTAGCGTCAGTTTTTTGTTGTTATGAAGTGATGCATTAGAACTTATTGGAACATTTAAAAACAGTTTCTTTCCATATTTATTCCATCTTTATTCTTCTAATAATTGCATATGTGTTACACATTTCCGACATTTGCAGGTGTTTATGAGCTAATTAATTCTGAATTATGCTATGCCATGGATATGCACTAAAATCCATTAAATCTGAGACTCTTCTTTGCTTCCACAGGCTACACGGGCCATTGGGGCCATCAGTTTAGTAACGGCAGCAGCCAGTGCCTTCTCTGTCTTTGGACTTATCAACACACGATCCAGAAACAGGCCTTTCTAACCCCTCACTGAAGGGTGTTGTCTCTTAACATTCATGTGGCTGCAGTGAAATAAATAAATAAAGTGAAAAAGATTGTTACTTGTTGATTAATTAGCCTTATGTAGTTTAAACCATGGTACTGATCACCAATGACATTCTGTTTACCTCCAATTATATGAAGCTCAAAGCAGAAAACTCGAACAGATTTCACCAAACCTGCAAATATAAAATAAATTCTAAGAAAACAAATCTCTGATTTTGGGGGATTTTGATGAACAAGCCCTTTAGAGCATCATGCCTCATTTAGCACTGGCAGTAATGCTAACTTCCTATTCACCATTGTCCAGTCACTAGTGCTGCAGCTACATTATGGATGATTGTGGCATTATGTCTTGGGGTCATCCATTAATCATATAGTCCATTAAATTTTCAATGTGTTTGCTGTCTCCAACTAACAGGGCACAATCTTACCATATTTAGTGCACTGATAAACTATATGAAACACAGGCAGAAACACAAAAAGTGAAAAGTGAACATATTAGGCATATTTTTATGAAAAATTACCATAAACTAGTTGATGAAGAATGTAAATATAAAGAAGCTCTCACAATTAGTCAAATAGAGGACATGCTATTATCTAAAAACGATATAGCACAGTATTAAATGTACCACAAAATGTCTGCAGTTTATACATTTACTGACTTGACAGGAGGTGACGCCCACGTGCGTCAAAAACAGAAACAAATCAGAAGAAGAAGAAGAAGAAGAAGAAGAAGAAGAAGAAGAAGAAGAAGAAGAAGAAACCGCTCTGAGTGAAGAAGAAGAAGAAGAAAAAAAATTTACAGCGTGACGTCAAATTTCGGCGCCGACTTAGCCACACGTGTTGTTTTCATGGACGTGTGGGTGCTTTAAGTTACGAGAAAGTGATATCTGTGTGTTAGAGTTCACTTAAAAAGAGTTCAAACATGGGGAAGAAACTAAAAGTTGGAAAGACCAGAAAAGATAAATTTTACCATCTTGCTAAAGAAACAGGTAACGTATTGCTCTGAGGAAATATAAGCTTTAAACTGTAAGCATTGAGGTAGCCGGTTTGTTAGCTGACTAGCTTGCATTAAAAAAAGCTGCTTGATTCGGAATTTAAATCGCTAGCTGTCAGTGATGTTTTGATTTATCTTTTTTTTAAGGTTATCGCTCTCGTTCGTCCTTCAAACTCATCCAGCTCAACCGTAAATTTCAGTTTCTACAAAAAGCCAGGGCTCTGGTCGACCTGTGTGCTGCTCCGGGTGGATGGTGAGTTGCCTCTCAACGTCTGATCCTACAATTTACTACTCGAGAGTTAAAAATAAGGAAACATAAACATTTGAAACATTGAAACAGTGATGATACTTATCACTTAATAAAATCATAAATTAAACAATAGGTATTCAGAAAATGAAATAGGTGGTGTTTTAATCTTTTTTATTTTGCTGTGGTCCTGTAGTGTTTTTGTCAGTTAGTCAATCCTCACAATACTTTCTATAAATTATATTGTGTAACATTAAACCATAACATACTTTTTATGACAAGGACATTATGCTAAAATGACACACCTTTTACCCAAACTGTAAAAGATGGAGCTTTTCTATATTTATATACTCTGCCTAGACAAACTATATAAAATAAGTGACCAGCATACAGAGGAGCATGGGAATGTATTACACTGACGGTGTTAATTAAAATATCCTTGCAGGTTACAGGTAGCATCCAAGTTTATGCCTGTTTCAAGTCTTATTATTGGTGAGTTTCTGGTTTTATTTTCAAAGTCAATTAACTCTCATCCTCTTCTGTGGTTCTAAATCATTGCTCAGTATCATAGTTACCCCGAACTACTGAAGATATTGATATGTTTAATCAATTAATCTGTCTTTTATTTGATTGTTTGCTGCTGTGAAGAAAAGAGTAAAAAAGTTTCTTGTAGTCCAACAACAAATTATTTACATGGGGAACAAATTGTTATCTTAACATTGTGTTAACTGTATATTTAAAATAGAGAAAAAAATTTCAGTGGCTTAAGCAGTTAATGTGGTTTTATCTCTGGTTTCATGTATTTGTTTAGAAAAATTCAGGAAGAAATATTATAACTGGGATAACTGGACGTTTTACATTTTTCTCCTTTCAGGCGTTGACCTTGTGCCCATCAAACCCATTCCCAATGTAGTGACGCTGCAGGAAGACATCACTACTGAGAAATGCAAACAGGTGAGGCAGGGGCTGCAAGGTTCAGGGAATGAGAAGGCTTCTTATCTGGTCTGCTGGGAGAGCTTCACTGTGTACCAAATATAACATTTCTCCAAAATCTAAATTTATTTTGTTGCTAAGATAGATTTTTAACTAGGATCGGTTAAGTGAGATATCTCTCATTTTGCAGGCTTTAAGAAAGGAGCTGCAAACTTGGAAGGTTGATGTAGTTTTAAATGACGGAGCCCCAAATGTGGGAGCCAACTGGCAACATGATGCCTTTTCACAAGGTAAGTATAGCTAAACAAAAGTTTAAAGACAGACTGAAAAAACATTAAATTAATAAAATCACATCTTGGGTAGAACTGACAATAATAGTTTGAATGAAAAAATCTAATGTTTTCCTCCTTTTTTGGACTGAATTGCATTTCTGACATAATTTTGAGGCTGATGTCCCTCTGTTCTCCTCTACACCCCCAGCTCATCTGACTCTTATGGCTCTAAAGTTGGCCTGTGAGTTTCTGACCAAAGGTGGCACATTCGTCACAAAGGTCTTCCGCTCCAAAGACTACCAACCGCTGCTCTGGATCTTCCAGCAATTCTTCAAGAAAGTGCAGGCTACAAAGCCACAGGCATCCAGAAATGAGTCTGCTGAGATCTTTGTCATCTGTCAGAGTCAGTTCCAGCAACAAATTATACTCGGATTAGAGGAGAAATATTTAATTTTGATGAATACCTATTACATTTACACTAAGTTTTTGTTGTTCTTAACCAGGCTTCATTGCACCGGACAAAATTGACAGTAAGTTCTTCGACCCCAAACATGCATTTAAGGAGGTGGAGGTGCAGGCCAAATCTGTGAGGGAGCTGATTCCTGTCAAGAAGCCAAAGGCATGTACATTGTGTGGGATGATGGAGTAATACATAAGCAGAGTTTAAAAAATCCTTTTCAAGTAATCTGTTCTTACTGACCTAAAAAGGTTTTTACTCATAATTTAGCTTTTTACTGTATGTGGTGTGATAGCTGTCAGTCACACACAACACATTTTCTGGCTTCAAATAGCCATTTGTGACCAAACAGCTCTTTGTCTGTTGCAGGCAGAGGGTTACGAAGATGGTGATTTGACACTCTACCACAGTTTCACGGTGACTGCTTTTTTAAAAGCTGACAACCCTGTGGACTTTCTGGGCAAAGCCAGTGAGGTGAGATATCAGTATAGCATTTAAAAAAACCGTCTACTTTCAAATTACTTTTTTTAAAAATCTCTCCCATCAGGAAATTAGCCAGGACGCACACAATGGCAGAGCTGCCATGCAAGGGGCTCAAATTGAAGGTTTAATATCTTGTCTAAAACCACTTTGACATATGGTAAAGTGGAGCTAAGGATCAAAGAGAGGCGAGGACAATGTACCTCATTTGCCTTAGCTGCCCCAAACCTTTGTCCAAGCTTGTCAAAGATGCTAAACGAAGATGGAATTCGGATCATCTTTCACACCGTACTTGTGAAGCGTTTACACCTACAGTTTTGTCTCTTTTTCATACTGTTCAATCAAATATTACCAACAAAGGAGTTTGGCTTTTTTTTTGTATTGTGCATTTGTGGAACATGTCAAGGTATATGAATTACAGTATAGAGTCGGAGCATGTATGCATTTATAGTGTATATACATGGTTCTTGGCGGGTACAAGGAAGAATTGGCCATAAGTTAATCACCTTATTTAGAAATGATGCATGAGATATCAGACTAAAAACCTATTTTTGTTGCTATTCTCATTCTGTCTTAATCATTTAGATCAGTTTTGACAACGCAGACCTGGAGTCTCACTCTGCCACGAGTGACGAGATAAAGGAGTGTTGTCGCGACATCAAAGTGTTGGGTCGTAAAGAGCTCCGGTAAGCCTGTTGTCCTACTGATGTCTGTGCTTAATTCGTGACGTGGTCATGTGGGAAAGGTTTGTCAGTGCTGCCAGTAGTGTATTTTCACTTTTTGCCCCACATTTGTAGCCTGCTGCTGAACTGGAGGTCCAAGCTGAGAAGATATTTGGTAAAGAAACTGAAAGAAGAGGCAAAGCAACTTGGCAAGGAGATCAGGTAGACAATGCTTGACAGCAAATTTATAAAAAGCCACAAAAAAGTATTTGCTGTGTCACAGAAGGTCAAAACTTTTTTCTGCTTTATCTTTTAGCCTCGGTTCATATGAGGAAGAAGAGAGCAATTCAGAGGAAGAACCAGACAAGAAGAAGAAGAAAGAAGAAGAAGAAGAAGAAGAAGAGGAGGAGGAAGAAATGGAGAGGAAACTAGCAGAACTGAAAGCTGAGGAGGTGGCTGAACTCAGACGGTACAATGAACCTTTTTCTTGTTACTTAGCAATTTTATTTTTGGGATTTTCTGTAACCATTTCTTATTCGTTTGATTAATGAGTCATGCTTAATTGCAAGTTTGTCTGAATAGTGTTTGGTCATATTAAAGAGTGTCACTGTGGTTTCTTACCTACAGTCTTAAGTTGCAGCAAATCTGGTAGTTATGTATTGTTACACTTGAATTCACAATAGGCAAACTACAGCTCTTAATTTGGATTCTTGTGGAGAAATATGTAGTTATGACTAATGGTTTGATACCTGTTAAAAAGACAGCAGAGTTTATTGAACTGTCATGCTCCATCAGGAAGAAGAAGAAGCTGCTGAAGGAGCGGAGAAAGCAGAGGGAGAGAGTTGAACTGAAGATGGACTTACCAGGTGTCTCGATCGCTGACACTAATGACTCATCCCTTTTCTCCCTCGGCACCATCAAGAAAAAAAAAGTAAAATATCTCCCACATGGGCTGATGCATTGTCTGAACACATCACACATTATTATATTTGTATACGGTGCCTGATAATAGTATTCACCCTCTGTACAATTGAATACTTATGCAACCATTTATTTTCGGTTTTGGATTAGTAATCAATTTAGAATTACTTTGTAGGGATCTGTTTTTACTTTTTTAATTGTATTTTTTTTCTTCTCTCTAAAAAGCCAAATTAAATCTACCATGATACTGGAATGAAACAAGATCAATATATTCAAGGAAGTGAATACGTTTTTAGTTTCTAAATGGATTTAAATTTCAATGTATCTACAGTAAAACCTAAAAACTCTGGCTTTTATTTTTTGGATGAAACACTGCAGCTGATTTACATTAGAAGTCACCTTTTTCACAGCTCTGACTTTGAGCATTTCCATTTTTTTTTTTTTTTGTTTCAAGCTCAAAAAAATCCAAAGTTAAGTCTCCGACATTTAAATAGAGGCATATCAGGGTTTTAGAAAGTCTCATTTGGTATTTCTTTGGTCTTCACCACTCTCAATCAGGTGCTGGTTGACTTATCTAAAGGGGATATGCAGGCGGCCGACACTCTGACGGAAGGAGATGATGACCTTCACCTGTCCGAGGATGAGGAGGATGATGAGGCAGATAAAATGTCTCTGGCTTCTGATTTAGATGAAAAGGACTTAGAAGAGGTAGAACACAGACAGACAGAGCTGGAGAAAAAGGCCCCGAAGAAGAAGTAAGTTGCTGTTGAAGACTGCATCAAAAAATGCAAGGCAGTGTTTAGGCATAGGTGGGACAACAATCATCTCACAATGCGCTGGTGAGATGATTGATGTATCTTGATGTTCATCCTACACTTCATCATTAGGTTGTCATACCTGTCCACATGCAAATTAAGCCCTTGCATTTGAAGCAAACATTCAGTTTCATCCAACTGGGTTGATCTAAACAATTTAAACAAATTTCTATTTTCCCGTATCTGTGAGTCTAGTTCTGCCGTGAGTGGCTCATACCTTGAGAAAAATGTGTTCTCTAATTTTTTGGATCCAATTTCCAGAGTACAATTTGCTGAGGAAGAGGAGGAGGAGGAAGGGCAGGAGCAGAGTGGTTTGCTTGTGGAACTGGAGGGAAAGGATGTGAAAAAGGAGCGAGAGACCAACCTGTGGTTCAGCAAGGTTTGTTTACAAACCTCACTTATACAAGCTCTAAAATTATTTCCTTGTTCTCTCATTTTGACAGTCACATCATCTTGTGAGATGTCCTGTGATTGGTCATCGTCACACAATCATTAATTTCCCTCATAGCTTACACTTGAGTCAATTACTGTACCACCTCTGACCTGTGAATTTACCCTTCTACTGGCCTGCAGGGCATCTTCTCTGAGATTGACCTCGAAGGAGATGCAGAGAGCGAACTTCAACAGACTGAGTGGCTCCAAAACAAACTAACAGGTAAGAACCTCCCCTGGGCAGTGCGATGGTAGAGTGGTTAGCGCTGCCGCCTCACAGCTAGAGGGTTTGTGGTTTAAATACACGGGTGGCTGTGGGCTTTCTGTCTAAAGTTTGCAAGTTCTCCCCATGACTGCATTGGTTTCCTCCCGGTACTCTGGTTTCCTCCCCCATCTTAAAGACTTGCATGTTAACTGGCGACTCTAAATGTGTGAAATGTTGTTTGTCTGTCTTTGTATGTCTCTCTGCTTTGGCCTTGAGATAGACTGGCAACCTGTCCAGGGTGTACCCTGCCTCTCACTTACATTTTAATACATTTACATGTTGAAAAATTTTACATGTAAAAAAAGTTCCTATTCAAAAATGGAACCATAAAACAAACTGCATCACTTTTCTAAAGGTACTACTGTACCTGTCTTAAATTTGAGACTAACATAACAACTGTAATTTTTCTTCTTCTTTTTTTATTAGGAAAAGGCAGAAAGAGGAAAGCTGAGGAAGAAGTAAAAGCTCAATTGGAGGGGGAAGCTGCTCTGCCAAAGGAGGAAAAAGCGGGACCATCACAGGTAGCTGAAGAGGACAGTGACTCTGACGACAGCAGCGATGATGAGAAGTAAAACCCGATATATTTTGTCTATGGTGCTTTGTTGAATATATTTTATTAACAGCTGAACAAATGTACAAAAAATATCACTTTAAACTTTGGTTCATTTTTCAGAGAGATTAGCAGGATGAAGCAGGCCCGAGGGGCTGGTGAGATGTCTGGCGAGGCAGATGATGATGACTTTAAGGTCATGCCCATAGAAAGCACCAGTGAGTAATAAAAAATAATGTCATTTATTCCTGCACACTTTTGGTTTGCCAAAAAAATAAAACAAAGAAGCCCTAAATAAGTAGAGTGTTTTCTGCTTGAACATGGAGAAGGAAAAGGGGGAGCACATTTTTACATTTGCTGTGTTTTTACCTGTTTTACCAGTTTTTACCTAAAACTAGGTAAGACCAGTAACCAAGTGGAGCATCAATCCTGTGCGTGTGTTTCATCTTCATGTGGTTCTGTGCTGCTTAGGTAAGAAAGCTAGGATTCTGGATGCTGAAGGTCTGGCCCTTGGCTGCCAGATTGCTACATCTAAGAAAAGAGCTCGAGACATGGTGGACAGCTCCTTCCACAGGTGTGTGGGTGTGGTTGTGGTGGCCCTGTATCAGAAAGGATTTATCAAACATAATGTGATATTTACCTTTGTTGTGGTACTGCATGTGAACAGTGTTCTTCATATAGTGACAAATCATTTTTTGTATGCAGAGTTACACATTGTGTTTACACTTAGTATCTGAATGTAAAAGAAACAAAAATATTAAATTATTGTAATAATTTTTTTTAATTAATATTTAGAATATTATTTATAATAATATTTAGAAATTTTACTCTTGGGGGCATTTGGTTGGTTTTGTACTCTGATTTTATTTCCTAACCAGTTACAAAGCTATTGCTCTGAATCCACATCATTGAGTGAAACTAGTGTTGACTATATTGACAGAGAACAGCAGTATTAGTAGATCTTAGTTGCTAAAGTTTACCATATGTTGCTCATTGTGTGCTGCTGCAGATTTGCTAGCTCAGAGGAACCGTGGGATGTACCGGAGTGGTTTCTGGATGATGAATGTAAACATCGTAAGAAACCAGTGCCAGTCACCAAGGAGATGGTGGAGGAGTACAAACAAAAATGGAAGGAGATCGATGCCCGACCCATCAAACGAGTTGCTGAGGCCAAGGCCAGAAAGAAGAGGAGGGTAAGATGAAGGGAAATGATAATGGTTCAATTGTTGATAATAGATCATTTAAAAAGCGGTTGAAGACACAGGGAGTTAAGACTTTTAGGACACTTGGGAATCAGTGAATAACTAATATTATTTTTCTAGGTCTTAATTCATTTCAATGTGACTTTTCCAGATGCTAAAAAAGATGGAGCAGGCTAAGAAGAAAGCGGAGGCAGTTGTTAACACAGTGGACATCTCTGAGAGGGAGAAAATGGCTCAGCTGAAGAGGTATGATGTCACACCTGCAGGGTTGGACCTGCATGCTGACATAAAACTACACCTCTAGGAAAAATTATGTTTTAATTGTTTTTTTTTGACTTTCCCTCATTCTGTCAGTATCTACAAGAAAGCAGGCCTGGGGAAAGAGAAGAGGGAAATAACATACGTTGTGAGCAAAAAGGGAGCCGGCAGAAAGGTGAGACGGCCTGCTGGCGTTAAGGGAGTGTTCAAGGTGGTGGACAGTCGCATGAAGAAAGACATGCGAGGGATGCAGAGGAAAGAACAACGGGCTAAAGGAGGCAAAGGAAAAGGAAGACAGTCAAAGGGGGGCAAAGGGCGAAAAGGAAAATAAATTCCAACCCTTATCAATTTTACCTTGGTGTGTGATTAAACACCCCCGATCATGTTGCATTGACGGATGCAAAAAAACATTGCCATTGGTGCCCCCTTTTAGCTGCTTTTGAGGTTGTGTAAACCTCTGGTCACTCAAGATCTGTTGTGGTAATAAATGCTCGTCTTCAGTGTATGTCTTTTTTTGTTTGGAAGACGTACATAATTTGACTTGCATGGAGGGGATTTACTGAACTGTAGATCACAGTAAATTCATTACAAGTTTATTACAACACCAAAATGTTCTTTAAAAATGGTAGTATTCCTTTTGTAAATATTATATACACATTCTAACAATAAATGATTTGGTAAATTGTAATTCAATTAATGTTTGCCTTTTTTGCGAATATAGCAATTTTACATTTGATTTTTATGGTTGCAATCAAATCACTTCCATATTTTATCTGCCTGGCCTCCTTGAAGTAAGGTTGCTCTTGACCCACGTACTGCAACGTTCTGCAATGTACTGAATCGTTGGGATTATAATTTTTTTTTTTTTTTTTACTTATAAAAACTGTTAGTCACCAGCTAACAGATCAATATTTGATTTGAAAATAATTGTAATTTAAAACTTGCTCATTATTACACTTACTTTTGATAGGCCTGTACTAAGTAGCCTAGCTCTTTTGCACTTTAGTTGGATTTTGAGTATATCTTAGTAATATACAGAGAGGTACTGTATATTTGAATGAACTCACTTTTAGATTTTTACACCCTATTAAGGTTTGTGTCATATCTGTATTATTCCAGAGGTCAAATTCAAGAGGTTGTTTATAGTTACTTCCTAAATTTGAATATGTAGCCGAAAAGACAGTGAATACCAATGCAACTGGGATGAGGCAATTACAGTTATATGGAAAAAGGTTGGAGGAGGTTGATAAAAGAGTTGTAGAAGAAGCACTAAAGAAGAATGAGTTTCCTCATTTTTGTATTGGTGTTGGGTATTGTAAGGTTAATTAGATTAAGAAGTATACGTATGTGTACTGATGATGTCATTAAGGCTATCATATTGCTTTGATGTTTGCGTTTATACTTCTATACAAAGCAGAAGTGAAAGGCTAAGTGTGTAGCTGTGGAGGCCCACGGTTTCTTGCCGTGTTCTGTGGATTTAGCTATACTTTCAGAAACTTGTTTGATGAAGCTGTTATGTGAACGTGTTTGTGAAATTACTGTTTTTGATTACTGTTCGGTCCATTATAAGTCGAGAAACAAATACAATAAATGTACAATGATCTCTGGAGTAAACTAATTGTTGGACCATCGGATACAAGTAAGATCGCCTCTACAAAGAAAATATAAGACTGAGATATATTTCAGATGATGTCATCTGGAGGAGCTCTAAAAACAAAACAGGTTGACTATCATTACAAACTCCATAGTGTGAGCAACGAGATGACATAATCTGAATTTAAGGTTCTTTTAAGTGATGTCATCTGGAGGCATCTTTCAGATAGAAGTAGAGAGATATTTGAATGTAGGGAAGTCAAGGGAAGTTTAATGGCATTTATGTACATGTACTACCCAAACTAGTTAACCTAGGGTCACACTCTGGCATAGAAGGGGGGCGCTAATGCACCAAGTACGCCGGATGCCCCAGACAAGTCAAGAAGAAGAAGAAGAAGAAGAAGAATAGTGTCGATTACTTCGCGAATAACATTACCACCAGCGCGTATTAGAAAGCGAACATTATGCCTTCATATTAACAGCAGTTCAAGGTTGGAATGGTATTGATTTCACATAACTGGTGCTAACGTTAGCCAAAAATAAAGTAGACTTTAACTGCTAGTACTTTCGCTTTCTGTAAACTGTTCAACTTATTTGGATTTCTCCACTTCAGCTAGCTAACGCCAAGCCAGCTAACAGCTGATGGGTAGTTGGGAAAGCGCTTCTACTCTCTGTGCCAGGATGCTTCGTGTTGTCCTGGCATGCAGCCTGTCGCTGGCCCTCATGGGACAGCAGGTGGAGGACGATTGGGTAGACCCTTATGATATGTTAAACTACGATGCAACCACCAAAACGATGAGGAAACCTACTGAGGTTGGATGACACTGGATATTTAACGCGCATTTATTAAAATCTGTGTTGTCCTGAACAGGATGAAGCTTCTATGATATATCTCTTACACCTTTGTGTTATGTATGACTTGCAGCCAGCAAACTATAACAATGTGGCGACTAAAAGAAGAGAGTACACTCAGGACTCCTGCCAGGCTCAGCTGGCATCTTGTAGCAGACATGTAGAGGATCTGCAGAGACAGGTTAGTGGTTTGGGTTGATTTGATAATGTTACAAGACCGCTTGTACATATAGTAGGAAAGTAAATAGAAAACATGAGAAAAAAAATAAACGAGCATACAAAGCAGATAAATTATTATGTATAAATTGAAGCATAATCACGCATAAAATAACGGTTAAATTAAAACATTTGCCTAGTGGTCTTTCATGAAATCCTTAAGACTGCCCTGCACATGTTTTCTGGAGAATAATATTCATCCTTCAACCAGAAAGAACAAGTTCTATTCTTAAAAAGAAGCATCTGCCCACCTGATTGTCCTTCGATAATATACAAAATCCATATCTGGGAAATGGGGGGGAAAAACTCCATTAATGGAATCAATCATGAGACATAAATATTCTGCTTTGCTTCCATTCAGATTGAAGAACCTAAGAAGACCAAACACATCTCACAGCCACCTTCATGCAATCCAGTGTTCAAGAGATTCTTTAGCAGACTCTTAAATGAAATACGAAGGGTTGGTTTGGTAGGTGGTCAACTCATTTTTGGATGTATTATGTGTCAAATCATTTTTGCCAATCTTATAAGCACCCACACACGTCTCTGGTTAAATAAAGTATCCTGACTTTTCTAGCTCTATTTAACTTTATTGAAATAGTAATTAGATGTGACCCAGCTGTAGTTGGCACAACGCATTATACTGGCACTGAATCCCATTTGTCACATTTTCTCCCCAGCCCAGTGACTCCTCAGATAGCTTCTACGATGCCAAGGTCAAACTGTCACAACAGTCCATCACAGAAATTCAGACACTTCTCGAGGGTGAAGACGGCTGTAGAACAGGAGCTCTGGACAGCGCCATCAGTCAGATATTGGTGGATCTCAGACCACATGACTTTGAAGCCTGGAAATGGCATTTTGAAGACACCTTTGGTGTGGAGCTTGACACACTGTTAAAAGTAAGTTTGTTCTTTAAAGTTTTTGTTCACAAGTCTTTAACATACGTCAGTCATGTGCTGTCTATTGGGGAAAAAAACTGAATTCCACTCTTTATAGTCTGAAGTTTGTTTTTTCTCCTGGATACAAAGTTAAACTGAGGCTTTCCTGTCGAAAAAAAAACAAGTTTTGCTTTTAGAGCAGATTTCTCTAATTCTTTTCAGATCAGAGTCGGTACAATTTGGTTTATAAATTTGCACTGTAAAAAAGGTTTATATGCAGATATACAGTTATTAATTTTCCACAGTGTATGCAGATGCGTTGTCCCCAATATCATGTGAGAACTGTGTAACCAAACACTTGCAAGCGTAATGAATGTTAGGAATCAAAGGCAAGGTTGCATACATTGGACTGGTTTTTCATTATGTAGTGGTAAACAAATTTTACCCTCTAGTTTTTAACATGCATTACAGACCCCAATAAAATCCACTGATTTCATGTAGCCTATTATTTTCAATTTGACAACTAAACTTTAAACTTCTAACAACTAGCTCCTAAGCTATGACAAGGTTTACAGTCCAACTGGCTTTTTAATATACTTACTTTGGTTTACAAATGGTTGTCCCTGCTTGTGTTCCAGATGGGGCTGTGTGTTCTGGTCTTTATGGCCATCATCTGCACTCAACTGTGGTCAACGGTCTCCTGGTTTGTACAGTTCCATAGACTGTTTGCTGTCTGCTTCTTTGTCAGTATAATCTGGAACTGGTTTTATTTGTACAAGGTGAAGACCAGCTTGTTCAGTTCACTTTCTCTTATTTTAGCTGTCATTTAACTTCCTTTAGACCAACAAGATGTTTACCATTAGATTTTGTTTTTCAGATTGCCTTTGCTGAACACCAAAAGAACATAGTAAAAATGGACAGTTTCAATGAAAAATGCACTGGAGTGCAAAGAATTGGCTGGACTGATAGTTTGAAAGGTAACTAATAACAAGAGTAAACATACTGCATATTGATCCATTCACCCACTGTGTCCTGCATTTACCTCAGTCCTCACATGTTGCTTGATGTCCAAAATTATTTGGAGTGAATTAAAGGTATATGTCTGTTATTTTAAATGTTTGCTCACTGAGCTTACTGTCTAGTTTGCTTCAGTTTTCTGTGCTGAAAACTGTTTCTTTTCCCTGCAGAGTGGTACAGAAGCACCTGGACTCTCCAGGACGACCCTTGTAAAACATTCTATGAAGTCCTTGTAGTCAATCCCCTTCTGCTGGTACCTCCAACCAAGGCAGGTCTCTATGCTGTGTTGGGGTTGTATACACTGATCAGACACAACTCTAATACCACCTGATGGTTTTAATGTTGTGGCATGAACTGGTCTGTGGGTACAAAGACCCAGAAAACCATTAGGTTGTTTCAAAGTTGTGGCTGATAGATGGAAAGCTGTGTATCTAAAAAGCCTGAAATAATGACAAATGCTATAAATTCAGATTTTAGTTCCATAATGTTGTATTGTAATCATAATTACACCATGCTCAAATCGCAACGCTCACAAAGCTCAAATTTTCTTAAGCATTAGAACTTTAAAAGTTGTGAAAATGGTGCATAGTGTACAAAGTTGTGTTTTAAACATGTGTCTCATGTTTAGGCAATCTCCGTTACCATCACAACCTTCATCACAGAGCCGCTGAAGCACTTAGGCCAGGGGATCAGTGAGTTTCTTCGAGCCCTCCTCAAAGATCTACCAGTAACTTTGCAGATCCCAGTTCTCCTCATTATTGTGCTTGCTATTGTGGTGAGGACAGTTCCTATATTTTCACTGACACGTAAATAAATTCTGATAAAAAGTGTCAATAATTGTATATTTATTTGAATCCTTTTATAGGTGTTTATGTATGGAAGTGTGCAAGCAGCCTTCCAGCATGGCATTACTGCTCCTCTGCGTGGCCCCCGAAGGGATCCACCTGCTCCAGAGCTGGTGCAACCACAGCCGCGACTCCTTGGCCCCTTGGGAGGAGGTGACGGACCACCACAAGTCCCAAGGTATCAAGTCTATGATGGCAGATTACACAGGAACCAGGTTCATCAGAGACGGGGCAACAGACTCCAGATGGAGCCATCCCAGTTGCCTGTGGAGACTCTGCAAACTGTCTACCTTTCCAACAGTGAAGATGAGATGGATGGTGGGTGGTGTGAGGCAGAGCAGAATGTCTCTACTGAGCCAAATTCAGAAAACCAACAGGAGGCACAAGAGGAGCCAACAGGAGCAAGTGGTAGGAGTCTTTCTGCCCAAGATAAAACTAAACCGACTGAATCAGATTCAGCTCAATCAAAGGAGACAAATGAAGATTCGGCACCCAGAACTAAACCAGCAGAGAAGCAGCCTTCACGGAGTGATGTAGAGGTGAGTTCTTGTGAAAATACATTTGTCAAATTTATTTTACTAATACAAGACTTAAGACGAACAATAGCTCTTCTCAACCATAACTGCAACTTAAGCTGAATGTTGGTTATTTTTTAATGCTTCAGCACTGCTCATGGAGTAATGGAATATTCACATGCAACATAAAATGGTAAAAAAAAAACTACTTTATAATTTTATTTAGGTATTTTATCTTTTACTTTTGTCTTTTGAGTATAGCTTCTGATAATGTCTTATGCTAGTGAATATATTTCACCAGCATCCTCTGGATAGATTCAACAGATAGCATGTATGTTTGTGTTGCCGCTGCTTCACCTTTTGAGTTTCTTTCAACTTTAATAAAAGAAATGATTAAAGCAGTAGATTTCAGCTGGGATGCTATGACATACTTGTAACATGAACTTGATAATACCTCAAATCTCTTAAAATCCAATGCTTCATTTAAGGAGCTGCCAAATTGTTCTGTTACCACAAACAATTAGAATTTCATTAATGGTGTTTTGATAACAACTGGTTCTTTACTTGGAGCTACCTTAATTTTGTGTGCCACAGCAATAAAAATGTTGCATTCTACTGCATACGAATACATTTTGTTTATTAAATCTTATTGCCCTTTGAGAACTTGTAGGAAACAATAAAAAAACAAATTAAGCATGCAACTAAATGTCAGTGTCAGATGTTTTGGGAATTGAAAATATGCTCTTAGCCATTTATAGTATGTAATATATTTATGATTTAAACCACCCTATGTTTAGGAGCTGGGAGCCTTACCTGAAGGCAACTCTTCTATCCCACACAATGAAAATGTGAAGCCACCTGTTCAGGAGACAGGTCAACAACCAGCCATATAGTGGATTCTACACTATCAAAGCTGCAAGATCAGGATCATCAGTGTCTGGTGCTTTTCGTTGGTCTTATGAAGTGGACTAACTGATGATCCCTAGGAGAGTTAATGATCTGACAGACTGATTTACAGACAGAGATCATATTTACTTGCACTTGAAAAACCTGGTTACTGTAAATCCACAAACATCTAGCAGATAAGTAACATAATTTCTCATCTACTTCTGTCTTATTTTGGAAGCATCTGTCACTGAATTTAACTGCTAATTTTTACACAGAAAACTGTCTGAAATATGAAGAAATATGTAGGGGAAAGCATCTTCTATGTAGTTGCACTTTGGGTGGACTGTTTCTACTTTTGTTCCGTGAATGTAGAAAATCAGGTTTCCCTAATTCCCTACCTCAATTATGGAAACCAGGGTTTGGTAAAATACATTTTTAAAATAATTGTTGTTTCATGTCTGCTAAATGTGTAAATAGAAAAAGGTAAAATCGGGTATTTGAAATTAGGTATTTTAACTCTGGGTATTTTAACTCTGTCACAGAATTGTGTAAGTGTAGAAGGAGAACTGCAGTATTGTTATCTGGGTGGGTGACCTCCAAATATGATGTCCTGGTTTTAGTTTATTAGCAAATAAATCTTACTCTGACCCCATATCTTGTACAGCATATATGTGTTTTTATGTTATTGTGATGAATTATACATTGTTTGACAAACAGGAAAATCCCACCCACTCATCACAAGAAAGGTGCAGCTGAGACACAGTACCTTGACATTTGTCTTTTCAGTCCTTTAGTCAGAGTCCTCTCTGGCACTGGAAGTAATTCTGCAGGTGCTTGTAAGTAGTCTTTTTTTTTTTTTTTTTTTTAGCTCAAATGAAACCATTAATTGGACCCTGATGCATTTCACTTCCAACGTATGAAGAAACACATGAATGCAAATGAACATCTGGTCAACAGTAATTTGTAACACACCCAAGACTCATTTCCTTAAGATTACTAAGGTAAAGGGACAGTTGATCTGTTCAAACATTGTCCACAAATGTTGACAGACCAATGAAAACCACCTGCAAACCCCAAAGGCCCAATGTGACTTTGTTTCAATTTAGTTCAGATAAACTCATTTATTTTGCAACGTTTGTCTTTAATAAGAATTGGCTCTGAAGTGTATTGAGGGACAAAAGTTAATAATTTTTGTTGTAGAAAGACAGATGATTATATGTGGTGCTGAGAGAGGGAAGACATCTGTCCAGCTGGTTTTATGGTCTTAACTTATCCTTCAGTACCCACAAATGAATGTGCACACATACCAGGGCTACAATTGTTTTGTTGCAAAGACCAACAGTCCAATAATGCCTGCTAGCAGGTTCAGGAGCCTGAGCTAAGTCCACATACTGCACATATCTTTGCAAATATTAAATCAAGCAACAATGTTGACAGTTAATATTTTGTCCTGCATCCATCACACAAGTGCACACAAAAACAACATGGTGTCAAGAGTGTTGTCACAATGGTAAATACAAAAACTGTGTGAGTATAATAACAAAAAAAAAAATAAAAAAACCCTAAAGAGATAAAAGATGTTTTGGTTTATTAAATACAACCTGGTATATTAGTGTTAGTGATGCTGTAGACAGATCTCCAAATATGATCTGTTTAAACTACACACAGTCACGATGAAACATATCAGAATGAGTGGTAAACTCTTAATAACTATAAATGTAGTTTTTGTTTACTCGTTAAATACAGGATTGAAGAATTGCTTAACCTATTTATTTTTTTACCCGTGTAAGCCTTTGCGGGTCCTCTCTGAGACCCCGGGAGGACCTCGAGCCGTATGTTGGGCACCTGTGCTCCGCCTGAAACTCATTTCCTGATTGGCTGACTGGAAGCTGCCTGGTCAAACAGAAACCTCAGCTGAGGAAACCCGCTGCTTGTTAAGCTTGTCAATATGCACATGAACGCATCGATTAATGGGTGAAGATAATCAAACATGGAATTATTGGTTAGATATCTGGATAGGAGCAATTCACTTAGGTAAGTTTTATTTTTTTTTTAATAACTGTTGCTTAAAACAACGAAAATGTGTTTTTGAAATAATAAACTGGTGTTGACCGTCGGATGTTTGGTCTCAAATGAACCATACGCCTCAAAATGCTTTTGTCTCACCCTAAAGAAAAAAAGTAATGTATTACTTGATTCAGGATATTAACAGCATTTACACAGCTTTTTAAGGCCACACATTGAGCTTAAACTACATCTAAAGTGTATAATTTTAACAACGACAAAGTTAATTTCTAGTATAGTAAAATAAAGTCCTGTAAAGGATTGAGGAGACAGAGTCTGTAAGGAAATATTGAAGGTGAACCGAGCTAACCTTGGACTTAAACCCAGGCAGCAGCTCTATGAATGCAACCAGTGTGCTCAGCATGTGGACGTCTTCCTGTCATAAGTGACCAACCTGCTGCGTTGCACTGAAATGCATTGCTCAATTAAAAAAAAACAACCACAGAATAACTGCACTCACACTTTTTACTTCTGTTTTCCTTCACTGGAAGTGTTTGACCTCTTTACAGGAAAACATGGTAAAGGTTGAGCAACCCCTCAGAAAAATCCTCCTGTCTCACATCCATCAGTTTTTCTCCAGCACCATGTCAGACACAGGCTGTTTTTTTTTTTGTTTTGTTTTGTTTTTTTTTTGTCTCAAAGCTGATGTGTGATGTTGATGTTGTGTCTGTGTGTTTCAGCTCTGTCACAACTCCTGACATTATCAAAGAGGAGAACCTGAGAGATGATCTGAGATATTACTTCATGAGCCCGTGTGAGAAGTACAGGGCCAGACGACACAAGCCCTGGAAAATGGGAGTGCAGATTCTAAAAATTGTCATGATCACCACACAAGTATGTGCTGGTTTAATGTAGATCAGAAAATGAGTATGAAACTTGCTTTCTGGCAGGGTCTTGTTGTCATATTAACAGAGACAGAATTTAGTTTAGTTTTTTCATAAATAAAAATGGAAAATTATTCAGATGGACAATTAATTGGTATATATTTAAATTCATAAGAAAATTAACAAATTGTTAAAAAGGAGGAGTGAGAGTACTGGATCTTTTGAGCCCTTGATATAAAAAAACATTCAGAGCACAATGTTTGCACTCTTTATTTGTTGTAGATTTAATTTTCAATAAATAAAATTGACATCTTGTCATAAGTCTACTTACTAACCTTATTAAAGGTAAACCTACAAAAACTAATTTACACTTTGCAGTGGAACACCAGATTATAATCAGGTACATCCTGTTTTAATTGTCCTTGAGATGATCTGTGGCAGATTGAATTTTCTGGAGGTAGTTTAGAATGGTAACAGTTTAGCACAACACTGACCTGAATCTCGCAGCCAAGACAACACTGGAATTGCTTCGGCACAAGTCTCTGACGAGTGTCCCAGCCTAAGCCCAGATTTAAACCCTGCAGCACATTTGTGCAGAGACCTGAAGACGGCATATCAGACACTTCTCATCTAGTGGGATGAACTTGATCTGCCAAAGGTCCCTCACAAAGTTGTAATATATTTGTGACAATGTCTAAAAGCATGTTTGAACTTAACTGTTACGGGAAATTTCTAGATTGATATGTAATAATGGTAACTTTATTAATTTATGATCTACAATACACCCTTCTGAAGTAACTTTTTTTAGCTTTTTAAATTTTATATAATCACTTCCTGCTATGAACCTATGTCATGAACTGTCAATGTGTTATGAACTCCTCTATTTTGTAAATGGCTGGTGGGGTTTGGGGGGTGTTGCTGTAGCTGAAGTTAAGTGAATGTACTACTTGGGTGTACAGTATTTGGTGTCTTAATCTTTCTCTGTGCAGGTTTTAAAGTAATATAATATTACATTCTTGCTACTGGCTCGAAAGTCTGTGTGTATGTGATCTGGTGAGGACAAAGTCCAAATCAGTGGAAATTACAAAAGAGGGTTCGCAACATGTTGTTAGATAATGCAGCGGGTAATGGTTTTAGTTCTGATAAACTGTATTAAGTGAACAATAACTTTTGAAATGGACCAACCACAGACAACTAATACGAGTACTATATAAAAGTACACATCCAGATGTACAAATAATTCCAGCATTATTTTAAATTTAAATAACGTAAATTGTCTTTTCTTCATAGCTCATCCTGTTCGGCCTTAACAACCAACTGGTGGTGTCCTATAAGGAGGAGACCACGATGGCCATCAAAAGCCTTTTCCTTAAGGGCTACAGTGGGGTGGATGAGGACGACTACTGTGTAGCTGTCTACACCCAACACGGAGTTTATGACAGTCTGTTTTATGTTCTTGATCAGGTAGGTTCCTCCATCACATACACTTTCCACTCCTTGCTTTTGATTTTTTTTTTTACAGTCTTTTCCTTGGGGGTTGTGTATATGTGTGAATATTTGAGCTTGAATAGTGATGTTCCCTTTTCTTAGGTTAAACCCTTTTTTTGTTTTAAAATAACTTGTGGCTTATTTTGTTTTTAATAATTTCATGAAGTGAGTCCCTTCTCATGCACATTAGTCTTCTGGTACTGGACCTGTTTTCTTCTCTGGGACAGTGAGTTTTACCTGAGTCCTCTAATATTTACAGTACAGCCATTTGGTGCAGCTCTCTGTGGGTCCTATCAGTTATGCTGAGGATGAAGATGGCAAGCTGCTACCTCTGATCATCTGTAAAGAGTACTACATGAAAGGCAGCATGGAGCCCTCAGATGAGGTCTACAACATAGACGCCCAGATGGAGTCAGGTGAGGCAAAACTTTTATTCTGATATTACCACCTGCAAGATGCTACCAGACTGGGGAATCAACTTAGTGCTACAGTTTTTTAGCTGTAACTAGAGCACATTGTTTTTATATTTCTATTTCTTTCTCATGTCATTCTGTTGTGGTAGATAATAATAAATGGCAATTTAGCTGCTGTGTATTTAGTTTTAAGTTGACTCAAAGTGTGTGAGAGCCATAAAAGAGAATCGGATAAAGTAGTGTAGCAATAAGATGAACTAGTTATAGTGGAAGCCAGTACCATGAAGTGCCAGGCTTTAATGTTTGTGCAATGGATGCGTATTCAAAAATTGACAATAATGTTGTTTTTTTTTTAATAATTGTGGAGAAATGCATGCATATATGTCTATTTTTGCTGTATGCCACAGTGAATAAGCATTTCCTATTGGGACACCATTGTATTAAAAGTCATATTAAACACTGTATAATATAACTATACATTTAGGAACATCTGACTGATCTATTTTTTTCCTCTCAGTTTGTATGTCTTTTGATCCTAAAACTGCACAACAGTGGAGAACCCTTAATTCATCCTTTTTTGACCTGGACTTTTACAGGTATACACAGCAGCAGCTGCTGCTAACAGTTTGGGTTTTTTTTCCTAATATGCATCATAAAGGTCACCTTTTTAAACCAACTTCCACCTGTTTTTCAGGCTCATTGACATCAAAATAACCTTACAGCTGAAGGGGATCAATCTACAGACAGTACAGTCACGAGAGTTACCGGACTGCTACTCATTCTACGTCACTGTGCGGTTAAAGTCTTTTCTGTTATTATAAATTGACATGAGTAGGTAAAGATCTACACTGTATACTGCTTCTCATCATAAGGAGACTGTGCCTGCTTTCCACAATAGCTTCAAACAGTACTGAGCATAGAAGTCATATATTAAAAAACAGAATATACACTGGACTACTGTTGCTCACACAGGGTTTAATATGATTTTTACAACTTTATACATTGTTTTACTATTGTTCTTTCCTTTGGCTCTGTCCCTAGATAACATTCGACAACCAATGTCACAGCGGGAAGGTAAAAATATTCCTGGACACTGATGTTCAGAGCAGCAGATGCAGAGACTGGAAGATATCTGGGACTGGTAAACTGGACTTGTCTAACATAATGTAGAAATATAAAAAGAAATCAATTAAAATCTAGAATTAAATTAAAACAAAGAGGCAAAACAATAACAGAATTTTCCATAGCCTGTATTAGAAGATGGGTTTCAAAAAGAGGGGTAATATAAAGTATGCATCATTTAATATTAGAAACTCTGACACTGATTATTTGTAATTTCATTTTTAATTTTTAACTGAATTGTAACTAATATCACACAGCCTGGGCTTTTAAAAAAGTGAAAACAAAAACACAAAATGCCTTTTACTCCAGTTTCAGGACCTGAAAGATACGTTTTCCTGCTGATAACTTGTACTTATCGGTAATGAATGTTAGGGAGTTGTGTAAGAGATAACACCATCTCACACACACACACACACACACACTTACCTCTGTTTCAGCTCAGAAGAACACACACTATCTCCTGGTGTTTGACGGCTTCGTCATCCTGGTGTGCCTTACGTCAGCTGTGCTCTGCACCCGCTCCATCGTATTGGCTGTCAGGTTACTGCAGGTCATCCGTTTTTATTTTTTGTCTTGTTGCTTCCCAACGCTTTCCTATGGCACATTAAGCACAAAAAATTTAAATGTAAACCTTACTACAGTCCTAATATCTATACGTTCAAATCATAGAAATTGTTTGATTTTTTTACAGTTGGATGCATTTTGTTGCCAATATAGTGTTTACATTCAGTCACACGTTAATGTGATGCTGTCTTTTTTCTTCTTAAGACACTGACTTTGCATGGTTGCATTTTCAGAGATTCTCCCGGTTCTTGCATGAGAACTATAATCGTAAGGTTTGTGAGGATGATCAGAGCGAGTTTCTGAATGGCTGGTATGTGCTGGTTATTGTTAGCGACCTCTTGGCCATTACTGGATCCATACTGAAGATGGAAATACAGGCAAAGGTAAAGTTAATCATTCTAGAGTCCTAGTTAAGCGTTTCCTTCCCACAAAAGGTAACTTCTTGAAATGAATTAGTCACATAGAGATAAAAGACAGCCAAACTGAATTAAAGTATAACCTTTGAAGCAGCCAACATCTTTGTAATGTCGAGCTAACAGCATCACCTTTGATTTCCCATCCTGTTATTTATTAAGCAAGTGATAAATAAAATGGGACTAGCATTCCTCAGTGTTTGGTGGACTTTGGAGCCAAATGACTTAATGTGGACACTAGAACACCGTTTTTATCTGTCTGTCCATCCTTACTGTAACCATTGTGTTTATTGTTTATCCAACGATAACAAAGGCTCTTCCCTAATATGCACTGCCCCCAGACTGATGCTTTCAGTTTGCTGTTGAGAATCACTCCTGACTTTGTCCATTTTGAATAAATGGTGAAACTTGATGTTGAAGTATCTTGGGTATTTTAACATCTCAAGTAATTCAGTAGTAGAATAGCAAAGTAGTTAGAAAATTAAAATCAAGGGCGCAACAAGCACACGTGTACTTGGTACAACTGAACCCACAGTCCTGAGACTAACAATGTTTTTTTTTTTGTCCTAGAGGACTTATACATCTAACTTAATAAGACAAGACTAAGATCAAACGTACATTTGGTATTTCTTCTCTCTCCTGTAGAGTCTAACCAGTTACGATGTTTGCAGTATCTTCCTGGGAACATCCACCCTAATGGTGTGGGTTGGCGTGATCAGATACCTGGGATACTTCCAGAAATATAATGTGAGTCCGAACCTTATTCCTTTTTTCCAAACAAGGCCCTTTCTCACTCAACATTGGCTATGAAGGCAGTTTTTAAGACTGTTATCTAATAAGTATGTAAACTTTAACTTGACTTACTGTACAGAAGAGTCTGATGTATTAAATACATTTACTAGAGTCTCTGTCAGTCAGTTTCTTCTTTCTCAGGAAGAAGATTTTAAACCTTTTAGTGATTTTAAATATTATCACAAATAGTGTTTGCGCTTTTTTTACCCCTGTATCCTTAATTAAATGTCTGAGCCATTTTTCATGATTTGGTCATGTATGTTTGATTAGGTGCTGATCTTAACCATGAAAGCAGCCTTCCCCAAGGTCCTGCGTTTCTGCTGCTGTGCTGGTATGATCTACCTCGGCTACACCTTCTGTGGGTGGATTGTACTGGGCCCGTACCATGAAAAGGTAACGAACCAGACCCAGTAATAACTTAGAAGTTATGTTGGGTTTATGTTGAGCAGTTGCTATTCTGGATCTATAATATGAGCAGTACTGTCAGGAGTGGTGGAAATTAAGGGAAGTATTACGTCTCTTTTAGTGACCTCGCCTGTTTGTTCCTACTGAACTGCTGAGGCCACAATAATGAGATATAAGGGAACACCCGTGTGTGTGCGCATGCATGTCTTTATTTTCATGTGTAGACAAACTTGGTTTCGATACCTTTAGTTGTGAGGACATTTTGCTAGGGGATAGGAATTGTATTATGCTATGAATGTCATTATAAGTATAGTGAGACGTGTGTGTGTGTGTGTTAGTTTTTAACGTTTAACTTAATTAGTAAAAAAGACTTTGGCGATGTGATAAATGAGGCGATTCCTACTAATAAATCTAAAATGTACGATTGTTGTGTATATAAAGTGATGTCTGAATTAAATTACTTGATAAAATTTCTGAATGTTAATTAATCTTCATTAAAGGGGGCGGCTGTAGCTCAGTTGGTAAGGCAGTCGTCCACGGACCACAGGGTCAGGGGTTCGATCCCCGGACCTGGCTATATGTTGAAGTGTCCCTGGGCAAGACACTGAACCCCCAACAGCCCATTCCCATCCCCAGCTGTGCAGTGCTGGAAATTGGGGAAGGTTGCATCAGGAGGGTCATCCGGCGTAAAAACTGTGCCAAATCACATGCGGAAAATGATCCGCTGTGGCGAACCTGAACTCACGGGATAAGCCAAAAGGACAAAAATAAATAGCTAAATAAAAATTAATAAAGATGTTCAAAATTAATAAGGAAAATCAGTCTTGTTTAGCATTTTGGTTTTTATTTAGTAAGTTATACAAGTGATTCAAACTATCCTTCATCACAGTTACTTGACAGTAGTAAAAACTGCACTTAATAGGTCCTTATTCCCACAGTTACTTGATTTGCACTTTATGTATTGGATCCTGAAAATTGAGGAAACTGCAAAGACAGCCTCCTTTTCCTGATGTTCATTGGTTCTTTGACTTAGTGTTTGTAAACAGAGTACAGCCACTAGGTGTCAGTATATGTTTTGTCCATTAATCATCTGGCTTCAGTGACAGCAAAGGTATTTCTACCCTAATACATGTGTATAAACACTGACACTGTAGTCTCTGTTTGAAACAGTCAGAAGCATTTTTTGGTGACTTTTTTAATGTTCACAAACCAAACAAAAGTGCACAGTGATTAACAGTTTGTGGGATGATGCATTGCTTGGAAAGCAAAGGAACATAGAACAGATGTTTGTATGCTCTAGAAAACAAAATCAACTGATATTATTACTCCATTTGGAGGACCTTTGGACAGGAAAGGACCACGGCTTCAGATTGAGACAGCTGGGCACCTGAACTCCCTGGACAACAAGTGCCACCAGGGGAAAATGCATGAGCGTGTTTAGCTGGGTTTGCCTTTTCAGATAAATTATTTACGAAAGTGTGAGCAATGGTAGGCGTCCAACAAGACCGAGCTCATACTGTGAGAAAGACTGAGAACAGCTGCCCCTGGACATGCAAGATCTTACTGACCAAAAGTTTGTTGATAATGTTAAACTGAACAAGAGCCACAACTATACATATGTTATCGACTGAGCTCAGTGAGTCTTAATATGTAACATTAACAGACCATATTAGCTACAGCTTCAACTTAATTTGTAATCAGTGAAAATAAAATTGAATTGTACAACTGCACACACAGCAGCTGAAGTAAAACCGGTTTCAATTCCCCGGTGTTCCCATCGTGTCCAGCGCTGCAGTCTTCTTTGACTTGTCATGGTATTTACACTGTGGTGGCTTGAGGAGTCCCATGTAATGTGCTCTCAATCTTCCCAGGATCCTCTGTGTATTTACTGAGGGAATAAACAGAGTGTGTTCTAGGACTCGCTATCCCTCATGTCTTCAAGTGCTGCACCCTGGGTCTATACCGTCCTTGTGGGATGTTTTCTATCTCATTCTGGGGGAACTTGGCTTCTTTCATAGTGTTTGTCTCTGGCTATCAACCACTCCTTTTTCAGACATCTATGTTTTGCCTTTTATGTTTTTGTCAATTAAACTCTATCAACAGGGATGATACCAAGGCATTTTCTTTCTCAGTTTTTATTTGATTGTGATTTCACAAGCCAAAATCAGAAAAAAATGTTCTTGTGTCCTAGTTTGAAGGTCTGAGTCGTGTGGCCGAGTGCCTGTTCTCCCTGCTGAACGGTGACGACATGTTCACCACTTTTGCCCAGCTGAAGGACAAAAACACGCTGGTGTGGTTCTTCAGCCGGGCGTACCTCTACTCCTTCATCTCCCTGTTCATCTACATGGTGCTGTCACTCTTCATTGCCCTCATCACAGATGCCTATGAGACTATCAAGGTACTTTTTACATTAGCTGAGTAAAGCGAAAGCTGGGCCTCACACTACTTCAAAAAAAGGGAATTCGTTGACAGAAAATCCACTTGATAGTGCTGCCCTCACACACTGTTTGTGATCTCTGTGAAGAGCTATTGTGAAGGTATCAATGAATACTTTGTACTAAACGTTTCACAAGTAACAAACAGAAAGTGACTCTAAAAAAAGTATTTTTTTTTAGATAAAATGCCAAATATGCTCAGGTATAACTGTATACAATAGTGAACTGAGAATTTTTGCCTGATGATCAGAGAAAACATTGAAGACATGACCTTGCTAATATAAATGGGTGTTTTTATAAACAAAATAATCTCTATAAAATAACTTTCAGTCCTGATGGGATTATCATCACAATGCTATAACAAACCTAATGATCAATAGATGCCTATAATCAAATTTGGAGAATGAATAAGACAATGTGAAATTTAACCCTACAGCAAGTATTCTATAAAATGGTTAGAAAGACTGGGCTTTTAGTTGAGATGCTTAGCTTTTTATCAATGAAATCTAAACTTTTTGTTTTTGTTTTGTTGTTATTATTATCCACTGTGGAAACTGTGTTTAATTCACATCTACTACGTAAAAGGCTGTGCCATGTAATTTGAAATGCACTATGTTTTAACTGTAGCATTTCTGTAACAGAACTACCAGAAGAATGGATTCCCACCAACAGACCTGCAGAAGTTCCTCAGAGAACAGAAAGATGTTCCCATTGTAGAAGAGAGCAGTCACAGAGACGTTTACATCAGAGACACTTTGATGTGCTGCTGCCGAAGGTATGATAGTCCTGATAGTAATGTTATGGTGCTTTAATAACATCTATTGTTTTGTTTTTTTCCTCGCTCCCTTCTTGGTGTGTTACCTCCCAAAGAAACCACAGTCAACACTAGGCACTGGGATCAGTTGGGAAGTGAGATTTGATTTAAGATTGATGGGTGAAAGTTGATCTTCTTATTTTCATCACAATCCTTCTCCCAAACGTGAGCTCATTATGTGATCAAGAGTAAAAAGCTGTGTATTCCAGAAAATAAATTTTTACTCATTTGTATAGAGTTGTGAATCTATACTCAGATGGAAAGTTTTTCTTTTCAAGGTTCTGCCATCATTATTGTTTTGGCAGACATAAATTAACACTCAGACTCTGCCATCTTTCCTGCATGTTTCACAGCCTTTTTCTGTCACAGAGCCGTCCGGGTTTCCTGCTCTGGATGTCTTAAGTGTCTAAGGAAGCATAGTCTCGGTTACAGAACCATTATGTAAATGTGCAATAGTGCAACATAATACAGGCCTAGCAATTGAATTAGCATCTCCACTGTGGAGTGGAACATAAGGCCAGTGGCCTTTTTAGAGTTAGCAGACTTTTTGTCATTAGGAGTACTCTTGTTAGTTGAAACAGACAGTTATTGCAGTCATTTGAAGTATCCGACCTGATTAACTTTTATTCTTATCAGTGTCCGTCTCACTGTTAATACAAAAATTAGATCAGCGTTTAGGACAAACACCTTAATGTCGTACTGGATGAAATTTCATCTGCATACATTTAGACACTTCCTAATGTTACTTACGTTCATAGCAGTAAGTTATCTTGTTTGGAGAACAAGTTGAGGAGCCTCCATTTGTATTAGCTTATACTGTATTATTGGGAACTGATATGTCAAATTGTGTGTAATGAACTTGTGTAATTTGTCTGTTACATGAAGGGGTTTCAATGTCTAAATGTTAAATGTAGTATATGTTTACACTGAATTGTAAAATACTCAAAAAACGAAATTAATTTGACAAAGTGTGTGTGTTAAACTGTCTGACATGCTATTAATAATGAAGCAAGTAGCTGACTTTAAAGTCCTGTGACCTTTGGGAACAAGTTGGATGTGAAAACCCTAAACAAACTGACTAACAAGTAGGGGTATCATAGTTTTACATTCAATTAGGCTTAGTTTGAAAAATGGGATCACCTACCATACTTTATTCCAGTTGGGATGAAAATCATTTCAGCTGCAAGTTTTTTACTCATGTTATTAATTAGTCAAGTGGAAGGTATTTTTGATATTGGATTGGTTGTGTTGTTTTCTCTGTCACATTTGGCAATCAACGGAATTCCTTAGATTTTGGAATGCTATTTTTTTTAAAAAGTTGTTTGAAAACTACCTCTGAGCAATTATAGGTGTCCTTTCCAGTTTTTTGAGATTTTTAGCTATAGTTAATTGCAGAGAAAGAAATGAGCAGATTTACTGCCAATGTAGCAGCCCTCTGTCTTAAATTCTGTCAAATCACATCGGTCTTACTAAAGAAAGGACCAGTTTCTGCGAATTGAAGGTTTTTTAATTTTTTTTGTTTTGATGTTTCACTAATCTTAACAAATGCCATATTTTTGTCTCTTATACAGTCATGACAGTCTTTTATTTTTAATTTCTTGCTTATTTAGCCACGTTATACATAAATTAATATTTTAGAATAGAAAATCTGAGTAGTTAGAAATGCTTATTAACCTGAAGAAATTTTCTGATTCCTCTTCCCTATTAGATCCCACATGTTGAAAGCATGCTTATATTTTTTTTTTCTTTTTTTTTTTTTAGAACTCCAGAAAGTGATGACATCATACTGATTAGCTGACACCTCCAGACTAGATGGCTCAGAGAAGAGGATGATTCTGGGAATGGGATTTGCACGATTCATCTTGTGGTGGAAAAATGGTCCTGGAAAGTGTAGAGAAGATACCTTTCCATGAGCAAGATTGTGTAAAAAGAAAAGTGAAACCCCAAATTAATTTCTTACCGAACATGAAACATAAGTTTGGGGACTGAGACTAAAACCAAAAAGAGACATTTCCTGAGCCTAGAAATCATATGAGTTTGTTACCAAAGAATTAAATTCTGTGTCCATTTGACTTGACTAATGCTGCAAACACAATGACTGCGGCATCATCCTTTGCTAGGTATCACATATTTCTCCAATAGTAAAGATTACAGTAAAGCCAAAAATTTCATTTGTACTTTTTAAGCTACCTGCACACATTGAACTTTCACTAATGTACAGTCCTAACATTATATAAAATGTTACAGTACACAAGAGATGTCATATGTGTTCAGTAAAACATTACGTTTACAATTATTCACAGCAGGGTTGAGATTGAGAAATGGGACTTTTGAATGACTATACCAGGAATACACTGAGTCACTAAGATCCTTAAATGTGTCACCAAGTTAAGATGTTAAGACAAGCTGTAGCATGCTTTCAACCTGATAAAATCAAAGAAACATGTTTCCTTAAACTCATGCCGTTAGGGTTTATCTGTGAGTCCAGAGCACCACCTCATTGTCATTCAAAAGAGCTCTCAACTGATTTCAGTCTGGATGTTGCAAAATACCTTAGGTTATATGACACCTGTTAAGGATCTGACATGCCATTGTGAGTGTTCGCTGTGTTTTTTGGCCTTATATTAGCAATATCTGATCACAGTTCAATCAAAGTGAGACTCAAATTCAAGTAAAAATGAAGACAAAAATAAATCCTTTTCACAAAAAACAGGAGGATGAGGATTTCCTTTTAAATGCGTCTGTGTGGTTTTGGACAAGAAACACCAGTGTTACTTTAAAGCCACATGAACTTATGACGGATGTCAGCAACCAAAAAAATCCCATTTGTTGAAAACAAGTAAGTAATATGAAAGAAGCATCTGCCTAATTGTCCTTTAATAATATACAAAATCTACATAAACTCCATTGATGGAATCAGTCATGAGACAAAAATATTCTGCTTTGCTTCCATTCAGTTTAAAGAACAAAACAAGATAATAAAACCATCTCACGGCAACTTTCACGCAATCCGGCATGAGATTCTTTAGCAGAGTCTTAAATGAAATGCAAAGGGTTGCTTTGGTAGGTGGTAAGCTAATATGATTGTTTTGTGTCTAGTTTTGTATTAAAACAATATGGTGTTTTGCAGTTCTAAACATCAATAAAGCCATTTGGTTACCTGGCGCAATTTTGAAAGTCCAATGTTTCACATAATTTGGAAGATTTTCTGTGTGTACCTGTGAGTCCATTTGGTGATTTGGTTCACCTGGCACAACTCCATTTGACTATTTTCAGTCACAAAAAAAAAAACCCACACCATGTTTAGGCGAGGATAAACCCAACATTTATACCAACTTTGTGCCTCTGTACGTTTGCTTCAGTGTCACATACCAAGATTCTGTCTTTTTTTTATAAAACTGGAAAATGTGTAGTCATTAGTGTGGGCCTTACTATTTAGGATTTACAGCCATTTTGTTTTGGGTAGATTTTTACAAAGGTAGATCAAGTAAAGAACAGGACAGTTGTTGTCAAATGTAAGCTTATAAACACCACTACTAATGAAATTCTAACAGAACTCTATAGAAGTCTAAAAGGTTACAAAACTATTTAGTAATTCCTTCAATGAAGCATTTGAATTTATTTTATTGAAAATCCCATTACTGCATGAGCAGTGATGAAATGTTGAAAAATAACCAACAGCTTAAGTTGCAGTTAGGGTTAAGAAGTGGTGTACACAGACACTTGACAATGGGATATTATTTGCAGACAGTTAATGCGTTTTTAAAACTTTTTTTGGACCAATTAGGTGAAATTGAATAATTTCCCAAGGCACACCAGAAAGGGAAGGAGGTCGATGCCCGACCCATCAAACGAGTTGCTGAGTCCAAGGGCAGAAAGAAGAGGAGGGTAAGATGAGGGAAAATGATAATGGTTCAATTGTTGATGATAGATAATTAAAAAACGGTTGAAGACACGGAGTTAAGGATTTTAGAAAACCCTTAACTCCCTGGAAATCAGTGAATAGCTAAAATTATTTTTTCTAGGTCTTAATACATTTCAATGTGATTTTTCCAGATGCTAAAAAAGATGGAGCAGGCTAAGAAGAAAGCAGAGGCAGTTTTAACCCAGTGGACATCTCTGAGAGGGAGAAAATGGCTCAGCTGAAGAGGTATGACGTCACACCTGCAGGGTTGGACCTGCGTGCTGACATAAAACTATACCTCTAGGAAAAATGGTGTTTTAATTGTTTTGTTTTGACTTTCCCAGTATCAGTATCTGTCAGCATCTACAACAAAGCAGGCCTGGGAAAAGAGAAGAAGTAAGTAACATACGTTGTGAGCAAAAAGGGGGCCGGCAGAAAGGTGAGATGGCCTGCTGGCTGGTAGAGTGGCAAAGACAATACACTGTAATGCATTTGTATTGGCAAGGAATGTAATTTCAAACTATCAGGGTTCATTCCTCCTTTTTACTTCATTAGTACTCTTACTTTTGATAGGCGTATTTTAAGTAGCCTACCTTTTTTTTGTATTTTAGTTGGATTTTGAGTATATCTTAGTAATACACATAGAGGTACTGTATATGTAAAGTAACTTACTTTTTATTTATTTTAGATTTTTATACGCTATTAAGGTTTGTTTTGCATCTGTATTCTTCCAGAGTAAAAGAGATGTAAAAATATACTATTCCCGAAACTCAAATTCAGACTCAAGGGAATCGATACCGTTTTAACATTGATTGCAGAGGTAAAGGTCAGGGAGAACATTTTTTTAACTTAAAAATACATTTCCTGTGAGACTTTACAACCTACATAGGTTTCATTACGTCTCAGTCTTGTACCTTAAAGCAGGTCTTGTGGTCGAATTCAAGAGGTTATTTATAGCTGTTTCCTAAATATGAATATGTAGCCGAAACAATAAAGAATAAATGGCAATGCAACTGGGATGAGACACTTGTATGGAAAAATGGAGGAAGTTGATAAAAAAGTTGTAGAAGAAGCACTAAGGAGGAATGTATGAGTTTCCTCATTTTTGTGTTGGTGTTGGGTATTGTAAGGTTAATTAGATTAAGAAGTATACGTATGTGTACTGATGAGTCATTAAGACTAATGATATGGCTTTGATGTTTGCCTTTCTACTTTGCCTTTGTAGTTTACCTTTATGGTTGTCGTCAAATGGTTTTGTTACGAGAACGCAGTTTAGCTCTGGTATTGAAAGGAACATACATGGACTGTAAGAGACGGTAACTGGAGCGAAGGAACTGACTAGAAAGCAGAAGTGAAAAGCTCAGTGTGTAGCTGTGGAGGCCCACGGTTTCTTGCCTTGTTCTGTGGATTTAGCTATACTTTCAGAAACTTGTTTGATGAAGCTGTTATGTGAAACTACTGTTTATAAACTTGTATTGTAGAATTAGTCCATTATCGGCTAAGTTGAGAAACAAACACAAATGTACAATGTTCGTCATACAACGATCTCTGGAGTGAACTAATTGTTGGACCATCGGATACGAGTAAGATCGCCTCTATAAAGAAAATATGATAATAAGACTGAGATATATTTCAGATGATGTCATCTGGAGGAGCTCTGGAAAAACAGGTTGACTATCATTACAATTACCATAGTGTGAGCAACGAGATGACATAATCTGAACTCAAGGTTATTTTAAGTCTGGGGGCATTCAGCAAGAAGTAGAGAGACATTTTAATTTAGGAAAGTCAAATGGAAGTTTAATGGCCTTTATGTACATGTACTACCCAAACTAGTTAACCCAGGCTCACACTCCAGCGCGTATCAGAAAGCGACCGTTATGCCTTCATATTAACAGCAGTTCAAGGTTGGAATGGTATTGATTTCACATAACTGGTGCTAACGTTAGCCAAAAATAAAGTAGACTTTAACTGCTAGTACTTTCGCTTTCTGTAAACTGTTCAACTTATTTGGATTTCTCCACTTCAGCTAGCTAACGCCAAGCCAGCTAACAGCTGATGGGTAGTTGGGAAAGCGCTTCTACTCTCTGTGCCAGGATGCTTCGTGTTGTCCTGGCATGCAGCCTGTCGCTGGCCCTCATGGGACAGCAGGTGGAGGACGATTGGGTAGACCCTTATGATATGTTAAACTACGATGCAACCACCAAAACGATGAGGAAACCTACTGAGGTTGGATGACACTGGATATTTAACGCGCATTTATTAAAATCTGTGTTGTCCTGAACAGGGCGAAGCTTCTATGATATAACTCTTACACCTTTGTGTTATGTATGACTTGCAGACAGCAAACTATAACAATGTGGCGACTAAAAGAAGAGAGTACACTCAGGACTCCTGCCAGGCTCAGCTGGCATCTTGTAGCAGACATGTAGAGGATCTGCAGAGACAGGTTAGTGGTTTGGGTTGATTTGATAATGTTACAACCCCGTCACAAAAGACGCAAATGGTGAGGAAAAAGCTGTAAGACCGCTTGTACATATAGTAGGAAGGTAAATAAGTTGAGAATACAATACACAAATACAATAACCCTATGCCCTTAAATCTATTCTATCTAAAAAAAAGTAGTATAACATGCTAAAAATATATATAAAATATATATAAAATAGTTTTTAACATGCATTACAGACCCAAATATATTCCACTGATTTAATGTAGCCTCAGTATGGAGACGTGACCTTTGTCAGAGCACCAACCAAGAAGTCTATTATAAATAGTATAACAAGGTTTACAGTCCAACTGGCTTTTTAATATACTTACTTTGGTTTACAAATGGTTGTCCCTGCTTGTGTTCCAGATGGGGCTGTGTGTTCTGGTCTTTATGGCCATCATCTGCACTCAACTGTGGTCAACGGCCTCCTGGTTTGTACAGTTCCATAGACTTTTTGCTGTCTGCTGCTTTGTCAGTATAATCTGAAACTGGTTCTATTTGTACAAGGTGAAGACCAGCTTGTTCAGTTCACTTTCTCTTACTTTAGCTGTCATTGAACTTCCTTTAGACCAACAAGATGTTTACCATTAGATTTTGTTTTTCAGATTGCCTTTGCTGAACACCAAAAGAACATAGGAAAGATGGACAGTTTCAATGAAAAATGCACTGGAGTGCAAAACATGGGGAGGACTGATAGTCTGGAAGGTAACTAATAACAAGAGTAAACATACTGCATATTGATCCATTCACCCACTGCGTCCTGCATAAGACTCAGTCCTTACATGTTGCTTGATGTCCAAAATCATTTGGAGTGAATTAAAGGTTTGGTTATATGTCTCTTATGTTAAATGTGTTTAAGGATGTACAATACAATTCTGTCAATGATCTCACTGCTCACTGAGCTTACTGTCTAGTTTGTTTCAGCTTTCTGTGCTGAAAACGGTTTCTTTTCCCTGCAGAGTGTTACAGAAGCACCTGGACTCTCCAGGATGACCCTTGTAAAACATTCTATGAAGTCCTTTTAGTCAATCCCCTTCTGCTGGTACATCCAACCAAAGGGGGTCTTTATGCTGTGTTGGGGTTGTATACACTGATCAGACACAACTCTAATACCACCTGATGGTTTTAATGTTGTGGCATGAACTGGTCTGTGGGTACAAAGACCCAGAAAACCATAATAATGACAAATGCTATAAATTCAGATTTTAGTTCCATAATGTTGTATTGTTATCGTAATACAGTGGCATTCAACGCTCAAATATTCTTAAGCATTAGCAATTTAAAAGTTTCTTCGAGCCCTCCTCAAAGATCCCATTTCTCCTCTTTATTGTGCTTCCCATTGTGGTGAGGACAGCTCCTATATTTTCACTTAAACAAAACAAAATTCTGATAAAGTAACTCCTTTTATAGGTGTTAATATATGAATGCGTGAAAGCAGCCTTCCAGCATGGCATTACTGGACATCTGCGTGGCCTTCGAAGGGATCCACCTGCTTTAGATGGACAATAGGTCTTCTATACCATAACTGCAACTTAAGCTGTTGGTTATTTTTCAACATTTCATCACTGCTCATGCAGTAATGGGATTTTCAATAAAATATATTCAAACGCTTCATTGAAGGAACGACTAAATAGTTCTGTAACCTGTTAAGAGTTCTATAGAGTTCTGTTAGAATTTCATTAGTAGTGGTGTTTATAAGCTTACATTTGACAACAACTGTCCTGTTCTTTCCTTTGTCCTACTTTAATAAAAATCTACCCAAAACAAAATGGTTGTAATTCCTAAATAGTAAGGCCCACACTAAAGATTAGACATTTTCTAGTTTTATAAGAAAAAGACAGAATCTTGGTATGTGATACTGAAGCAAAATTACACAAAGGCACAAAGTTGGTATAAATGTTGGGTTTATCCTCGCCTTAATTTGGTGTTTTTTTACTAATAATAGTCAAATGGAGGTGTGCCAGGTGAACCAAACAACAAAATGGACTCTCAGGCACACTTGTGGACCAGAAATCTTCCAAATTATGTGAAAAAAAAAAAAAAACTGACAAAATGACCTTTTCTTGGTTGTTTTTTATAATATATATCATGTTTAGAACTGCCAAACAGCATATTTTTTATTACAAAGCTAGAAACAAACAATCATATTAGCTTATCAGATGGCTCATCTATCTGTTCCTGTGTGCCAAGCTCAATGTTGTGCATCCTGCATGTGAACTGAAGTTGGGTGTGACCGTTATTCTCAGTGAAATAGGTGCATTTTCACTGTTTTGGGAAAAACCGGTCCAATTGTGGAATACTTCTGGTGGTTGTAACTTTGTACCACGGGCGACCCAGGCTATAGCTATCATTACCCCTTTGGCAATAACCCCTCGGCTGGAGGTCCTCTTGGAGACCCCTGAAACTCATTTCCTGATTGGCTGCTGACTCATTAGAAAATTAACAATTTGTTAAAAGGGAGGCGTGAGAGTACTGGATCTTTTGTGCCCTTGATAAAAATATTCATAGCACAATGTTTGCATTCTTTATTTCTTGTAGATTTAATTTTCAATAAATAAAATTGACATTCTGTCATAAGTCTACTTTTAACCTTATTAAAGGTACTCAAAACCTACAAAAGTTAATTTGCAAAAGATTTAAGACCCTTTGCAGTGGAAAACAAGATTATAATCAGGTGCATCCTATTTGCTTTTAATTGTCTGTGAGATGAGTCGAGAACTTGAGTAAAGTTCGTCTGTGGCAGACTGAATTTTCTGGAGGTAGTTTAGAATGGTAACAGTTTAGCACAACACTTACCTGAATCTCGCAGCCAAGACAACACTGGAATTGCTTCGGCACAAGTCTCTGACTAGTATCCCAGCCAAAGCCCAGATTTAAACCCTGCAGCACATCTGTGCAGAGACCTGAAGACGGCATATCAGACACTTCTCATCTAGTGTGATTAAGTTGATCTGCCAAAGGTCCCTCACAAAGTTGTAATATATTTGTGACAATGTCTAAAAGCATGTTTGAACTTAACTGTTACGGGAAATTTCTAGATTGATATGTAATAATGGTAACTTTATTAATTTATGATCTACAATACACCTTTCTACACCTTTCTAAAGGCTACAGTGGAGTGGATGAGGACGACTACTGTGTAGCTTTCTAAACCCAACATGGAGTCTATGATAGTCACTTTTACATTCTTGATTAGGCGGGTTCCTCCATCAAATACACATTCCACTCCTTGCTTTAGTTTTTTTTTTTTTTTTTTTTTTTTTTTTTTTTTTGAGTCTTTTCCTTGGGGGTTGTGTTTATGTGTGAATATTTTACCATTTTGAGATGGTCCCTTTTCTTAGGTTAAACCTTTTTTTTAAATAATCTGTTATTTAAATAATATAGTTAACAAGTTTCATTTGTTTTTAATAATTTCATGAAGTCAGTCCCTTCTCATGCACATTAGTCTTCTGGTACTGGATTGGTTTTCTTCTGTGGGACAGTGAGTTTTACCTGAGTCCTCTAATATTTACAGTACAGCCATTTGGTGCAGCTCTCTGTGAGTCCTATCAGTTATGCTGAGGATGAAGATGGCAAGCTGCTACCTCTGATCATCTGTAAAGAGTACTACATGAAAAGCAGCATGGATCCCTCAGATGATGTCTACGACATAGACTCCCAGATGTAGTCAGGTGAGTCAGAACTTTTATTCTGATTTGGCTGTAACTAGAGTATCTTGTTTTTTTATATTTATATTTCTATTTCTTTCTCATGTCATTCTGTTGTGGTAGATAATAATAAATGGCAATTTATCTGCTGTGTATATAGTTTTAAGTTGACTCAAACTGTGTGAGAGCTATAAAAAAGAATCAGATAAAGTAGAGTAGCAATAAGATGAACTAGTTATACTGGAAGCTAGTACCATGAAGTGCCAGGCTTTAATGTTTGTGCAGTGGATGCGTATTCTAAAATTGACAATAATGTTTGTTTGTTTTTTAATAATGCATGCACGTATGTCTTATTTTTGCTGTATGCCACAAGTGAATAAGAATTTCCTATTGTGACACCATAGTATTAAAAGTCATGTTAAACACTGTATAATATAACTATACATTTAGGAACATCTCACTTCGTTGTGTTAGTTTTTAACATTAGTTTTAACATTAGATAAAAATGTCTTTGGTAAAAGACTGTAAATAAAAATGTAAAATTAGTAGGCGATTCCTACTAAGAAATCTAAAACTTGTTGTGTATATAAAGTGATGACTGAATTAAATTACTTCATTACATTTCTGAATGTTATTTAATATTCATTAAATTAAGGAAAATCAGTCTTGTTTAGCATTTTGGTTTTTATTTATTAAGTTATACAAGTGATTCAAACTATCCTCCATCACAGTTACTTGACAGTAGTAAAAACTGCACTTAATAGTAGTGTTCCCACAGTTACTTGATTTGCACTTTATGTATTGGATCCTGAAAATTGAGGAAACTGCAAAGACAGCCTCCTTTTCCTGATGTTCATTGGTTCTTTGACTTAGTGTTTGTAAACAGAGTACAGCCACTAGGTGTCAGTATATGTTTTGTCCATTAATCATCTGGCTTCAGTGACAGCAAAGGTATTTCTACCCTAATACATGTGTATAAACACTGACACTGTAGTCTCTGTTTGAAACAGTCAGAAGCATTTTTTGGTGACTTTTTTAATGTTCACAAACCAAACAAAAGTCCACAGTGATTAACAGTTTGTGGGATGATGCATTGCTTGGAAAGCAAAGGAACATAGAACAGATGTTTGTATGCTTTAGAAACAAAATCAACTGATATTATTACTCCATTTGGAGGACCTTTGGACAGGAAAGGACCACAGCTTCAGATCAAGACAGCTAGGCACCTGAACTCCCTGGACAACAAGTGCCACCAGGGGAAAATGCATGAGCCTGTTTAGCTGGCTTTGCCTTTTCAGATAAATTATTTACGAAAGTGTGAGCAATGGTAGGCGTCAAACAAGACCGAGCTCATACTGAGAACAGCTGCCCCTGGACATGCAACATCTTACTCACCAAAAGTTTGTTGATAATGTTAAACTGAACAAGAGCAACAACTTTACATATGTTATGGACTTAACTCAGTGAGTCTTAATATGTAACATTAACGGACCATATTAGCTACAGCTTCAACTTAATTTGTAATCAGTGAAAATGAAATTGATTTGTTCAGCTGCTGTGTGTGCAGTTGAAGTAAAACCGGTTTCAATTCCCCGGTGTTCCCATCGTGTCCAGCGCTGCAGTCTTCTTTGACTTGTCACCATATTTACACTGTGGTGGCTTGAGGAGTCCCATGTAATGTGCTTTCAATCTTTCCAGGATCCTGTGTGTATTTACTGAGGGAATAAACAGAGTGTGTTCTAGGACTCGCTACCCCTCATGTCTTCAAGTGCTGCACCCTGGGTCTATACCGTCCTTGTAGGATGTTGTTTTTAGATTTTATCTCATTCTGGGGGAACTTGGCTTCTTTCATAGTGTTTGTCTCTGGCTATCAACCACTCCTTTTTCAGACTTTTGCCTTTTCTGTTTTTATCAATTCAACTCTATCAACAGAGATGAGTCATGCCAAGGCATTTTCTTTCTCGGTTTTTATTTGATTGTGATTTTACAAGAAAAAATCAGACCTAGTTTGAAGGTCTGAGTCATGTGGCGGAGTGCTGTTGTGAAGGTATCAATGACTGCTTTCTACTTTTAAGTTTCACAACAAGTGACACACCATTGAGTGACTTAAAAAAGGTTTGTTTTATTTTAAGATAAAATCCTGACATTCATGGATTAATTGTTTTTCTTGTACTTACTGTATACAATCGTGAACTAAGAGTTTTTGCCTGATGATGAGATAAAACATTGAAGACATGACCTTGTTAATATAAATGGGTGTTTTTATAAACAAAATAATATCTATAAAATAACTTTCAGTCCTGATGGGATTATCATCACATTGCTATAATAAACCTAATGATTAATGATGCCTGTAATCAAATTTGGAGAATGAATAGGACAATATGAAATAACTTTTTTTTGCAAGTACAGTATAAAATGGTTAGAAAGACTTTTAGTTGAGATGTTTAGCTTTTCAGCAATAAAAACTAGATTTATTTATTTTTCATTATCCACTGTGGGAACAGTGTTTACCTCACATTTACTACATAAAAGGCTGTGCCATGTAATTGGGTTTTTGTTTTTTTGAAACACTCGCCCTGCTGCACACACATTCATATCTGAGAGCAAATACAACTTTACATCAGTCCAACAGAAGTGATGTAATCCTTTAAATACTTTTAAACTAGGAGTGTCAGCTAGAACATTTTTCAAAAATGTCTTAAGCTAGTGTCTGTTACATTATAGTGTCATGTTTTATTTGTAGCTGTTATGTGTTACAGACATGGAAAATGTCATTCTGTCAACTTTATTCGAAAACAAGAAATTATTGAAGTTCAGTTCAATTTTATATAGCGCCAAAACACAGCAAGGTCATTTCAGAAGTGCATCTCAGAGTGTTTTGGAGAGTGCTGATGCTCTGGAATTTCACCAACAACCATCTCTGGTCTGAAAAAGAGAAAATATCCAGTGAGTGTCAGTTCTCTGGGGGAATTGCACTGGTTTGAACTGAAAGAAAGGCAACAGTAATGGGTAACAACCAGGGTATGCAAAAGATCATCTCTGAACGCACATGTCGTAATTTTGCATTTTGCACTGCTTTCACCTTGTTGCTACAGCTAAACCTTGTATTTATCTATACATCCCTGTTTTCTGCTCATTCCTTCTATATGAACCAATCTCTATCATCAGCACGCAGCAGACTGCAGTGGAGTTTCCTCTGTGCTGTGGTTTGGCTCAGTCTTTACGTGGTGTAAGGGCAATGAAATTAGTGGTCGGAGCTATGCAGACACACCCAGTGATGGGCTGATTACAGAGAAACTAAGGCTGTACACTGGGAGGAATCCCCTCCCCCCCACCCCTCCTACATGCACCCCACCAGCCCTCGCTCCCTTCTTGCTGTGCTGCCTCCCAAAGAAACCACAGTTAACACTAGGCACTGTGATCAGTTGGGAAGAGAGATTTGATCTGAGATTGATGGGTGAAAGATGAACTTCAGTTGCCTTTAAAGTAGTGTGTGTGCATGCTTTTGTTGTAGGCAGCACTAGATATTGTGTACTTCATCACTTTCTCATCATTCTTTTATCATTACTTGTTACTTCACAATATGCTTTAAGATTTGTCATTTTGTCACATTTTATTAAACCAAATTCACTGTGGAAGCAACAGTTTAATGTTTAAGTTTATGCATTAAATCATTGCTACCTTTTTAATTTGTAATTTTGTTTTGCAAATCAGTTTCAAACCTCAAGCAAAAGTGGTTCAATTAACAATTTAAAAGTTTCCTTTGCTGTACATGTTTTTTCAAGTAATGGATGAATTATCGTGGCTCAGATGGACAGTTTTTCCTTTCAAGGTTCTGCCCTCATTATTATTGTTTTGGCAGACATAAATTAACACTCAGACTCAGGCCATCTTTCCTGCATGTTTCACAGCCTTTTTCTGTCACAGAGCCGTCCGGGTTTCCTGCTCTGGATGTCTTAAGTGTCTAAGGAAGCATAGTCTCGGTTACAGAACCATTATGTAATAATGTGCAATAGTGCAACATAATACAGGCCTAGCAATTAAATAAGCATCTCCACTGTGGAGTGGAACATAAGGCCAGTGGCCTTTTTAGAGTTAGCAGACTTTTTGTCATTAGGAGTACTCTTGTTAGTTGAAACAGACAGTTATTGCAGCCATCTGAAGTATCCGACCTGATTAACTTTTATTCTTATCAGTATCTGTCTCACTGTTAATACAAATATTAGATCAGCGTTTTGGACAAACACCTTAATGTTCTACTGGATGAAATTTCATCTGCATACATTTAGACACTTCCTAATGTTACTTACGTTCATAGCAGTAAGTTATCTTGTTTGGACAACAAATCGAGGAACCTCCATTTGTATTAGCTGGTACTGTATTATTGGGAACCGATATGTCAAATTGTGTGTAATGAACTTGTGTAATTTGTCTCAGTTACATGAAGGGATTTCAATGTGTTGTATTGTTTAATTCGTCACTTTCTCATCATTCTTTTATCATTACTTGTTACTTCATAATATGCTTTAAGTTTTGTCATTTTGTCACATTTTATTAAACCAAATCCATTGTGGAAGCTACAGTTTAATGTTTAAGTTTATGCATTAAATCACTGCTACCTTTTTAATTTGTAATTTTGTTTTGCAAATCAGTTTTAAACCTCAAGCAAAAGTGGTGTTTCACTACTGCAGTTTGATTCTGGGTCTTTATTCTGCATTTGCAAAGGTTCATAAAATCTCTTTTAAGTTTTTAAATGTCATAATGTTAAATTTAGTATATGTTTACACTGAATTTTAAAATACTCAAAAAACAAAATTAATTGACAAAGGGTGTGTTAAACTGTCCATAGAAAGGCAGCAGTGTCTCAGTGAGGAGGCAATGCTTTCTAAGAGAATAATCGGCCACAACTGTTGCATCCTCAAAAGGTTTCATCAGATTGCTGAGGCTGAGAGTTTGTGTGCGAGAGCTGCAGACTCTGCAAAGTTAACCCTGCAGTAAAATGTGCTGCTCATGGCAGATGATGGAGATGAAAGAAAAATGTCTAATTGTTCACAGATTTTATTCAACAGGGACATACAGTAATTAGCTGCTACTCTTTCAAGAAAACAGCCAAACACACAGTGTTTCAGATGCATAACTGTCATTTACAAAGTACTTGTTTTGTGGAATTATGCTTAGAATGGGTATGCAGAGATAACAGAAATCCAGACCTCTTTCAGCCCTGTATTGTCTGTCTTCATGTCAGGGCCAAACCTGCATGCAGGTGAAATTACAGAGAATCTGACATGCTTGTGCAGGTTTGAATTCTAGAAACTGGCTGTGTAGGGGACATAACAATGCTTTAATAATGAAGGAAGTAGCTGACTTTAAATTCCTTTGACCTTTTGTAACAACTTGGATGTGAAAACCCTAAAAAAATGACTAACAAGTTGAATCATAGTTTCACATTGAATTGGGCTTAGTTGGAAAAATGTGATCATCTACCATACTTTATTCCAGTTGGGATGAAAATGAGCAGATTAATTGCCAATGTAGCAGCCCTCTGTCTTAAATTCTATCAAATCACATCTGTCTTAATGAAGAAAGGACCAGTTTCTGCAAATTGCTGTTTTTTTTTGTTGTTTCTTTTTATGTTTCACTAATCAAAACAAATGCCATATTTCTGTCTCTTACACAGTCATGACAGACATGTATTTTCAATTCCTTGGTTATTTAGCCATGTTATACATAAATTAATATTTTAGAATAGAAAATCTGAGTAGTTAGAAATTCTTATTATCCTGAAGAGATAGTGTAGTGACAGTGTGTCATCCTTTTTGATCATGTTTTTTAGAACTCCAGAACTCCAGACTCCTGAGCCTAGAATTCGTATGAGTTTGTTACAAAAGAATTAAATTCTTTGTCCATTTGACTTGACTAATGCTGCAAACACAATCGCTGCGGCATCATTCTTTGCTAGGTATTTGTACTTTTTAAGCTACCTGCACACATTGAACTTTCACTTATTTACAGTCCTAACTTATATTATTATATTATATTAATTATTATATATTATATTTACAACAATTCACAGCAGGTTTAAGATTGAGAAATGGGACTTTGGAATGACTATACCAGGAATACACTGAGTCACAAAGATCCTTAAATGTGCCAGCAAGTTAAGATGTTAAGACAAGCTGAAGCATGACCTCTCATGCAATGTGATTGCTTTTAACCTGATAAAATCAAAGAAACATGTTTCCTTAAACTCTTCAGTCTCTCATGCCGTTAGGGTTTATCTGTGAGAAAGTCCAGAGCACCACCTAATTGTAATGTAATTCATAAGAGCTCTTAACAGATTTCAGACTGGATTTTGCAAAATACCTTAGGTTATATGACACCTGTTAAGGATCTGATATGCCATTGTGAGTGTTCGCTTTGTTTTCTGGCCTTATATTAGCCATATCAGACCACAGTTCGATCAAAGTGAGACTCAAATTCAAGTAAAAATGAAGACAAAAATAAATCCTTTTCACAAAAAACAGGAGGATATTTACTTTAAGGATTTCCTTTTAAATGTGTCTGTGTGGTTTTGGACAAGAAACACCAGTGTTACTTTTCAGCAACCAAAGCAATCATATTTGTTGAAAACAAGTAAGCAATATAAATTTTCATGTGATCAGATGTGCAGCTAAGAATCCAGCTGTAATGGGACATGTAACATTTTAATTATTTTTCTAAGATGGAGGAAGTACACACGTGAGTTACTGTTGTCAAAGTGCCAGTACAACAATGTAAAGATGCTATATTACCAGGAAAGTGGTAGACAAGATTCTTTCATGAAAGTATGAATTAAAATAAAATCTATGGGGTGCCTCATAGGACATTTGGAATTATCCTCACAGACAAACATGAAATTAAACTTCAATTAGCATTCAAATACTAATTGAAAGTAAAATGCTTTCTCATACACAAATGAAATGCTGTCATACAAACTACTGTAAAGCTTTTACACACACCAGCAAAATGTGCTTATACGCACAACTGAAAAATCTGTAGCCTGTATTTTTAAATGCACTATAGCCTTGCTCAGGGGCAGCACAGTGGCTGTTTATCCCATCCAGAATCAATTCTGCTGCTCCAGGATATTGAACTAGGAACCAGGTAGGTAGGCCTGTTTGTAGTAATGCAGTAATAATCGATTTGAACCACTGGGAAAACCTAATTAGTAGGGCCATATCCTGCTCTTAGCATCACGTTTTTCAACAGTCCAGTGCCTCACAGACCTTCTTTCCCAAAGCTGCGCGGGTTGTCAATCAAAGAGATTTAAGAAGAAGTGTGGTGCTGGAGAAGGTATTTACACAACCTGGCAATTCAAACACTGCTCTCCTCAGCTTGTAAATGATCAGCAAGTCATTGATTAATGACAGCATTTCCAGTGACCGTGAGAGCGGGTGGCCCACGCCCTCTGCGTCACCGAGCTCAAAGTGAAAAAGTCGGGACGATTCGCGCTCCTGCCTTCACTCGGCCCTGTGCAGCTGCCTCTTCCTCCTCCTCCTCCGCACACAGCTGCGGAGGCACAATGCTGCAGGGAAACTCGGCGGCAATGTGCAGCCGCACGTTCATTAACTCCGCTCGGTTGCACATGTCGCAACTTTCGGTCTCCTGAAGCAGCGCGGACATTACCACGGGTAAACCCACCTAGTTTTTCTACAAAGTAACTCCTTTTTCCTGCTTTCTGTCTCTTTCCGTCCTCGGACAGTCTTTATTTCTCAGAGTGTTGTCAGCCGCAACTTGTGGGAATGTTTCTGTCCTTTCTGTAGTTGGAAAGCCAAGTCGGACAGGTTGTAGTGAAGTAATTTGCATATTTAAAGAAGGCTTCTCAGGTCATGGACAAAACTGTAACTTCATTGTGGCGAAATCTTGTTTTGCGGCATATTTGCCTGGATTGAAAAAAACGTCTAGGGATTTTAGGCGTTTTACTTGACGGAGTCTTGGCTGTCCTTGTAAGAGACTATGGCCAATGTCTCACTCAGCTTCAGCACTGGGCCTCTCTGGGATTTAAGCTTTATTCGAAGCTTTTGGAGTTAAATCAGTGAATCTCTCCTGGCACTGACGTTATTTAGCCTTAGAGTTTATTGTTAAGACGTTTTAAAGTAATTGTGTTATTAAAGTTATTGTGTTAGCGTATTGTTGAGGAATAATCAACTAAATTCCCTAAAACTAGATTTGAAATGATTTCAAAGCATTAAAAGACTTTCTCCAAATGATAATTCTGATTACTGAATAATACTGGGGGAAAAGACCTGTGGGCATTTTTTACAGTCTCATTCTCATTTGACAGACTCGCCTCTAAAATGGCTCAGGAGAACTACAGCTGTCATTACGACAAACTCATGGGCTTCTTCTACAACAACACTGGCATTGAAGATAAATGGGACAAAGCTCAGCTCATCCTGGCCCAGGTGGTGGGCTCTCTCTTCTGCTGTTTCATTCTGCTCTCCAACTCCATGGTCATAGCTGCTGTGATCACCAACAAGAGGTTTCACTACCCATTCTACTATCTTCTTGCCAACCTCGCCGCCTCGGACTTCCTTGCAGGAATAGCTTATGTGTACCTCATGTTTAACACAGGTGAGGTGTCACGAAAACTGACAGTCAATGCATACTTCTTCCGCCAAGGTATGCTGGATGTCAGTCTCTCAGCCTCGCTGGCTAATCTGCTGGTAATAGCTCTGGAGCGCTACATCTCCGTTATGAACTGGAAAGTTCATAGCAACCTGACTAAGAGGAGAGTGACCCTGCTCATTGTGCTGGTGTGGGCCATCTCCATCTTCATGGGGGCCGTGCCCAGCCTGGGATGGAACTGCATCTGCAACCTGGGCGATTGCTCCAGGCTGGCTCCAATCTTTAGCAGGAGCTACCTGACCTTCTGGTCTGGCTCTAACCTGGTCGTGTTTTTGGTAATGGTGGCCATCTACATGAGGATCTACACATATGTCAAAAAGAAGACGTCAGTGCTTACACCACACACCAGCGGTTCCATCAACCGCAAGAGGACGCCCATTAAGCTTATCAAGACTGTCATGGTCGTGCTGGGTAGGTGCCATTTATTAAATTGCTATTTGTGCAGCAGCACTGCTGATACAACAGTGAGTCAGAATATTTCCAGTGATACTGTTAAAATAGCTGTGGTATAGACAGTTGTGCATCTTTCGTCACGGTTTAAGGCTGTCACAAAGTCCAGGCGATTTTTTGAGTCACTGCTTTGGATACTGGACTGTAATCAGTGTTTTCCTGATATGAAGGAAAACCTTGAGCATAATAACACAACCACTCATGCTTACAGTAAACTGCCTGACTGCGTGTCTGTAATTTGGCTGTTGGGGGTGTTTTAGCTGAAGGCAAACTAGCAGTCAGTAAAATGTGTCATTAATTTCTCTGGATATTGTGCTTCTTGTAATATCCAATATGTTGATCATTTCTTTCTAACAAGGGACTCAAACAAATTTATGGAGATGTTACCGGAGCTTTAAGAGCCACCTTTAAATAGTAGTTTTGTCTAAAGACACTAACCTAACAAAACCGTAATATTTTAACTTAATAGGGCACAAAACAGGAAAAAGATCAAATTGTCACCCACGAGAGGAGACCTTTTGCTACAAATTCTCCCACATAATAAACTAGGCAATTTGTTGTCTGTTCATTCATCAATTGGTTCAAAATGACTTATTAATTTTGATTTGACAGAATTATAAACCACAAAAACACCAAAGCTTCCATTTCATCTTGTGTGTGTCATTGTAGATGAGGTGGCCCTATATCACGGCCTGCCCCTCTTTGTTCAGGTGCTGCAACAGGATACCTCTCAACAATAGCACAGAACCCAAACCGTTCCCTTCCCACTACTTTTCTTTAAGTAATAAACTTTAGGACAGCACCAAAGTATGTTCTTAAATGCATATTCACTTGCAGGTATGGGGCATGTATTAGAAGGTTCGCACACTGTCATACTGAGACATTCCAGATTATGCTGCAGGACATTTTAACTATTTTAACTACAGATATTCTTCATATAGTAGATGAAGATGAGAACATGTATGACACAGTTGTGATAACAGTTGTTATGCAAGATAATATCTTGTTCTTCTTGGACACTTGGCTCAGTATTCGACTGTATGTTGTGTAGGAACTATTTGGCTCTGCACACTCAAACACTGTGTTCGGTCCTGTGTAATTATCTGTCCCCTAATGGACACTTCTTTTCAGCCTGTGTGGCTTACCATCCACACCACACCACACTGGCCTTCATGGAGAATCGCCTCTTTCCCACCATCCCAGAAAAAAAAGAGGAACCTGTGCTTGAGGACACAATTGCTTTCATTGTAGTTCTCCTTAATTTTTAAGTTTCTTATGATGTGGACATCTGAAACACTGAGTGAGAGGATGTATTTTCGAGCAAGGAAAAACATATCAGAAACTAGTTTCTATTCCAAGCACACTAAAACACATCCAAAGGTGCCCTTACACCCCTTGTAAAAAATTGCTGGGACTTTGGGGTAAAATGCAAAAAAAGAACCTGAGCTCTGAGATAGTCTTATATTAGGTGGTGTAAGGAAAATGATAGTTCTTGAGAGAAGTAGGAAGGGAAGGGGCTTCAGACACATGTATATAGGATCAAGGTATATCAGTCATGAAAAAGACTCCTGTTTCAGAAGAGAAACAGTCTGCTTAAGCAGAAACGGCAACAGGAAAAACCAGTTCAGAAATGTTTGAACCAGTACCCAAACATGCTTTAATGATACGAACCAGATTAAAGTGATGATGACATAGTCACTGTGCACTGCCGGAGCTAAAGGAAAAATTAAGATGTAACGAAGTAAACTCATTTGTACTGTATGCAGAAATCCAACCTTTAATCAGGTATTCAGTATTACCCTAATGTCTAACAAACAAATAAACAATTCTTTTCTCTTGCGTTCTCTTGCTTACGTTTTTGCTTCACACTTTGTGGCACTATCTTGGCAAACATACAAGTATCGTTTTTTATGCTTTTGAAGTGATGCAACAAACTGTCACAGGCGGATTCAGACTTTAATTTCTATTCTGTTGTTTTCGACGTCAAAGAAAAAGAAAAAAGACAAGCAGGAAAAGAATGAGCGTTAAAAATAGAGATTCATGACAGAAGAAATTTAAAATCATTTTGAATTTCACACCTAAAAACAGTGAAAAACATCAAAGCTGATAACGAGACTACTTTCAGACCCACTGTGTCTACATGTCCCTATGCTTGTGTATGTGTGAGAGACAAAGAAAGACAGCAAACTGTGCTTGTTTCTGTCCTGCAGGTTGAAGCTGCAGTTGCCTGTGGTGCAAACAAGTTGCTGCTTGCCACTTTCATTTCCAGAAATGTCTTAGTTACTCTGGTTTGTGGCCAGACAGCTAATCGGCTGCTTCAGTGGCCCTGTGACCAACAGTTTTATTTACCAAACACACATAGTTAAGAATTCAACACAGTAGTACCATTGTGTTTCTCAGCAAGTCTGATTGCTTGTTGTGGCATCAGAATTGTATGACTGCTGAAAAAGTAACAATCTCAAACATTCTGTGTATGAGATTGTTACTTTAGCTTTGATTAGTTTATACATTTTGATGCTTTTTTATTACTCATCTCAGTTTTGAAATTCTGATCCACCTTTTTCACAGTTTGTGACATTTTCTAGACTGAACAGTTCATATCCACATATCAGCAATGAATAAATGTGCTGGGGTTTGCAAGTTGTGAGCAACAGTCCCCTATAGACAGTTCTTTTTATCCTTTACCAATGTAAAGTGTATTTTTTAAGCTACACCCGCCATATATTCTATAAGAGGCTGTAATGTGTGAGCAAAGTTATATCCCAATGACCTACTACAAATTGTAAAGACAGTGTTGAATTAAAGTGAGCTTTTGAGCAATTTGGTAATTTTCTTACACTGATTCAGATATACACAAAGTGATCCACATTAAAAAAAAGTTACACAGGCCAAATCATGTGTAACATAGTATATTGTCTCCCTGTAGGGGCCTTTGTGTTCTGCTGGACCCCCGGCCTGGTTGTTCTTCTGCTTGATGGCCTCAACTGTAAGAGCTGTATGGTCATAAAATCAAAACGCTGGCTACTGCTCCTGGCTGTTCTTAACTCTGTCATGAACCCCTGCATCTATTCCTACAAGGACGAGGAAATGTGGACAACCATCAAGAACCTCTTGCGTTGCATTGGCAATGGCACGCGACGGCAGCGGTCGTCGAAGGCCAACACCAGGCCGCTTAGCTCTACTCAGGATACGGGCAACAGTCAGCCTCCCTCGGAAGAGATGAAAAATGATGATCAGAGCATATTGAAAGCCTGAAAATGAGCACGGTTGAGACTTTTGCAGGAGTTTGACTGGTTACACCTCATGAAGATCCGGATTGTCTTGAGCTAATATACACTTTATTAAACAAGACACTGGAGGCCAACTGCTCCACTGTATACTGTAGCTAAAGGTCAGATGGAGATAAAAGACCTTGATGTACAAAAAAGTCCCATAATGGATACACAAATGGGCTTTTTCAGGATTTTATATTGTCTGGGCATCTGAACTCTATTTAAATGTAAGAGGAGGTGCTTGATGCTTTATGGTCTCCATCATCATTTTGCTGTGGATCACTTAAGCTTGGATGGTTCTCCTGAGGCGAAAAGAGAATCCAGTATGAAGTACACAGCAGCACGGTTCTACATTTACCTCAAGGGGTAGAAATCATGCAAAAATTGACTTTACTAATATGAATATATATACATCTTATTATTATGTGGAGCTTTTGAGGAAGCAAAACTGATGGGTGAACTAGTTAAGAAGTGTATCTTGTGATTTAACAGGTACTATAAAGCTATATGTGTGTTTTATTAGTTTTGTTTTTTTTATACAGCATAAAATACTGCAAAAGGCTGTACTGTAAGCATCTACTTGTAAATCTTGTAAAGTAAAGTAATTCCAACTGTATGACAGCTAGCATGCTCAGCATGACTTGATTGTTCAGTCAATTATTTGCTATTTTAACTTTGTTAACTTTTGTAAAATGGTTTTGCCACTGGGACAGAGATTGACATCTCTCTTGTCCCACCTAAACAAACAGATAAACCCCCACATGTAGCACCTCTTAGGGGGAAAAAAAATGTTCTCCTTGTAGCATTTTTACATGTACGCCCCAACTCACTGTATGGCTGGTGTTGGTTTGACGAAACAGCTGCTCACCAGAGACTGGAGATGTTGTAAAAGGGTATTGCAACACACTGGTTTAGCATAAACAGTATACCTGTAGGAACCAGAGAGGATATGACTGAAAGGGCTGAGAGCATGTAATTACCCACGCCACCGCCTTCTACCCTCCCCAGGCTGCTCTGACGTCTCTAGGGCTAAATCACTAAATGATTGACAGGGTTCAAATTAATTTCCTCTGATTTCTTAACCTGCTTTACAATATTTGTACTCCTGCTAAAAAGAACATGACATTACTAGTCAGTTTCTTTTTTCTAGTGAGTGTAATAATGCCACTTATGAATTGTGTGTGTAAAGATTTACAGTTCCAGTGTTTGGTTGTTTTTTAATTAACTGGGATGATTTGAGGTCATTTCTGTACAGTGTGACTTTTATAACTAAACATTTAAATGGTCAATCATTTCCTTGAAGAATAGCTTTTGTTTTCAGACATCACACATACTGTATATCTTTTTGTCCCTGATGACATGACAAGACATAATACAGCAAGAACCAAAGATTAGTTCCAGAGCAGGGTTTGCACTATTTAAGGTTTTCATCGAGGACATCTCTGCATTTTACTCAATTCAGCTTTGCCTCAAGCCTGACCACTGTCCCAGTCTCTGCTGTTGAGAAACAGCCCCAACAGCATGATGCTGCCACCATCATGCTTCACTGTAGGGATGGCATTTCATAGGTGGTGAGCAGTGCCTTCCTCCAGATACATTGTTTAGAATTGAGGCCAAACAGTTCAGTCTTGTTCTTATCAGACCAGATAATCTTGTTGCTCACAACCTGAGAGTCCTTCTGTTTTGCACTGAGGAGAGGTGTCTTTGTATCCACTCGGGCCAAAAAGCAGAGATCTGTGGAGGGCTGCAGGGATCTTTCTTTAACTTTGTCCCATCTCTACACAGGATCTCTGGAGCTCAGAGTGAACATCCGGTTCCTGGTCACCACTCTTACTAAGTCCATTCTCCCCTGATTGCTCAGTTTGCCTGGGTGACCAGTTCTTGGAAGAGTCCTGGTTGTGCCAACCTTCTTCCATTTGAGAATTATGGTGGACACTATACTCTTGGGAACCTGCAGTGCAGCAGAAAGTTTTTTGCAGGTTTCCCCAGATTTTTGCCTTGCAATGTTCCTGTTTCTGAACTCTAAAGGCAGTGGCTTTGACCTCATGGATTTTGTTCTAATACAGTATGTATTGTCAGCTGTGAGGCCTTCTGTAGAGAGGTGTGTGCCTTTGCAAATCATGTCCAATCGATTTCATGTACCACAAGTCGGCTCCAGTCACGGTGTAAAAACATCTCACTAACAATAACAAATAGGAGGCACCTGAGCTAATTGTTAAGTGTTGTCGCAAATGGTCTGAATACTTAGGCCAACGTAATGTTTCCATTTTTCCTTTTTCATTCATTTGCAAACATTTCTAAAATTCTGTTTTCACTTTGTCTCCATAGGGTACTGAGTGTATATTAATGAAAAAAAAAAGACTAAACAACTGTAGTATCAGGCTGCAACATGAAAAAAATTGAAGGGGGACTGAAAACATTACGAATGCACTGTATCTATGAATAAGTCATCTATGAACATTCGATTGAATGCCATGTCAAACAGGAAACTGTAACATTAGCGAACGCTGTCTTCATTCTAAACAGCATATTCTGTGCATGTACATGCCAATCATAGATGTTTCTTTTAAATGCTAGTAATCCTGTATGTATAACATACTGTATTATTAGTTGCTATGTTTTCCTGTTTATAACATTGTTCATAATATTTCACTCTTGACAACCTCAAAGCCACAGCTGTGTGTATTTTGCCCTCATACACTGGATAACCTGCTTTTACAGCATATATGTTAAAATGCTTTCATGCTGTAAAATCTCAGCATACAGGACTTAATCATCTAAACACAACAAGTATGCAAGGTTTAGTGCTATACATGATGCTCAAAGAAACCTTCTCGGGATGTAAATGACATGTTTCCGGTTTCAGGCACGCTGGATTAAAGTTGTGGTTTACATTAAGAGCATAAGAGCATGCTGTATAGTAGTGAGGTCTACGTGTCCTGAGCAGAGCCCTGTGCAGACCTGTCGTGAGTGCTGACTGCCACTCAGTTTTTTTCTTCCAAAAACATAAACTTTAAACTGTGTGGTGAGGCAGGCCTTTTTCTACAGCTGTGCTGTAATTATACATTCTTGAAAAGCCAATTAAATTTCACAGACGTTCATAAATGCTGTCTTTTGGTTGGTTCTCAATTTCAGGGCAAACAGATGTAGGCAAAGATGTAAAACGTTGATCACAATATGCTGTTATACAAACATTCTTTGTGTCAGAAAGGCTAGAAAGTGTAGTTGAAAATGCAATAAAAATCCTCAAATGTGCTTCTATACACAATTTTCGAATGTTTTATCAGTTGTGCCTAAAGTCTATCATACACGCATTAATAGACCTGATACATGAAGGTGTAGAATTTTATGACTAATGGTGCACTACTCTACATATTATAATTTATTACATATGTAAATGGTAAATACACTGAATTTATGTAGCGCTTTAAGTCAGAGTGGTTGCAGTTGCAGCCATATGAACAATATTTTTCTATTTACAGGCCATTTGATTTTTACAACTTAATGAATAGCTGCCGCTGGGTAATGCATCCCTGACATGTTAATCAGTTATGCCACAGCACCTCTTCCTCACCTCTGCAGGATTTTGTTGGACTGTGAAGGTGAGGTGTTACTATTGCGTTAGGAATGAGGAAAAGCTCAGAATGTGATTGGTTATCATGATCAGACAGTTGGGGGGAGGGGTGTAATTACAATATTATAATATTAAACTACAGCAAATTAGACTCTAAAAAGAAAATGTGTAATAATAGTACCTTTAATATTTATTTCTGATTCATTACCCATTGCTTTTCCTGTCTTGTTACTAATCTTTACTGCAAGTATATGTGGTGATGGGTGTCTGTTTTACAGTGTAAGTTTATTAACTACTAGCTTTATGGGGCTAACTTCTGTCTTTTACGAGTCTGCCATTCTTTCTGGATTAAAACATAACACAGACATTCTGACATTCATCTACTGCTGCTGTTTTATTTAACCTTTAATTGTTTTGGCTAAAACCTACCAAAACTCTACAGAGTTCAATTATGCAAATATACTGACAAAACCAGCCCTGACTCTCGCTGAGGAAAATACAACTACATAAAACTGTACTTCACTTAGTAGACTTCCACAGTGTGTGCACACATTAAAAATGTCTTTGCATAAAGAGTGTCCTGTCTTGCCTGCAGGGACTACATTGCTGCCATGAGTTAGAAAACATAAAAAAACAACTGTTGGCCAATCAACAATCCAGATGATAACAACAACAGCTGCAGTAGTTAGTATGAGCTGAAAAAGACACAGAAGCGTGTGTCTATAATTAATTACAGTGACTAAGGAGGTGGAGTACAATTAATTACCCACTTGTGATAACATATATGTGCAGATACAGTGCATAACATGCCTGGCTGAATGCAAATGTATTATGCTTGAATGTGTACATTCAGGTAATGTGCATGTGTGTGCTCACAGGTGTTCTGCAGAGAAAGTGTCTATTAGAGAGTAGTTCAAAATCTCGTACACAGCCTCAGATTGTTTTTTTTGTTTTTTTTTCTTTATGAGAACACAGTCAGGAACAAGATCTTCCAGTTCAGGTGAGTGTGTAAGATAAATACCTGGAACTCAAAAGGTCTGCCATTCCCAGAATCACCACTCATGTGCACGCATACTTGTCTTATCATCTGTGTGAAGTCAAACTTTGACATAATGCTTCAACAATTCCAACTGAACACCTAAACCTAATTTAACCTAATTTAATTAACTTTAACCCTAAAAAAAAATAAAAACCCTCAAACAACCCTTTGTGAGGGATTGCAAAATGATCAATGTTCTCTCAACATTGACACAAAACTAAAATTTCTCCATATGGCTACAAAAACACATGTAGGCACACATGCAAAGAAATTAAATTTGTACTACATTGTCATTTTGCCTCGGCAGTAGGTGTAGGGTGTGTCTTTTAAATCAGGAATAAACATGCAGTTTTAAAAATACTTTTAGAATGAAATACTTTACTTGAAATACTTAAAAAATAAGACAAATGTAAAATATGTAAAAACTATAATATTGTTTTTATTGCTGATTTAGAGGGGAAAAAATAGTTCTGTATCTTAATCAATAGCATATTTTTTGAATCTGTTGGATTAAAGGCACTTGTTTTAATGTAGAATAAATCTGCTGTGTAATTCATTCTATGTTCTATGAAAAACAAGCTGCTCATCAGGTTTTTGTTTGAGCTTACATTGTAAATAACATCATGGGGTGTTGTGTTAATAAGCTAATTTGTCTTTCCACCCATGTTCACTTCTAGTAATGCGTCAGATGTCCTTGAGCAAGACACTGAACCCCAACTTAGTTGCTCTCGGTGAGCGTTGGTCAGCTGCATAGCAGCTCCCCCATATGTGTGTAATTGTGAGTGCGAATGGGTGTATAAGAAGCAGTGTAAAGCACTTTGAGTGCCACTATATAGAAAAGCGCTATATAAGTGCAGAACATTTACCATAGACAATTTCTTAGTTATGTGAACCAGAGATTCAGTTCTATAGAGGATTTCCTAAAGATTTGGATTAAATGAAAAATATTCCACTATGTTTGATGCTTCCTCAAATTAGTTTTTTGAAATTATCTAAAATCTTGTTTAAAGCTGCAAATTTTGATGCAAAAAGGAAAGTGTCATGTCCATTTTTGTTTCTGAAGTTGGTAAATACATTTATATTTCAAAAACAGTAAATTGTAAACTACAGACAGTAGTCATCTAAAGGCATGCTTATGCATATAGGAACAAAAGTATTGAAACTGAATTCAAGTGACACTTAAATGTCAGCGCTCACTAACACATGAATAAATTGTGTTGCTCATTTTTTCTCACAGAAACAAGGTGGTATCTCTATCCCGGGGTCTCCTGAGGATCAAAAAATAGTGATTCACATTGTACCAAACTGTCTAGTTAACACAGAAATAGTGGATTTTACTCTAAATTTTACATAAACAGAAAAAAATGTATTTCATACAGCCACATATCATGGAAATACTCACAAATATTCCACATTATTCATCAAATGCAACACTTCACTGATGTCATGGTACAACACTGTTTCGGTGGAGTGTGTTTATCTTTCACATGAACAATGTTGCCTGAAAGAGATTCATCTTACACCCAGGCAAACATAAATGATGTGAATTTATAAAGGTTTGGGAAGTCTGCTGGTATGTATATCATGATACAACATGGCAGCTTGTAATTACATGCAAGTTAGAACAAAATTACAGGGAGCCCATACTTTGGGTTCTGGCTTATCATATACGTATATATACTCTCTCTATATATAAATATATGTTACAAGTTTATTATTGTCTCTGGTCTCTTACATGACAAAAATATATGTAAACATACAGCAAATCTACAGTACATCTACACCTTCCATTGTTCTCTGATTGTTTAGGTTAAATTTTAAGTTATTGTATAGGTAAATGTGGCAATTATATGCTGAATAGTTTTTATGTGTAAGTATAAGTATATATAAAGTAAGTACATATGAAATATATAATATGTCATTTTTTTCATCGATGCATTTCAGTTTATTCATCAAGGTACATCTTGTTAGCTTTGGAAGTCTTCCACAGCATAAGTGTAATTTAGTCTATGGTTTTTAGTGTAGTAGATACTGATCCATTTGGGAGTCACCTCATCCATTGCTTATATCAAAATCAGATCGATGCATGCAGTGTTCATCACGCTCAGTCTGCTAACACTCATTAATGGTCATTCAAATCTAAATTTTTGCAAAACAAATGTTTCTGAGGTACAGCAACATAACACAGAAATCTGCTTTGTTAATAATAAACCTAATTGGTAGAGAGTGGTATATTAGCAACACAACTTCTAATTTAAAGGAAAAATCTACTTTTATATCTATCTTAGATAGTTTTTAGCTTCTATTTTGTCTGCCGGGTCAAATTGACCTGAACAGCACCTTTGTAATATAAACATGTAGGGGGGGGTTGCAAATATGTGAACTGAACCATTTTTATTTTATATGTTGATTACACTAAATAAGCCAAGCAGGAGAAGTTTCAAAGTGAAAAAATACTTTTAATGCAACTATAGTTACAAATGTTTACGTGCTAATACTATTACTTGTCTTACTTACTTACTTATATTTAGTGTAAATATTGATCATTTTGTATTTTACAGTTTTGTATATTTAGAATTCAAGACTTTTACTTTTAACACAATGTTGTATTAATACTTCCAATAGAAATAACAACAAATTATAATTAAATATAAGTGGTTCCTTCACCTCTGAATTTAGTGGATATAAACCTACAGTGTATAAAGTTATTGCTTTATTTTGTGGGAAACACACCTTTTATTATGACCTTTTCAATTAGTTAAGAGTTGGTCAGTCATGAAGACTGTCCTTCTATGGATTAATATAGAATATCTTTTAGTTATTTTATCATTTCTAAAAAAGCATTTTTTCATATATATAAGTACTTTCTTATCTCAGTAGTAAAGTTACTCCAAGCCTTTGACAGTAAATGATCTCTGTGTGTGCTGCACTTGGCATCAGCATCTCCAGGTTACAGCTCGTCAATAGTAACTCATCACTGGGTTACTGACTGTGTCTAATCAACACTTCAGTCACACAAGGCTTCATCCACTCAGGCATCTAGTGAGAATCATTTATAAACATGCTCATAAAGGAAATAACAAATGTCATTTTACTCTTTTACTATATGAATTATAAAATTATGGAGGACATTATTAGGTCAAACAAAGTCTTCCATAAGCGGGTTAAAATATGCCATACTGTTTACCTATATTTAAAAGTCTTTAACAAGATTATTGATAAATATAAACAAAATAACATATTTTTGTATTTTGCTCGTAGATCATTGACATTTGTTGCTGACAAAATGGTAACTTTCACGATTGGTTCCTCTGTAAATATGATACTTTTATCAAATACATCTTCCATGTTCTGTCTCACAGTGGTGGAAGAGCTGTAGCAGTGAAATTCATGCAGAAGACACATTCCGACCTCTGTAAAACCATCTGGAAGGAGGTGCAAGATGTCAGGTGAGGAAAAAATACTTTAGAGAAAAAAAAAAGAAATGGGTTCCTGCAGTTTTAATTAAAGCTAATGGTTTCAATTTGTTAGGCATCCAGACCACAACTTATGTGAACATCATTCATCACAGAGGAACAGAGAAAGATGGTAACAAGGCCTCTCCAATGTCTTGCTGAATGATGACATCCCTATATGCTATTGAATCCACAGGTCAGCTGCAGCCTTTCTGTGTAGAGTTTGCATGTTCTCCCTGCTCTTGTGTGGGTTTCCTCTGGGTACTCTGGGTTCCTCCCACAGTCCGAAAACATGCATGTTAGGTTAACTGGTGTTAACCTAACATGTTAACAGAGTGCCCATAGTTGTGAATGAGAGTGTGAATGGTTGTCTGTCTCTGTATGTCCCTCTGTGTTGTCCTGAGATAGACTTTAGACCTGTCAAGGATGTACTTTGCCTCTCACCCTATGACAGCTTGTAAAGGTCCAGCTAGTCCACAACCCTACACAGGATAGGCGGTTTCGAATAATGTATGGATAAAGGTGTTTTGATAATTTGTCCATTTTAGCTTATTCTACATTTTATTTAATGCAGCTTAAGCTATCACTCCAGCAACTGAGTAGATTTTATAATTTCCATGTCTACAACCATAATGAAAATGCAAAATGTATTTTGCTGAACTACGAATGCTAAACTCCCAATCAGCAAGGGACACAGGGAAAATGACCACACTGCAGTGCAATCTATGAAACACTGCTAGTGCTTTTCATTGTTGTTAATTTGGCGTCTGATTTTCCATTAAATTTCTGAAAACATATGAATTGTTTATATCTTGTGGCTTTTACCTTTATTTGAGAATGAAGGCACAGACCACATACACAGTAACTCATAAGAAAATCTCTTTCCGCATACATACCAGTGACAGTGCCCTGGGGATGTTTTGTCTTCTCCAGCACAAATGTTTAATAGTCTTCCCTCCTGAAATTGGCTTTTAGATAACCATAAAAAAATTAATAGACATCCCCTGAGTCTGATGTATAAAGGCACATTTTTTTGTAATTCAGGTCCCACATCAAATTAAGGCTAATTAAGGTTTGTTTTTTGTTATGTCTTTATAGTGGTCACTAATACTCAGTCAAATCCTACACCAGCAGCAAAATGCTTTAATGACAACGTACAAAACAGTATCCTGCATCACCATACCCTTTTTTTCTGGTGTTCAGATTATGGTCTCACAGCTTCCAGAAAGGAGGACTTTGGGCCTATTAGTAATGGCTTCAACTGTAGGGATGTAAACTGTGTTTACTGTGCCCCAAAGGTCCTGCAGCTCCAGACATCTAAACTGTGTCAAGAGATCTACTGAATGAGCAGTAATTTGTAGATAAAATAGATTTTACGGTGTGTACTTTGCCCAAATACATTTTTTATAGAGTTGGACTAAAGACACAGTGATATGGTGGATCTTTGTGACAACACACAAAACAGAAGATTTTATCCCCTCTTTGCATTTCCCTCCTGTCCTCAGTTACTCTATGATTCTGGTTGAGATTGCAACTTGCTGTGACAGCCCTCTCTTTAGATTACAACCTTCATCTTACTTTTGATCTTTGTCTTACCACAAACAGTCTCTTCCAAGTGGACCAGTCTGACAGAATGAGGTTGGGTATCATGTGGCGCCCCCCTCTGCCTGAGCGCAGAACAGGAAAGGTAAATAATGACTGCCCTAGTCATGGAGGCTACTGTAAGGTCTAGTTCATGTTCAGTATTAGACCCATACTATATACATACAATAACGACATACAATATTGTACTCGGCTGTTGATGGTAATAACCCATTGAAATATGGAACAATAATAACAGTCAGTCTTAGGCTGCACCTCTATTGTGTCCAAAAACTGCTTTTTAAACCATATGCAGCTTCAGGTGTCTCACGGAACAATTGAAGCAAAGTTTCTATACGGACATGTGGAGCCCATAGTTACTGAAAAATCCCTCTTAAAGAGGAACAGAAAATAGAAAGTTTTGTTGTGGATCTTTAATACCACTGCAAGGGAAAGCACCTCTTTTGTCACCTACCCACACAGGACAGATAAATGGACAATTCACTATTCACTACTGCTGGCAGGTTTGAAATCTACTGCTTTTCATGTGGTTACCTGGGCTGAGCAAGATAATATCTGCAGCCTGACACTGTTTCCTCTGACATTATTCTATATGATCAACAAAACTGGTACACCTTCAAAAGTACCTTCAAAAATACTCCGCATAAGATGTCTTGTATAATATTTTAGTTTCGTTACAAATTACATTTTCCATTTCTCTTTCACATTAGAGACACCCATTAATGCTTTTAATATGAGGGGGCAGGAAATGTTATTACTGATGTTATAAATGATATTACTTTAGCTTTGCAGCTTGATTGGCTGATTGACTATTTTAAGGTACGACATGGTATTCAAAACTGATTTATTTACTACAGGTTTGAAACATTAAGTTTGTCTTTACAATTCACAGATTAACATAACTAAAACTGGAAGAGCAGAGATTGTCTGCACCTATTTGCTATTTTAAACATCCATGGAAGCAGACTGCAGCTAAGGGGCACCAGGTAAAAAAAGTAATGTAAAGTTGGCAGCACAGAAGATAAAAGCAACTTTCTGACCTGTAAGCCAATTTCATGTTACCTCAATGTACACCAGCTTTTCCCACTCATTGGGTTTTAAAATACTGGACATGGTTCCAATGTTAACGTTGTTATCTACACAGAACATACATAATCTAAGAACCAGGAATGAAACGCCTTTGGTCCATCATGATATAGATTTCTTTTTTAAACAATTGTGGTCCTCACTTGCTGTTGTGTCATTTACTAATACTTAAATTCATATCCTTAAATGAATACTGGGCAGTTTCCAGATGTGAGTACATAATTGATTGAATGTGGATTTCCTGTAAGAAAGGGGCTACCTCTCAGTGACCTCAAAGAAGAGAGGATAAAAAAACATTATTCCTTAACAATTGTTTTCATTCCATGATATGTTAATAGAAAAAGTAGTGTTGGCATGAACTCTCTGCTTTCCAGTAAAATCCAGCATTTGCCAAAGTAAAGGTTCAATGTATGAAAGTGTTGTTTGGCAGTAATCCATTCCTCCAATATCTCAACTGCTTATCCTGTCAAAGGTCAGAGGTGCTGGAGCTGATCCCAGCTGTCATTGGGCAAATGGCCGTACCCTGGACAGGTCACCAGTTTATCTGGGGCTGATAGACACATTCACAGACAATTTGACAGTAATCCAGGCCAATATTAAAGGACACACTTGGCTGCTTTTGCTGCCATCCAGTGGTGCAAATAGTTGTGCTTCTATTGCTAGTCATTGTTCCAAAGATACAACATTTTCTCAGTATGTGTATAAATTTATTTCTCAAGTCATTAGATTTGTGTCCAGGTATGTTAAAATGGTGTTGGCTGATATAATAATGTAATATGTAAGCAGCTAACCTCTCACTCATTTTGTATTGTCTCTTATCATATAATAATTAACAATCTCCCAGACTTGGAGGTTCCTGGAGTCCCTAAAGGAAATTATATCTCTTCCTCTTTATCCAAGAGGAAGGTTTTAAGCCTAGACCTAAAAGTAGAGAGGACGTCTGCTACCCTATCAAGCTTCTCTCCTGGGAAACCAGCTCCCAAATTCAGATTTAGGAAGTAGTCGCCCTCTCTACTTTTAGGTCTAGGCTTAAAACCTTCCTCTTTGATAAAGCTTATAGTTAGTTATAGTCATGCTGCTATAGGCTTAGACTGCTGGGGGGGACCCACCTCCCCGATGCAGTGAGCTCCTTTCCTTTTCTCTTCTCGTCCCTCTCTCCTCTTCTCTCACCCCACATTTATTTTTCACCACCGTATGACATCAACTTTGTGTCTTCTTTCCCCCGTAGTTGTCTTTGTCCTTCTCGGCCTCCCTCCCTCTGTCCCTTTCTGCAGGTGTCCCCGGCTTTGGAGCTGTGTGTTTTCTAGTGTGCAGCTACTGGTCTTCCCAACCTATCTAATGTTTAGTTGTTGCTTTGTGTTCTTTGTGCTCTTTTCTTTTCTCTCTCCACTTTCCACTCACACCAACCGGTCAAGGTAGTTGGCTGCCCACCTGAGCCTGGTTCTGTTGGTGGTTTCTTCCATTAAAGTGAGTTTTTCCCATGCACTGTTGCTTAGGGTTTGCCTATTAATTTGTTTGGTTTTCTCTATATAACTTTATAGTCTTGACTTTATTATGTAAAGTGCCTTGAGGTTATTGTGTTATGTCCAGCATCTATGTGAATTGATGCTGGATTCTGTATATAATGCCTCAGTTAACTCTTGAATCTTTTGCCACCAATACAGCCCTAACCTGTCAAGGCATGGACTCCATTAGACCTCTGACAGATTGCTGTGGTACCTGACACCAAGCTGACAGTCCCAGAATCTTGAAGTCCTGGAAGTTTCAAAGGGGGGCATCAATGGAACGGACTTGTTTTTCTAGCAAATCCCACGGATGCTCAATTTGATTGAGAACTGAAGTACTTGAAGGCCCCGTCAAAACCTCAAACTCAATGTTGCATATTGTACAATGCTGTTTTTACAACATCTACTTCTCAAAGCAAAATAGATCCCATGCCGGCATACAAGTTGATGTAATATAATTAAAAAACAGGGGGAAAATGATTTATGTAGCTAAGATTTGAAAAGATCTGACGAAAATCCAAACTTCCCTCCAAGAGAAAATACACTGGGTGTGTCAGGTTTTTGCCGTTTGGGGAAGTATTGTATTATCCAGATCTACTGGCTTGTATTCTTATTGTAACCTAAGACCTGTTTCTGGGTGGTGCCAGTGTAATTATGGGGGATGGGTTTGTCATTCCCAGTGGACGTGGCTACCAGGATCACATTTGTAATGTCTTGCTGTGGCCTCAGCTGCTGCTTTCTGCCCCCATCAAACACTAATGGCTTTATTTAAACAGACACATGCTTTGCAATCTGACTCCCCACTATCATCCAGTCTCTGTCTCACTTTTCTTGACCCAGCAGTACAAAGGCAAGGTGACAACATGGTGGCTTGTGGCAAAAAAAATATACTTAGAACATCTGAATCCAGAGAAATCAGTCAGAGACCAAATCTAGGTAGAGTCTAAAATGTAAAAAGAACTGTGATATATAGAACCATGTCCAGTGAACTACGACATTGTCAATATGTAAGCAATATGTAGGATTTCATGAGAAAGAACCCAGGAACTGCAATAGAAACTGAGCAAGTATTTTACCTGTATTTTTTATGCTTTACCAAGTCTAATGTTATTATCATTATTATTATTATTATTATTATTATTATTATTATTATTATTATTATTATTATTATTTGAAACAAAACTTCCACTAAAACTGCTTTTGACTTTGATTTCACTTGAAAGTGCATGGTTGGATGGTCAGAATATTTTATACACACAAACAAACTTTGGTCGTTACTTTTTGTCTGTATATATTCATATAAAGTATATCACAATAAATTCAAAACAACTAGATTTCTTCCTATTGTATTTTAATATAATAAAGTAAAATTGTTTATTTTAATGACATTGACGATACCACAGCATTTACCCGCATTGTCACTGTGAGTGTAATAATACCGGCATAATTAAAACGCCAATAAAACAAATTACGGCTAAAACCCACTTAAAGCTGTTTACAGACAACAACCAATCACACTGAGCCGTGTTTTGTTGCTAGACAACGAGCCGGCCAATTAGAGTCCAGTTTGATTTGCGTGCAGTGGCGTGTGCGGTCATATCGACCGACATGGCTTAAGGAACTGTTTCTGTGTGGAAGAGCAAATATCATTTGGGAAATACATAATAAACGGCAACGGTAAGTAAATAGTTAATAGTCACATTTCAGTCATTTACTTATTCGCAGAGATTTTAAACGTCTGCTTTTGGGAATTCGTGAACTCGTTTGGCTCAGGGAGCCAGAGTAGATTGTTTTGAGCTGGGACGTTAACACTGCGTAACTGACTAGTTAACTACTGCGTTAAAAAAACTGCATAACATTTGCTCAATTTTATACTATTGGCAAAACTTAATTCGGTCTTAGTTGTTAATTAACGCCAGACTACTTTGAGGAGTCAATTTATTTGCGACAACGTTACGGTGTTCGAGGCTTACTCCACGGTTTACTGTACGTAGCGTACAGTCCAAACGCTTGCTGAAAGATGTGTGGACAGTTTAACGTTGGATATTCCGGCACTAAGTTCATCCTTAATAAATTTCAATGTAGCAAACTAATCTCCACCAGATTCGTTGCCATTACGGACAAAAATGTTTTGATGGCGCACACGTGTTTTCTTTAAGCCCGGATCCGTGTTTGAAGCGTAGTTTGAAAGCTTTAAAAAGCTTTGCGCCAGCAGATGGTTCGCAGGGAAATGACAGACTGAAGTTAGGGACAATCTCCAAAGTGCATGCAAGTTGGCCAACAGGGTCAATTAATGTTTTTGTCATTACCCGCATTACCTGTATCCTAAATATTTCAAACCAACTTCATAATCATTTGAGTCTACTCATTACATACAGATGATTTGGTTTTGGAATAAAAGTATGTGTTACAGGATTTCTTTTCTCCAATAACTTCCTTATTCTTTGACTGTCAAAGGCCAAACCACTTTTATTGACACCTAAGCCTCCTCCCACTATAACCCTTAGACTTTGAATTAAAAGCATGCTTTGTGGTCAAAAAAGATATTATAGCCTGTTTTTTCTTAATAGTTTTGACGCTATTTGTCTGAGATATGTCAAACTAACAGTTTGTCTCCTCATACCTTCATTCACAACCTTCAGATTTCTGATAAATAGCACACACCATGGCCCAGAGGCCTGTAAAAACGTATTTTTAGACAATGGCTATGTAAAAAAGACATAGATATGATCTAAAAAGGTCACTTTTGAGATTTAATACAATTGCTGGTTTCTAGATATTTGATATCTGATTTATTCTTATGTGGTTCCATTCAATACATGCGCAAGTCCTATTTTTTGGATAAAAATGTGCAATATGTCCTAATAAGGTGTTACAGATTTGTATAGCAATAGATTCCTCAAGTTTTGCACATTTTTTTTTTAAAAGGAGAGACAGAAAGAGTTAATCCTCTAATAAATTGCAATGGTGACAAACTTCTCAAAATCTAGAGGTTGCACATGCAGTGGGAGGAGGCCCAGATGTCAACAGTTATATAACAACTGGAGACTTGCACATTTACTTTATGTGCCCCATTAGCAATATTCTCAAGACACTTAAATCTTTGTGAACATGCATTAACAGGCAATGCTAGAGATGTTTAAATATTGCACATTTCACAGTTACTCTCAATTTTCTAGTGCAGAAATGAAAACCTGCAAATGATTGTATTGAAATTATGACTTTTTTATAACCCAGCATTTTTATGCTCTAACGAAAATATGCTCAGTTATCCGACTATTGGGTACACTTAGCTTGAGTGACTATAGTCTAACATAACATACACATTGTTTTTCCTGACAAACTAGAAACTCAGACCACCAACTATAAAAATACATAAACAGTTAGACCTCTTTTGAAAATTGCTAATGGATATTTTATGTATCAAAGTATTTAGAAAATGAGTTAAAGGTTGAGGTTGGTGAGGTTAACATGCTGATTAGTTGGTCTAAGCAGGGTCCAGGCTTGTTAAGCTTTGTGGTTTGGGGTTGCCATCTGTTTCACCAGTCTGATTAATGTCACTGAAATCCAAAAGGCATCCCCTTATATTGACTCAGATCTTTGTTGTCATGAAAAATTAAGTTCACAAAATGTTCAAATGAACATTTTAAATGGAACTTCTGAACATTTTCTTTTAGCTATTGACTAAAGATGAAGCGTTTTAAATTGTGCTATAAGTTTTGAATAATATCTTTATGTGTGTTGATAGTGATATTTTTTCCAACTTGAGGAAAAAGATTTGGAAATGTTTTTGAGTACATCGCTCTGGAGAGAAACCAGTATACTGTCTGTCTGGGATTAGTCTGATCAATTGTTGATAAGAGCATTGAGATAAGATGGTTGGCTGCTTCAACCTGTAACCTTTTAAATAGTCTACCTGCTTTGACAATAGTATGATACGACAACAATATAACAATCTAGCTAAGCTAAAGTAGAATTTAGTAAACAATTAAAGGGATCCATAAAGTGAATGCACAAAATGTTTATCTGTGTTGACTGAATTAATTGGCCTATGTGAATCTGTGGTCCTCATATGCTGTTATTTAGGTAGCTGTGTTGTTTTCACTTCTCACTGCTGCATGCTTTTTTCTATTGTCTTGTAATCCAGAAAGAGATGAACGGACGCTGTTAATCTGAACTTCTATTTTAGGAGTGGAGTGCGTAGGTGGATCTTGTGGCCAGCTTTGTGTGTCCTGCACATGTAGTACATGAACCAGACACATAGCCTATAGGCTATACTGCAAAAATGCCAGAGGTGTCTTTGGGTGAGCACTGCATGCATATTAAAAATGAAAAGGTAGAACAGTTATCTGTTGCACTGTGCAGATGTTAGGAAAACTGTTATCGTAATATGCTGTATGAAAATAGTTTTACTTTTCTTGCTAGTCATTAACAAATTGGCATAGATGGCATGTATTATATATTTTTGACAGATTTTCTTTTTCTATGAAGTCAAGGACTTTCACAGCAGTGCTGCTGAATGTAGAACAACCCCCCTGAGGCAATTTAGCCAATCACTGCTGCCATCGCACAAGAAGTCCTACATGCCCAGTACCTTTTGCACAGAGCATAATGTGCAAGAATGTCTGACACACATCAATCAGGTTGGTACCCCTACACGAGTCTTTGATGTGGTATTAGTATAGTCTTTTTATGTACATCTACATTTTTCTATGTAAATATCTAGTTGTCTAGGACATTTGCACCAGGGTCAACCGCAAGCTTTTGACTCTGAAGAGTGACCATTTAGGATCAAAATACTCCTTATAAAATCTAATGAAAGACTGCAGAATAATGTTGATATGCTAGATATCCTCAGATAGCACTGAGGTTAGTTTTAAAAGTTGGCTAATGATAGCTGACTGTAATGACCCCATTCTTGGTTCCTTTTTTTTGGCTACATTCTTGGTTTTACAGGAGGTGTCCTCTTTTGGCCTTCCACCAGTTTGGACAGAGGCAGCCAGCAGCTCAGACCTAAATGTTGTGGCTGTGCTAAATTGCATGTATGACCTGATTCAGCTACACCGCAAGGGACTTCGAACCTTGGAAAACATGGAAGTGGAGCAGCTGAAGTCAACTAGCAATGTGGACCACTTGCAGTTCACGAGCACCCAGCTCAAGGCACAGTAACATTTACAGCCAGTGATTCCTTACTATTGTCTTTAAATACAAACATTTAGATAAACAGTCTTTAGGAATACAATGTAAAATAATGATGAATTTGCCTACAAATACATTTTTTTTTTTTGATAACATTTTTTTTCATACTGTTTGTCATTTTGTCCATGTTATTTTAGGAGCAGCTTGAACTTTCCAAAAGAGAAAACACAGGACTTCTTGAGAGAGAACGACAGCTGCACCTGAAAGTGAAAAGTTTGCAAAACTGCCTAAAAAATGAAAAAGAAGAGGTACTGATTTAGAAACCAGTCAGGACCCCTATGTCTGTATCAAGCATGTAAATAGTGATCTACATTTGCATGTTTTATGTCCCTCTTGACAGGTGCAAAAACTTCAGAACATTGTTGCAAGCCGTGCCAGTCAGTACAATCATGAGATGAAAAGAAAGGAAAGAGAATATAACAAACTGAAAGAGCGTCTTAATCAATTTCTGGTTGACAAAAAAGAGAAGAAGCCAGGTTACATCTGTTTTGGCGTCATGCTTTACATGATACTAAACCAGCATCTTGTATACACACAACAGAAATTCTAATGGCATAATTTTCTTATTTTCTGTTTGTCATTCTTGCTCTGTAGGCATTGATGTATTAAATAGCATTGGAAGAGCTGATGGGAAAAGAAGCCTTTGGAAAACTGAAAAGACAGAGGCGAAGTAAGCAGAAACATTTTCTTTTATAAATAAAAAACATCCAAGACCACGGGAGAAATAAACTGCATGGTCAGAGAAATTTAAACATTTTGCATACATACATAAGCTTTAGTTATAGCTGACAGTGCCTAATGATAGGTTATCAGTTTCCTCTGTAGAAATGGGACTTTGTCATTGTGATTATTAAATAAAAACTCACATTGTGTCCCCAGGCATGAGGGGGATATGTATAAGACTCTGCTCAGCGACTACGACACTCGTCAGAGGGAGCTAGTGCTGGAAAATGCAGAGTTGAGAAAAGTGTTGCAACAGATGAAAAAAGACATCGTTTCAATTTTAAATTCAAAGAAACCACTGCTGAAAGGGGATAAAAGTGAAGATGGTTTCATACAGGTCAGATAACTAGTTTTTATTTGTTGATTATCCGTGTATTTTTATATGATGTGATATGTGGTATTTCCTGTTGTTTTCTTGTCAAAGCACATAATGTATGCATTATGTATTGGTATAATTTGATAGGTTTCATTGTGAATGCCAATTGTTGAGTTTCTGTTGCAAACAATGATTTTAATAGCTTTTAATATAAATATTAGTATCAAGCAACATACAAGCTTTAAGACATTTGCTCATGTTATAATTATGATTTAAATTAGTCTGTCTGATCAAATAAAAATCAATTTTCTTGACATTAAAACTATCAGTTTAATCAGCTTTTAGTTCTTTTTGGACTGTGCCATGAATACATTTGTTTGCGCCAAAAAAAAATTTTTTTTTGATGCTGACCCTAACTGGTCTCTTATCTGGTGCCATTTAGATTTACATTCAGATTTAATATTTACTCCCTTTCTCCTCTTTGTATTAGATTTAGTATTTATATAGAAACCATCCTTAAATAGCAGACACAGACAAACACACCAAAGAGCCACAGCTCGAATAAATCATATTCTATTTCACTGCTGGTAAACACTCTCATGTTTGGAAATCAATCTTTTTTGACTGATGTGTCAACCACTTAAATTTATTTTCATTATCATTGTAGGCCGAGCTGGAGGAAGATGAGGAAATATTTAATTCCAGTAAGGAAAGTGTAGAGTCGTATTGTGTTCACGCTCGGGAGAAGCTGACCAACAGTATTCGCCTCCAGTGGAGAAGACTCAAGAGCCACGTAGAAAGACTAGACAGCCAAGGTACTCTGCACACAACACACTGTCACTGTTTAAATCTTCATAATGAGTTTTGGGGATTTTAATGAATTCTTGAACCCAAAAAGAGATTTTGGCATTGTCCCTAATTAAATAGAAGAGGACTGGAGCCCTATAAAAACAACTTAAGAGCTGAATACCCTAGAGCCTTGACACTGGTGGTGGTGGTGGGGTGGTGGAGGGATAAGGCTGGGATGTGGTAAAAATGGCAATCACAGCAGAAAGAGACAACATAGGTAAGGTGGTTTACATTTGGAAAAGCCTTAGTGTGATGTTGAGAAAAGGTGGTGGACAAGTGTCTTTCTGCTTGAACTCGTGCTCAAAGCTTTATTATAAGTGAATAACTGAATATCTGTTTTGTGTGTTTAGCGTCTTCGTCCCAGATGGATGAGACTAAAAGCTCTGATTCTGTTCCACAAGAGACTCATGAGGAGGAGAAAGACAGACTAAAGCTGGAGATTCAGCAGTGCAAAGACTTTATTCAAACACAACAGCAGCTCCTACAGGTAGGACTGAATTTACACTGAAATTAATACCTGGATTTTGTGTTTGAGGATGTCGTATTAATTTCTTACAGTACAGTATACAGTGACTTTGACGTTCTCTCTGTGCTTGTAGCAGCAGTTATGCTCCACGTGTGATGAGGAGGCGGCATCCCTGCTTAGTGACTGCTACATGCTGCAGGAGAATGAACGCCTCAAACAGGAGTGGAAGACACTAGAGGAACAGAGAAAGATCTTTGAGAGAGAGAGGAAGAACTTTACAGAAGCAGCCATAAGATTGAGCTATGAGGTGATTTTAAAAACTCAGAAATTTTCACCAAAATTACTATGAAATAGAATCAGAGGACATTTATGTCTAAGTAAAACAGTTGTATGCTACACAGCTGTGTGCCAAGTTGAATTTATTATGTCTCTCATTTGACTGTTTTGATGAATTGTATCTTGTTCAAATTGCAGAGGAAAACCTTTGAGGAGGATCGTGCAATGTGGCTCAAACACCAGTTTTTAAACATGAGTCCATTTGCAGACTCACAGAAACCCCAGATGTCAAAGTCTAAAAGTGCCTTTTTAATATGTAAGTGACTAACAGTAGAGGGTTTGTGAAAAACTACTAAACTGTAAAATAATAACAGTAAATAATATATTTTAGTGATGGTAATACACTGAATATTTTCTCAGCAGCTAAAACAGAGGTGAGTGCTGGGTCGGCCACAGAACAGCTCATCAAATGCCAATCTGGCACAGCCTCTCCCACACAGAGATGTGTCCCACTCACATCACAATCCACAGCTGAAATGTATCACACACTTTTTAACAGGTACTGTAACTTTGGATGCACTGGGGAGAAATTGTATTACTTTATTACAACTGAAATTGTAAAATTAATGAGAAATAACGCACCTGTAAATGAAGTTAAATATGATGCCTTTGACACTTTGAAATGTGATTTCAGCTCAACTAAACCAAAGAGAAGCAGCAAGCATGTTGAAGAATCAAACGTCTTTTGTAATGGAAATGTTCCAGCTCAGCCCACGTGGTGGAACGACAGTGAAGATTACAGCAGTCACACACACGTAATGAATAGCTCCATATGAAGCAAAAAGCTTTTATCTTCCAAATCAGGATTTATGTTAATGCCTATAAATTGTGGAGGATTTGTCGTATTTCCATGTGGTATAAGACAAAATATGACCAGTGGGCAAACTATAAGTTTGGTTGCATATACAGAACGGCCGGGTCTAATATTTTTGAAGTTGTAGAAAGCAAATGTGGATGCCCTAGACACAGATTAGATGTGGTCGGTAAAGCTCGTTTGAATGTCGATGATGACCCTGGAATTTTAGCTCACTGTTTTGTTTTCATATAATGTGGTCAATGTATTTATTTATCTAGTAATACAAACCCTGGTTTAGCACTCACAAATTATAGTTTACATTTAGGTTTGAGTATAATGTTTTTGACAATAAAGTTGTGCAACATAAGTTAAGTTCTTATGGGTTAATGCTGCCACTGAAATAGCCAGTATGCTGGTGTTTATATTAAATGTAATGTTTTTTTATGTTATTCTTATCAACTGTCTCAGAATGTAGATTTCATGTTGCTGTTTTTCTGAATCCAATCCAAAAAAAACTATATCAATTGGAAGGCTTTAAGATTTAACACAGATTATAAAACGTGTAGTAGATCCTGAATGTCAGCGTGAATGTAAAGTTCTTTTGATTTATGTATTTATTTTAGTGGCTTTATATGGACATATCAGACTAATTCTTAAAATAGGAATGTGATAGTCTTACTATCTTGAAAGCATCATAAATCTATGGAACACTAGAAATTTCTTGTCATTTGATTTTCATTGGCTACTGTTAGAGACAACACTGCAACTGCTGGCTGTTCACATTGAGCTTCGGTGGCCAGTGTCAGCTATCAAAATGGATGAAATGGGGGTACGCCAGATTGTGAATAAGCAATTTACCAGAAATTTCTGTTGAACAAACAAATTACAAATTACATTATCACTGTTTTGGAGCTTTAGATATTGGTCAACATTAACATTGATTAGTATATCCTACTATAAAACCTACTGTAACTTTACGGTATACTGATTAGTTTGTGTGGAGCCAAAATACTTTATTTAAATGTATATTGGAAATGTAGATGATACATTGACCAAAGATGTTAACTTTCTCTCCTTTTGCACTTCTGCAATATTGGTAAGACGAATTTCTCAAATAGTTTTGTCATTTACACCAATTATGCAAATGTTTTTGTGCTGTAATGTGATGTGATTATTCAGGTGTCTCGGGTTCTGATGTCGTGGTTTGCATACTGCATACAAGCATCGTAACTAAATATTGATACAACCGTGCTGGTTTTACATGTATCTACAGTAGATCCAGATACTGATACGGTTTAGTTCAGAGAATTGTAACAGTAGGGTTTTTTATTGCATGCAGATTTGCAGTTATACAAATCCACCATGGTATCAATACCGTTCTGTAAACAACTTTGAAATACAGTTTATTTAAAATTACAATCAAATATTACCAAAAAATGTTATTAAGCGCACTGAGCAGTGCAGCTGCAGGCTAGGTGAGCTTCTGCTGTTTCCTTCACGTCCACGCTCTTATTATACATGCTCCTTGGAGTCTCTTGGTGGTTTTGGGCAGAATCTGTTAAGGCGAAATGAGTAGAACAGTTACAGTTGATGCAGTACAGTGTGTTTTCCCTCGATTTAAATTACTGACACTTACACTCACCAGTAAGCAGACAGTGGAAGCCAACGGTGACAGTGGTGGTCTTTACAGGGAAGCAGCCAGGCAGGCAGCGTAGCACAGGCTCAACCGAGAAGCATTTGGGTTCCTCGCCGTGGCTGTTAACCTGTTTCTCCAACTGCACAGATTCAAAATTCATACGACACTCTAGGAGAATGAGGGAATAGATAAAGTGAGCATCTGATTCAGTGCATCATCACATTAATTAAAGCCTTCTTTTTACTGTGTGCACAGTCAAATAAAGTCGAAGTGGCCTAAAAAGAGGCGGAACATTAGCATGACAATGACTTGTAAAAAGGATTCCACAGTGAATTGTGTCTCACCAACTGTGTCCCGGCAGCTCTCAGCTGGCAGAACCCAGGAATGAGCGTAGCTAACTGTATTATTGGTCAAGCGTCCACTGGGTGTGCGATATTCCTGTCTGACTTCTCCATCAGCTTTTCCACATAGTCCACAGGTTTGTCCCTTCATCCAGTCCACAACATGAACCTGAATGTCAAGATCAGATAGGACAGTAGAGTATTTGACAGACGACAAATGTGAAGTTGTGCCATTTTTCTTTTTTTCCAGAGCTAACATTTAATGTATGGAAATTACTTTACATAAAAAATACATACACTTTAAAATAGTTTTGGTCCATTTTACCTTCCATGAGTTTTTGTCGAAGAAGACCTCATGAAGGCCGTGGCTGGGAGCATATATAGAGATCCCTTCACCCTTTGGTCTGATATGAATTTTAGCTGTAATGAAAATCAGTATAATCGTTTCCTCTAAGCTAATATACTACATTGAAGCGAGTGAAGATCTTAAGGGTATAGAAGCCATGAGCTGTGGCGTGTGGTGTGAGTAAAAACCTGTAGGATGATGGTATGGGAGGTTGTTAATGGGTATTTCCATCCCATTGACATTTAGAATGACTTCTGTGTTCTTTGGGTACAGGTCAATATCGCTGCAATTACAGAAATAAAAATGTTATTCAGTTTTGTGGAATTAAAAACTATTAAAAAAACTGTTTGTCTCTTTGTAATTAACACTCACATGTCAGCAATTTTCACATTGAGATTGTTCTGTTCAATATGGTCCTTTTTCAGCAGAACCATGAACTTCATCTCATCAGTGCAATCCTTTGCCAAAACCTGGTAGCAGGACAGGGGCATCTCGTTATGGTATCTTCTCTTATTGAACGTGGTCAGTGTGTCTCCGGCGAAGCTACATTCAGCTGTGACAAAGTAATAGGTCTAATCTTAAGCACACAGTGGAAAATACTGCCGACGCTATCCTGTTGGATAATGAGGTCACCAATTACCTGCACCAGCCTTGTAAAACAAGTGCTGGACTTTATCAGTGATGTCACTGAAAATGCTGAGGCCTGATATTTCATCGATTGGAAGTGTGATCGGAAGACGCCAACCCTGCTTATAGACTGTGCGCTGTAGAAAGAACAATTGACAGTTATTAGAAATTTGTGGTTTACACCAATGGTCATTTATTTGTGTTGTTTATATCTATTAAATTGCTTATTGAGAACAACATGATTACTCATACTCTAGGTGTTTTCCAAATGATGTCGAGGGTTTTGTCAGATGTTGCAACTGCAGTTATTGAGACCTGCTTGGGGTTATTATTATTCTTTCCCTCAATCATGCCATTCAGCAAAGAATCAGGAATGTAGTAATATGCCCTGTAAAAGAAATCAAACAGCAGGCATTTTACATAGTCATTATTACATGTAATTAAACTTAAACGGAATGTATGAGGTCTCAAACCTCTTCGACCAGTGTTTAAGGGAATGAGGCAATATGTCCCAGGCCACTCTGATGCGAGCTGCAGGGTTCAGACCAACCAGACCAGTCTCAGCTGTGATCATTGTGCTGTACTGCTTGCACTCTGCTCCCCAAGCAATTTTGGCCTATTGAGAGACATCAGATGTGGCTATAGGATGCTGGTTTTATGGATAGTGTTTTTTAGTGTTTTTGTCATAGATCTAATATATGCAAACCAGTGGCTTACTGTGACTTTGTGCTTGCTAAGCAGAACTCCATCAGCACAGAGCTTCCAGTAGTCATTAGCAGCCAGGGCAGCCAGAATAAACTGAATTCTGGCTGTATGTCTGTCCCAGTAGGCAGCCAGTTGGTACCCTTGTAGCTTGTTGTCAGCTCTTACAGCACGGAAGATGATGGCAAAGGAAGGAGCAGTCTTACTGCCAAGAAATTTGTTCTATGGGATGGATCATTATTTTATATAAATACTGTTCATCATCAAACCCAGCAGTGAAAAGAGTAAAAATATTTTTTTATTATTTAAGATTCCATGATTTTCAACATTTACCTGTCTGTACATGGCCTCAAAGCTTGAGGCACTGCTAGTGCTCCTGGAAAGTCTCGTTGAGGTGGCTTGAGAAGTGAGAGCCTACAACAATATTATGTTAAAGCTGAAGACCAACCTGAAACCAACTGCGACATGTTGTCTACCGTAAATGTACCTGTTTCTTGTGGTTCTTCTGGAAGTTGTGGGGATAAGTCACTCTCTGTTGTGAAGAAATATTTTTTGTCACATTTCCCTTTTAAAATGGTAACACATTCATGTTCATCCATGAAAAGTCATAAAAAAAAAAAAAGGCATTTACCTTTGAGAAATGAGCACTGAAGTGAGAGGAACTTGAGCTAGCACTGAAGAGTGATGCAAGGCTTGATGCAGAACTGGACCTGGAAGACCTACTCACAGATCTTGATGAACTGGATCTGCTGCTGCCTCTGCCGCTGCTGCTGCCGCCGCTACTGCTGCCACCGCTGCTGCTGCTGCTCCGGCTTTTACTACTACTGCTGCCAGCCGAAGCTACTACAGCAATGGCTTTCCCACTTGCATGAGTTAAACAGCTAGAAGAACCAGAAGAAGACTTGGAACAAAGGCTTGAGTGAGATTTGCTGGAGCTAGATGATGAGAACACAGTGTTGTTCCTCAGACCAGGAGCCAGGATTTTCTTGAGCTTCCTTAAGACAGGTGTTTGCTCAGTGATTTTTTCTTCACTCAAATTGATTTGCTTAATGAGCTTCTCTGCAGCCTTTGGTCCAACTTGAATTTCCATCTCCAGTCTCTCAATGGCCTCACCTGCAACTGAAAGCATCATTAAATAATTGTGTTTTCTTAATGCACATTGCTTCTATAAGAAGGGCTTTGTTCTGAGTACTTACTCGCTTTCCAAGAAAGAACAACAGAGTGTCTTCCTGCCAGTTTGTATAGAGCAATGTTTCTGAGAAAAGCAGCATTTTCAGTGGTCACCTTGAAACAGCTTTTCAGTCCAATGGCAGCAGCTTTAACAGTGTACTTCTTGTGAAAGTGGGCTGCCTTGGGTTTTATAATTGCTGTTGCAGGATCCTGGAAAATAATCTCTGAGGATAATGGCTATGAAAAGACATTAAGTATAGTCATCTATTAAGTGTTAGTGATATTGTAGAAGTCTCAAAAGACCACATTTAAAGCTCACCAAGCTATCAGTAGCAGAAGCAATCTTAGATGTGAGAAGCTCCCTTGAGATGGGGTGCAAGACTTTGGCCGGAATGATGGGAGTGATTCTTGCTGCAGCAAGATCCTCAACATTTCTTGCCACAACAAGAGTCTCAACACTGTTGAAAGAACAATACCTTAATTAGTATTATGTGAGCTCTAAAGATAAACACATCATACAAGGAATACAATAATTTAAGGGGTACAAAGTGAACCAAAATGCAAGCCTTACTGCACAGCTGCAATATGTTCAGGCATTGGAACAGGAATAGCTTCAATCTTAAAGTTGCCTTCAGTGATATCAAGTCTTGCAGCAAATTTAGCAGGCAGAACGGAGTGGAGCTTAGCTCTTGATAGGATTGCAGCCTGGAGTATAGCGGTGTTGACACCCATCACAGCATATGTGTTCACAGCAATGCTAGATGGAAACGACATTTGTATTTTACATTTTGTTACCATGTCAAATTGTGCTAAAGAATTTAAATTAAAATGATTTGGAATTATAATTAACATTTTAATTTAGTGTGAGATGATGTATCTACCTTGGTCTGATCTCAGTTTCAAGCTCTATGTTTGTCTTCAGTAAATGTGCAACATGGAAGTTTTGAGGCAGATCTGGTGTTGTGGTGGCCTTCACTAAGAAAACGAATAAATCCTGTTATCTATTAGCAGTATATTTTTAAAGCTTTTGGTTCCACATCCCACATGGCAAAGTAGGTAACTGGGACAGGGTGACTGTAGGTGTCAGCCATCCAGCACACAGACCATTCCGCCTCCTACCATCTGGCAGGTGGTACAGGAGACATGACTAAATGCACTCCAAGACTAAAAGACAGTTTTTATCACCAGGCTATTAGGTTCCTTAACTCACCATAAATCATTAATCGTCCATTTTGCTACTATTTGTACAATATTGATCAAATGTGCAATATGCTACCCATAATCTGTGATATATTACTTTATATTTACCTTGCACAAGTATACATTCACCTTGCACATGTACATAGCATACATACTATACATACTTTTTCTTAGGGTTTGTATTTACTGTTTTTTATTTTATTAGTGAGTTGGTTGGTTCCTCTGTTTTGTAGCTACATGCTCACCCTGAACAGCTGCAGCAGCCACTGCAGCAGTGTACAAACTAAGCTCCATAGGAAGTCCAGCAGCTGTAGGCATGATGCGTCGCATTTCAGTAGCCAGCAGAGGCTTTGTGTAGTGCAGGGAGGCACCAGTCAGCAGAGTCTTCAACGCGTTCCTACCAAATGCCTGAACAGAGGGTTCGGAGGCGAGCTGCAGGGGAAGAATTTATCATAACTATTCTTTTTCTCACAAAATCATTAGCAGCATTTTTTTTAATGAATGTGGTTTGGAGGTTGAGGCCTTTTGAATCATACCGCAATAGCCTGGTCAATCCAGGCTTTGTCAATGTTGGCAAATGCAAGTTCTTGTCCAAAGAACTTGACATAGACAGAGGCCAGAGGTTTGCTGTTTGGCAGAGACTTCCAGTCAGAGAGCTATGGACAGAGGTAAAATACAAAAACACACTTATCATGTCAGCGCCATCCAGTTATATCGTATTATAATCTGTCCTTTTATTTGCTGACTATCTCTTGATAGTTTATTTCTTTTACAGCTTTAATGACACGCTTCATCTTGGTGATTCTGTCAGCACTCTCAGTAACTGCAGGGTTTTTCAGAAGAGCTTCCTGGAGTCCCTCAGTTCTTACTCCAACCTGGGAAAAATCTTCATATTTAAAAAAGATCTTCAAAATTAGTAATTGTATTACTTTGAGGGCAGGTCCTCTTTTTATCCGTTACCTCCAGAACATCAGCAGCAGCTCCAGCAAGGTAAGCACTGGCCTTAGCCACAATAGATTTAGGCAAAATTGTGGCAGCATCATTGATGAAGAAGGCGCTGGTAGCAGCACCAAGCATCAAGGGATCTGACAAAGTGTTTAATGAAATGCAGTTTGATGAAATGCAATTATTTAATACAACAGAAACAATAATCCCGATTTGACTTTGGCCTTACTGTTATAGATGTCCATGTGGATAGCTTTGCTGAAACGTAAGCTCAGTCTGTCCAGCTTTGGGTTTAAGATTTTGATAGCAACATTGCAAGCTGCAGCACTGTGTAAAACAAATAAAAGAGCTTAGCTAACAGGGATCGACTGCAGATAGACTTAATTATGAAGAGGAAACATAGATTGCCCTTACACTGAAGCGTGGATAATAGCACTGCTCCTAGTCATTGACTTCATATGGGAGTAGGTAAAGCTCGCTACTTGAAGATTCTCCTCTGTCCTCACAATGTTAGCAAGAGTTGTCACCAGACCCATTGGAGGCCTTGTCTCAAACAGTACGATGCATGCAAGCATACGAAGCTCTGGGTGAAGAGTCTTATCCATGTAGAGCTGAAGAGCCAATTCCTGAATCTAATATACGGGATAAAGAAAAGGAGGGTTTTTTTCGTTGTTGTTGTTTGTTTTTTTTAAGAGAGCATTTCAAATACACTTTGGTGTTCACCCTTCTGGGCTCCTTCTTTGCAATGTTCCTCAAGGCCATGATGGCATCAGCATGGACTCTTGTAGGCAGAGATGCAGCTGCAGTACCATGTATGGGCAATATCTTTGTGACTGACTTAAGGCTACTGGGGTGCCCAGCATTACCCAAAACCTTCAGGAGTAGGATGATGTCCTGAGTCTCATCCTTAGCCACAGCTTCTACAAGGAGGTCCTGGATGGGCTGTAGGAGAAAGTGAGAAATGAAAATTCTATTTTCTTATCCAGAAGTGCAGTAGATGTGCAGATGACAGCATACTAAATTAATGTAAAAAGAAAAAGGTTATATCACCTTTATGAGTTCAGCAGGGCAAATGACCTCGTCAGCACAGTGTTTGTAAATCATGGTACCATAGCCAAGGAGGACAATCTCATGCAGAACTGGGTTCTTCAGTATTTTACCATTAGCTGCAAGGGCCTTGAAGAGAACAACAATCAAATATCTCCAATGCCTGGACCATTCTTATTATTGACAGAGTATCTTGGATTATGGTTTACCCACCTTGACCAGCATGATGGCCTCAGTATTTGCTGTCACCGTGTGTACTGATGTAATCAAAGCCTGAGCTCCTTCAAAAACAGTCAAGTCATCAGCCTGAAATTTGTCCTTAATGAATGCCAGTGCAACAGGAGTTCCAATGAGAGGTATAGCATCCAACATCCACTGCCTGAAACATAAAAAAGGAAGTGAGTTGCCCCATGAATGGATTTTTAAATCTGGCTCATATATTCAAACACCAAAGGTCACCTATAAACTTGTTTGGCTCTGTATTTGCTCCAGAGCATTTCCAGATCTTCTGTGGTTGCTGCACGGAGGACCTGAACAAGCTCCAAAAACTTATGTGGGGCATTCTCATGGATTCCCTCCACATTGTAGATAACCAAATGATTCAGAATATCCACAACCTAAGAACACAGTCATAGTTTATTTAATGAGAAAGATTCACAAGTTTTAATTCACAAACTCCTTTAAAGGAGTCTGAGATGATACCTGGGCCTGTGCATTGATGATTTTGATTAGCTGAATGGGCGTCTGAAGAAGCTCAGTGGAGAACTCATACTTGAGAGAGCCGCGGTGAAGATACTCAGCCTCAATTGGTACAATGTTGGCCCGTTGAATCTCAAGGAAGACCAGGGATTGCCTTGGGAGTGATACCAAAAATTATTTATCTGCAGCTGTGTCAGATCCTAAGACTGCCATTATAGCATACTCATTGTATGATCAAGATACTTGGTCTCCATCTGAGCAGCTCCGTTCATCTCACTGAAAGGTGCGAATTGAATCAGCTCATTGACGGATGCCTCCAGGATCAGAATGCCATTAGCAACTGGCTTCAAGATGTAGTTGTATGCTGTAGCTCCTCTCAGGTTCTTTGAATCCTACTTAGACAAATCACATAGTTGACTGATCAAGCAACATTTTCTGCTTTCACAGATTGCCAACATATGCAAGGCACAAAATAGGTTTAAATCTACCTCCTGGCACTTTATACATTTCTTAGTGTATGCTACGCCCATGTCCTTTATGATTTTCTCCTGACAGTGGTTCAGATCCCTGGTCTTTGTCAAAAGGATGTGTTCCGCCTTTTCGTCTTCAGTGATGCCATAGATAGTCTTGCACAGACCCTGAGTTCCAGGCTAATATAAGAGAATACGTCCAAAAGATTCAAATTTGTGGAACAGATTTATAACCAGTGCTGAAGGATTATTGACCAACCTCCTGCAGCTCATAGACATTCTGTGTCTTCTTGATGTTTAGCTGAAGGATGTTCAGGATACCCCTGTAGACATTCAGCACAGTTGTTGAGACTCCCTGAGGGGCGAATATTTTCTCAACAACACCGTTGGCATACTCAAACTTAATGGGAGTCATGAGCTGAGCTGCCAGGGCTAAAGTCAACTTGGTTGCAGGGTTTAAAGGACCATTTGGCCAGACACCACTGTACTCATAGAGCTCAGGTTCCACGAGCTACAGTGTAAAGAAAGGTGTATTACAGGGCAGTTTGCATTGTAATAGTGAGAAGATTGTTGTTTGCACATGAATTGGATTTTTATCTTTACCTTCAGCATGTATATATTTTGTGCTGTGACACTGATGAGAATTTTGCTGCTGACTTTGAGTCCAGCTTTTGCCAAACCATCCTCTGGCAGACCTCCAAGGAGCAATGCCTCATACTTGTACAAATACGTTTTACCGGCATCAAAATCAGGAACTGTAAGCACAGTGAAATATAATGCTTAGATTTGCTTATAATATTTGAATTCATATCTGAAAATCATATATCATCATATGTGTTATTGCTGATATGTCATCATATCAGCAATAACACAATGGAATAAAAAGTATTTTACAGGGATTATTAACCAATTTAACTTGAACTGTGGTAAAAACGAATTACTAATGGATTTCCTTAAAAAGTAGTTTAGTAGTTCAGTATATAGTAACATGACAATGTAGCTAAAATAACGTGCAGCACTTACCTAAGCTATAAGGATGATCACCTATAATAAAACTGAAATAAAAAATTTAATATGTAAATGATGAATTCAATCATCTAATTTTAAATATAGTGAAAACACAACAATTAATGAGAAATGTATATTTGGTCATTTGGTAGATTTGGAAAACATAATTACTATGGTTTACAAATTGTACACTATACAGATAAAGGTATTTCTAGAAGCAATGATCAAATGCACAGAATTTACATTTACATTTATTCTTTGTTTCATGAGATATAAGTGTCAGAAAGGTTGTTTTCTTTCATGGAAATGATGGCAGTATACTTTGGCATTACTATATTATGTTGTAAACTTATATTGTTATTTTTAAAGTCAAAAGCACTGAAAACAACGACCAGTAAGTCTGCACTGAAACATACCTGTATACGCTATGTTGTTGGCCTAGCAGAAATAAACAGAATAACTTCCATTAGATCTTTATGTAAGCAAAAACATACTTCTCTTACTTATTTTGCATTATCTCACAAATGCATTGTCACATTTTGTTTGGAAACATCCAAAACAGTGATAATAATTCATTTAAAAGATGAAAAGCTTTCACTAAAAGAAATCAAACTTACCCACAAGGGCCAGAAAGAGGGCAAGCACAACTGCTCTCATTGTTGACGGAGTTGTGAATGTCTGCAGGGGCAGGCTCATTTTTTTATAGGGATATTTTTTTGCTGACAAAGTCCAATGAGGATGTCATGAAAATATATGAACCTTGGCATTAGATTACCTTATTTTACCTTTTAGATTCCAACAAACTTTAGTTTGGATTGTGGAGGGTGACAGGGTGCCATTCAGTAGTAAAAGGTTAGGGTCACCTGACCTTATTCTATTTATATAAGCCAAGTCAAAGTTAAGTATCATATTTCAAAATATGTTTAGTGTCTCTCACAATTAATGTCATTACAATACATAAAAACCTTTTTTTGGAAAAGTTATTATTATTTTTTGTAAATATGAGATGTATAAAACATTTTTAAAAAGTTAAAGAACATTTAAAAAGTTAGCAATTACTCTTTTTCTGATTAAAAAATAAATATATATATACATTCTCTATGAGTATTTGATTAAAGGTTAAATGCTATAAAATTATTTTTGTTTAAATAAACACTAAATTCGAACAGTGATTTATATTTTATGAATGCTGTGGCATCTCTCCATCATACTATTGACATGTAGTTTCAAAGTTCATACAAGAGTGGAACTAGGGCTGTTTGCTCACTTTATTTATCGTGGTGAGGCTGACCACTGATGTCATGACACTTCACTATTAAATAATACTTTTCACCATGCTCATCACTGTATTTATAAAAAGCATGTATTTCTGTTTGTTAGTGTGACTCTGGAAAATGCCAAGTTATAGACCAGAGGTGCACACAAGTTCAGTACTCATGTCAAGGTACTTGCCACTATGTAGCACTCCAGATTCCTTATTCAAATTTAAGTATGCTTTAAAGTCTACTTTAAGTACAAAGCAACGCATACTCTTGAACTGATTCAAACTTTAAACTTTAAATCGTACCTACAGTACTTCACTTTACCACTGCAGTAGAGTGCAAGTATTCAATACAGTCATTATTTGCTTCAGTAATTCAAATAGTAGTAGGAATAGTAATTCAGTCATTAAATAATAGAGAAAAGTATTGCTATTTTTGCCTTTGTTTTTACATTTACCTGTTACATACCCCAGATAACACAGTTTGCAAAAGCAGTTTTACCTAGAAACTAATCAGTAAAACCAATCATGTGGCATGATTTGATTATTTATTGTAATTTGATAACTATGGAATAGTTAGCGCTGCCACCTCACAGGGAAAAGGTTGCGGCTTTGCGTGCCTAGCCGACGGGGGCCTTTCTGTGTGGAGTTTGCATGTCCTCCCTGTGCTTGTTTGGGTTTTTGTCTGTGGATGTCTCTCTCTGTGTTAGCTGATAGACTGACCACCTGTCCCGGGTGTACCTTGCCCCCTATTTACAGCTGGCATAAGCTACAGTCCCCCCACAACCCTAAACAGGATAGGTGGTTACAGATGATGGATGGATGGGTTGATAACTGTGACTACCTGGAATGTGCAGTGCATAGTGAATTGAAAAGAGCAAAGCAAGACTATAATACAGCAGATAGAGAAAGGGCTGGAACGAGCAAAGAGGACCAATTCACAGTCTCAAAGTACAAGATATTTTTATATATACTGGGTTTTAGAAAGTGGTGAGGGGCCCCCTCTTCTTCCAGTATTTATGCTTTGTAAGCTTTGTAATTAGAAGTTATGAAGTGTTCATTGAATACCCACTAAAACATGTAAGAAAAAAAACATGAAATGTATAATTCGAGGTTTTGTGAAGAAGGAACTATTTTATTTTGTGAGAAAAGGGTTTGATCACTGATTTAAAATATTTCTTATTTAATATTAATTTGTCAAATATGCTTTATTTTAATGTTTGGAGATGAGTAAAGGAATTTGTAATGATTTTAGGCTTTGAAACAGCATTTGATTCTGGCAATCATGAAACATTCATAAATAAATTAAAACTTTTCTCAATAGGCTCTATGCTGGTTTAAATCATACCTGGATTGTAGACAGCAGTGTTTTCAAATTAACTGTGTTAAATCACCACTTAATTAGGCAGGTGGTCAGTGTTTCCCAGTGGTTACATGATAAAAAAAAGTCTCAATGTTTTTTCATTAAACGAAAAAGCACTGGATACATTTAAAATCAATATTGTCCAAAAGGAAAGCGAGGAAGTGAATGATTTTAAAAAATCTACAGTAGGTGTCATCTGGGACTCCAAACTTAAGTTTGATGCCCATGCTAGGAAAATGTCAAAGACTAATAAGTCAAAGTAAGACAACTTTATATTCATCAAAACCACATTCAGTTGTTTAAATGGCCTTGCCCCTGTCGTCTCTGTGTTGATACAAAAATATTAGAATGAAAGTGTGAAGACAAGAGGGACAGTAAGTGGGAACTATCAAGTTAGAAGATGCAGAACTACTTCACGATTCATGATTATGGAACATGATATCTTTAGATTTAAATTATAATCTGAACTCAATTTTCATTACAAAGCTGAAACAACAACAGCAATGTGAACATTGAACAGCTTTGGATTTTGCATTCACATTGGTCAAGTTTATACAATTCCATGTTGCGAACTCTGTGCCTATGTCTGTGTGGAGCATGCATATTTTGCCATGTAAGACTGATGCGTTGCACACAGACACAAATATCTGTACATACATGTTGATTTCTGTTTTTCCCTTTCTGGTTTTATGTGGATTTTATTTGTAATCTGTTTTCTCTCTTAAAAGCCTAAGCAGGGACACATGCTGCGAATTAGCTTTTTGCTATATGGCCTTTATACACACACCTTTGTTTACTTAGTTATAACAACGTTTAGTTGTATCGTCCCCTGAATAAATAAATAAATAAGATAAATTAAAAACAAATAAAGGATGTTTGTTGTTTTTGTATTTAGCACATTAATTGTAATGAATTTCAGACAAGAAATTCTTCACATGCTTCTGCAATTTATTTAAGTTTACAGTTCATACAGGGTGATTAAGAAAACTTGCATGAAACAGAATAATAACATAATATCACTGAAGGCAATGGTATTAAGCACATTGAGGGGTGCAGCGACAGGCGAGGTGAGCTTCTGTAGTTTCTCTCAGGTCAATGCTCTTCTCATAGATATTGCTCAGACCCTCAGACCGGTTCACGTTAGAATCTGTAACAGTGCAAAGAGTAGAGCGGTAAGTTTCAAGATAGATTCAATTTAATTGAGCTTTGTAAAGCAGCTGTTTCTTGCAGGCTCACCAGCAGGCAGGCAGTGGAAGCCAATGGTGACAGTGGTGCTCCTCACTGCCATGCAGCCGGGCAGGCAGCGCAGCACAGGCTCAACAGAATAGCACTTGGACTCCTGACCGTGAAGGTTCACCTGCTTGTCCAGCTTCACAGATTCATGCCTCATGTAACACTCTGGAAAAATGTACAAAATATATTACCTACAGCAGACCTTAGCTACAATGGTATTTAGATTATTAATTATTCCAGAAGCATCCTGGCTTAGTGTTAGTTCATTATTAAACAATTTTCTATTGAGTATAAATTGTATTCTATTAGAAATTATTTAGTAGTTTATTATCATCAAGCCATTGTCTATTGAATATAAATGATAATTTGTAACTAGCACTGTCTGTATTACCAGAGGCATCGCGACAGCTCTTTGCAGCGAGAACCCAGGAATGAGCAAAGCTGGATGCATTCTTGGTCAGGCGTTGATTGGGTGTGCGGTACTCCTGCCTGATTTCTCCATCAGCAGCTCCACAGAGTCCACAAGTATTTCCTCTCATCCAGTCTGCAACTTTAACCTAAAGAAAAGTTGAAACAGTTCAGTAATTGCATCAGTATACACTGTTGGTAATATGTAGAAAAGTAAAGAAATGTTGTACTAGAGCGACGTTCATGCATTACCTTCAGGACACTGAAATCTGTGAACACCTCTTGAAGACCATACTTGGGAGCATGGAGAATGATGCCTGCACCTTTTTGTCTGATCTGAACTATGCCTAAAATAAATGCAAATACGTTATAAATTTGTAATTCATAACATTCAACAATTGATAACAATTATTATTATTATTATTAATAATAATAATAATAATAATAATAATAATAATAATAATAATAATAATAATAATAATAATAATAATAAACCTTCAGGGTGATAATATGGCAGGCTGCTAATTGCTACTCCATTAACCTTCACCATGATAGCACTGTCCTTTGGATATATGTCAACAAAGCTGCAGAGAAAAATGAAAGTAAAAACAGATAGTGATAGTGATTTTCCAGTTTATAATTTTGTCTTTGCTGTACATTTCCTAAAAAATAGATACCAATTCATCTTACATGTTTGCAATGACTGCGTGGATGAAGTTCTGTTCCAGTGCGTGATCCCTCTTCAGCATTATCCTAAATTTCATGTCTTCTGTGCAATCCTGAGCCAAAACCTGGAAGCAAGCGTGGGGTATCTCATTCTTGTATTTCCTGTTGTTGAATGTGACCACTGTGTCTCTGATCATGGTGCACTCAGCTAGAGTAAAAGAAAAGAAAATTACAAATATTGCCACTTAAAAACCATTATTCAGCTATGAACAGTGTAAAGACAGTTCCGCATTTTACCTGCATTAGCCTTGGTAAACATGTAGGAGATCTTATCGGCCCATCTGTCTGGGTATGCTGCCAGCTCAACTGCAGTGTCTCCCAGGGGTAGAGAAATAGGAATGCTAATTCCAAGTTTGTAAATGGTTCTCTGTATTATTATATAAGAACAATTAGAGAGTGCCACAGTGTAATGCAGATATTTTTTGTGGGTTAATCGTAATGGGTATTAAATCGCACCCTTGGTGTCTTCAGCACAACATTCACACTCGACTCAGAAGCAACAGCCACCGTCAGCTTGATTTGATTAGCCGCATTCTTGACCTTTTCCGCGGTTACACCTGTTGCCGGAACAATATGGGAAATGTACGCGGACAGCCTGATAAGACATAAAGGTGTAAAGTCAGTTTTAATATATGTCAAATTAAGCATCAAGTAACATACATTGGGCAGAAAGGTGTGTAGGATGTACAGTTAGATTGTGACTTATATTAGATTATGATATTACATTTCTGCATAGTAAACCATCCTTTTTGGAAGTTTGTCCCAGGTCAGTTTCAGGCGGATTGCTGGCTCTTGTCCAACAGCACCAGTTTCAGCTGTGATCTCAGTTTGGTATTGTTTGCATTCAATGCCCCAAGCAATCTTGGCCTAAGACAAATTTAGATCAGAGTTAAATCTCAAGTATCACATACATTTCTAAGAAGTGTGTCCAACTTAGTTAAAAATTCAAGTTTTTACCATCAGCTTGTGGTTGCTCAGCATCACTCCATCAGCACAGATTCTCCATCGGTCATTCTCAGCCAGATTGGCAAAAATGACCTGCAGCCTGGCATTGGCTTTGTCTAAGTAAGCTGCAATCTGGTAGCCCTGAACCTTGTGATCGGCTCTTTCAGCACGAATGATGATGACCATAGCAGGGGTGATAGTGCTAGCGAGATACTTGGCCTAAAAGTGCAAACCACACATTGATGTGAATGAAAGTTTTTTCCATTAAAATGTGAGCTGCTTTGTCTCATGACGTACCTTGTTATAAATGGCCTCAATGCTGTAGCCACTGGTGCTCTTGTCAACGAGGGCCGTGGAAACAGCATGCTGCAAACAAACCATGCATTTTTAACTTGCTGAAACAAAGTACATAACTGTAACTGTGCCCATGCTCATTATCAACAATCCAACATTTACCTGATGGATGTGGTTTGTGGTAAACTTCATGTCATACATTTCATCCTGCAATAGAAAAAAATTCTAGTTAATTCCTATATATACATTTAAATTCTGCAGGTTTACATGTCAGAGGTGAAGTTGTGTGTCACCTGTGTCACCTTGGTAATGGAACTGGAGCTGGAGGAGCTGGAGCTGGAGGAGCTAGAGCTGGACTTGGCAGATGAACTGCTGCTTGAAGAGATGCTGGAGGAGCTTCTGGAAGAGCTTCTGGAAGAAGCACTTGAGGAGCTTGAAGAGCTTCTTGAACTACTTGATGACTTGCTTTTACGTCTAACAACTGTGACGATCTTACTGTTGCGACCACTAGAGGAGCTGGATGATGACTTGGATGATGAAGAGGAGGACGAGCTTGAAATGGAGATGCTGGAGCTAGAGCTTTGAGAACTGGAGCTGCTGGAACTGCCTCTACCTGCCGTGCTATTACTCAGACCGGGTACCAGAATCTTCTTTAGTTTCATCAGAACATTCTTGTCCTCAGGAAGTTCTTCTTCTTTGCTTATGTCAATCACTTTGATGATCTTTTCTGCCGCTTTATCTCCAACCTGAATCTCAACTTCAATCTTCCCAATGGCTGGTCCAGCAACTGCAATGAGATAAATAGGTAGATAAATATTACTTTTTGTCATATTTTACAACATTGATTTAAACCACTTATTTTATGTGATCCATTTCACTTGCCTGGAACAATCTCAACCACAGCAGCATGTTTTCCAATTATACCATAGAGCGGGGTGTCTCTGATGAAGGCGGCATTGCGAGATTCAAACCCAGCACATGCTTTAAAACCAAAGGTTTCAAAGGCAGTGCACATTTTCTTTTCAGTGGCCTTGGAGGCTAGTCTGTTGGCAATATTTCTTGGCAGTGGAGCAGAAAGGAGTTCAGATGATGCTGACTGTAAACCACAATGGAGATTGCCACATTAATTTTATCAGTGTTTCAGATTTTATGTTGAAAAAGGTGGTCAGTGAATCAAACTCACCATGGCACCAGCCAGAGAGGCTGATATCGAAGAACTCTTTGAAGAAAAGGTACCCCTGGACGCCTTCTGTGCTGTAGCTTCAGCTGGAATCATTGGTGTGATTTTGGCTGCTGCAAGGTCTTCCACATTTCTTGCCACAGCAAAAGTCTCAGAACTGTTGAACAAAGGAAAAATATGTTTCAAGAAAGCAAAATATAAAATGTGCATGATATACATTACATGGTGATGAGTAAGGGTACATACATTACAGATGCAATCTTATCAATGCCCTGAATAGGAAGGAACTGAAGCTTGAAGTTGCCCTTAGAAACATCAATTCTTGCTTCAATTTTTGCGGGAATTATTGTTTGAACTTTGGCTCTTGAGACTACGGCAGCCTGGATGAAAGCAGTGTTCACGCCCATAAAGGCATAGGTATGCATGGCAACACTGCAAAGAACAGAAAATACAAAATTTAGGGGTAATCTCCCTGAATGATACATTCAGTTTTTGTTATTGTAAAAAGATTACCTTGGAGCAATTGCTGCTCTCAAGTTGATATCCGACTTCAGAAGCTGGGCAGGATGGAAATTCTCAGCCACGGGTGGTGTCACAGTGGCTTGGACTATTAAAGGCAACAAATGTTTAGTATCCTTATTAATCTCCATTTTCATCAGTTGAGCTACATCTGTGATACCTACCATTAATGGATGCTGCTGCCACAGCAGCAGTATAGAAACTCACATCCATGGGCAGTCCAATAGCAGTGGGAAAGACGCGACGGACTTCGGCGACCAGCATTGGTTTAGCATAATGGACTGCGATACCAGACAGCAGAGCATCCAAAGCCTTCTTGCCATAAGAATGAATTGTAGGTCCAGTGACCATCTGTAAACACAAAATTGCTCATAAAACATCAGTTATTCAATTCACAACATGTTAGTATTGAGCTATCATAACAGAAAATGTTGTACCTCAATAATGTGATCAACAATAGCTTTGTCAATGCTGGCAAAGGCAATTTCTTGCCCAAAAAACTTCACAGACAGAGAAGCTAGTGGCTGGCTGGAAGGATGAGCCCTCCAATCAGCAAGCTGAGGAAAACAGTAAATAAAACAATTGATCATGCAAAATAACAAAATGAGGTATTTGAATGTCAGCCTAAGTCTGTAAACTTACAGCCTTCATAACTTGTTTCATCTTGGTGATCCTATCAGCATCCTCAGGAGCTGCTGGGATTTTCAGAATGGCCTCCTGGATTCCTTCTGTTCTCACTCCAATCTAAAATAAGGAGAATTAGCATTAGCATGGGTCATTTTTTATGTGATCCCTAAATATACAATATGTGTGTGTATATATATATTCCTGTTACGATGGCATTGGTAAACATCTGGACATATATTAATTCCAAATGCAAGCTACATTTCCTTCTTTTCTATTACTAGTGCATATGCCTTTAAAAATGTGAGGCACATAAAAAATATAATTTAATAAGTGATACTTATGATAAAAAGTTATTATATGAAGGCACTGATGATCCTTTTTCTTTGTCAACTAGCTATGAAACATAATGTCATACCTCAAAAACATCAGCATAAACTCCCGCAAAGTAGCTCCGAGCTTTGGCCACAATGGCTCTTGGCATAATAGTTGCAGCATCATTAATGTAGAAGGCACTGAAAGCAGCACCCATCATCCAAGGGTCTGCAGGGAGAATACAAGGACCATCAAATTACTTTATTACTTTATTTGTCTTAGTACTTTATTTTTCCTATCCTCTTACTGTGGTAGACATCAAAATAGAAAGCTCTGCTGTAGCGGAAACTCAGTCTGTTGTACTTGGGGCTAAGGATCTTCACAGCAACATTGCAGGCTGCAGTACTGAAAGTAGAAAATTAAAATAAATAGGATCTTGACGCTAACATGTTTAAATTTCAAACAAATTGCATGAATATTCTTTTGGTTCTTACACTGAAGCAAAATCGGGGGCAGTGCTCCTGGTCATGGCCTTTACAAAAGAGTAGACAAAGCTAGCGACCTGCAGGTTTGTTTCTTTCAAGAGAGCATCAGCAAGAGCAGCCACCAGACCCATTGGCAGCTTGGTCTCAAACAGCACAATGGCAGCAACCATACGAAGCTCCGGGTGAAGAGTTCTGTCCATGAAAAGCTGAACAGCAATTTCCTGGATCTAATTCGAAAAGATGAATGTTTTAAACAAAACTTCTCACTAGATCGATCTTAAATGTTCTCACTGAGAACAGAACATCTAGTCTCACCATCTTGGGCTCTCTCTTTGCAATGTTCCTCAGGGCAAAAACAGCATCAATTTTAACTCTGAGTGGCAGATTTGCACCAGCACTGCCAAAGCAAGGCAGAATCTTCAGAATTGGCTTGATACTAGCAGGATGTCCAGCGTTACCCAGAACCTTGAGAGCTATAACAACCTCCTTGATGTCAGCTCTTGCAATGGCCTGGACAGCGAGTTCATGGATGGGCTGTGGAAGGAACAAGGAAGCATTAGTATTACATATGTTGTAATCAAGATGTTATATAAAAAAGACATATATTTGGGGCATACCCTGACAAGCTCAGCTGGGCAAGTTGGGTTTTCTGCACAGTATTTAGCAACCAGGGTGCCGTAGCCCATCAAGACAACCTCACGCAGAGCAGGGCTTGCTTGGATCTTACTATTCATCGCTAGTTCCTATAGAGTGGTAAAAATGAAAAACTGTTTTCATGTCCATGTTCTTACATGGTTGAAAATGCACTAATACAATTTTGATGTTTACTTGCCTCAGCAATTTTGATGGCCTCCATGTCGGCCGCCACCATGTGCACAGATGCCACCAGTGCTTGAGAAGCTTCCGCATGAGTCACCTCGCCAGCTATGAACTTGTTCCTGATGAACCTCAGAGCAGCATTAGTACCAATTGCAGGGATAGCATTCAGGATCCAGTATCTAAGAGAGAGAAATACTATAAAATAATGTTTTTCTTACCTTTTTTTTTTCATGGTCGTTTACTTGAATGAAAGCTCTTACCTGTGATCGGCTTTAGTTTTGAACTGAGCCCAGAGGGCCTGAATACTTTCAAATCTGGCCACACGTAGAAGCTGGATGAGCTCAATAAACTTCAGAGGGGCATCCTCATGGACCTTGGCCACATTGTAGGTCACCAGGTGGTTCAGAATCTCAACAATCTAACAGAAAATAAAATGTTTCCCTTGTTATAGTGATGGCTCCAGAATGAATTAAACAAAAATCTGCTGAAGAGGGAATATTGAAGCACCTGAGCCTCAGCATTGCTAATCCTCATAAGCTGGATTGGTGTCTGAAAAAGCTCACTGCCAAACTCGTACTGCAGGGATCCACGGTGAACATATTCTGCTCTGATGGGCTCCACTGCTGCCTTCTCAATCTCCACAAAGGTCAGTATTTGTCTGTGAATAGGTATTAGCATTCACTTATTGTGCACTGTGACAGATCATGTTAGGAATAGTGTTTGCAATATGGTTATTGGTTTCTTTCTTCAATTTTAGTGACGTACTTAGCCTCCATTTGGGCAGCCCCATATAGGATGTTAAAGGGAGAGAACTCAATCATCTCTGTAGCTGTTGCCTCCAAGATCAGAGCACCTGTTTCTGCTGGCTTCATTATGTAATTAAAGGCGGCGGCTCCCTTCATGATGGCTCCTCTCTGCATAGATAATAAGACCAATGTTATCACACTTTCTCCAAGAGTGTATTGCATCTGAGGACATGTATGCCAAGACAGTTGCAATTACAACCTTATACTCCGTCCATTTATTAGCGTAAGCCATGCCGATGTCCTTAATGATTCTCTCCTGGCAGTGGCTCATGTCCTTGGTCTTGGTCAGTACGATGCGCTCAGCCTTTGTATCCTCACTGATGATGTAGTGAGTTTTGCATACACCCTGGACTCCAGGCTAGGTCACAAATTCAAAATATGGTTTGCCATTATAAATTCTGCAGTAACCTGGTCAATGACTGAAAATGGGTAATTCATACCTCCTGCAGCTCATAGACGTTCTGAGTCTTCTTGATGTTAAGCTGCAAGATGTTGAGAATTCCCCTGTAGATATTCAACACAGTTGCAGAGACTCCAGCTGGCGCAAAAACTTTACCCACAACACCGTTAGCATATTCAAACTTGACGGGTGTCAAGAGCTGAGCTGCCAGGGCTGAGGTTAGCTTGGTGGCCGGGATGAAAGTATCTTTAGGCCAGATGCCACTGTACTCAAAGATTTCAGGGTTTACAAGCTGTAAGAAAATTGTGCAATGTGATTATGAGACAAATTATTCTTGTTCACAGGTTTTATATGACTATAAAATTATAAATTGAATAAATACATATAATTGGCCTTTACCTTCAGTATGAAGGTGCCTGCAGCTGCTCCACTGAGCATTGCCTTGCTCCGGATTTTTACTCCGGCCCGTGCCAAACCCTCTTCAGGCAGGCCGCCCATAAGAAATGCTTCATATTTGTACACGTAGGTCTTTCCAATAGCAAACTCTGGGGCTGCAGTAATTTTGAAATATCAGGACTGATCGAAATTTGCCTTAAAATAACCTCTCTTGTATTTATATATATATATATCTTGTATTTGATTGTATTGCATTAAAATTATCATAAAACATAAACCAAAAATACTGTTTTTAAACATTTGTAAACCAGTTTGAAAGATGTTTTAAACTGTGTAGAATAACTGCATGCAGTGCCTTTAGAAAATTAAAGTGAATTTAGAAAACTTACCTATGTTGAACTGGGAACCCGCTAGAAAATAGATATAGAAAGTTATTGTGGTGTTTAGTAAAAAAGCAAGAAAAATAAATAAATTGATAAAAATGAAATAGTAATTTTGGCAGATACTTAAAAAAATGCATTCAACATTTAATGAAACTGAAGAAATTAATATTTTCTGTTCTAAAAATTTGTTTCACTTTTTGGTACATTTAAATTGATTTAATTTTAAATGCATAAAAAATATTCACCTGCAAAGGCCACAGTCAGAGCTAGCACAAGCACCCTCATGGCTGGTGGATGTGCCTGACTACCACCAGAAGCTCCCTTATAAAGCCAGTTATTGCTGACGTGTTCCCATTAAAATTTATCATTAACTAAATATCAACGTTCATTGTCACTCATGTTACTGTGCCCTGACCGTTTTGATCAGACAAACAGAGTGAAAAAAAAACTAATGAAAAATGTCAGTTGTTTTAACCTGACTGTTGGCCCAGCCAGCCCTATGTCCTGAATGCAAACACGTTTTCATACTGCTGATGTAGCACGTTAAACACAAATGAAAAACGATGTTGTTTTATAACATTTTGCATTATTACACATTCATAGTTGTTATCTAAAAATTTTATCTAAAACTAATGTTAATTATTATTTGCTTATTACTTAATAAAATTGTTGCATTCTTACACATAAAGTGACTCAACTTATATAAATCATTATAATTAAAACAAACTGAAAACAAATATATAGAAACAAATGCAAACATAGAATGGTTTGCATAAACATGTGAAGGTCCTGGGCTTTCAATTAAATGTCATTCTGCCCTGACCTGTAATTTTGTCACAATTCTGTCAACATGCTCCATGAACTGTTGACTGTCCAAAGTCAATAATCCAACATATGCTTACTTAACTTTTATTGTCGCTTTTATTGTCGCAAATCATAATTTGAACATTTATTTCTATAGAATATTATTAAAATCTAATTCATCAAAAGTCCCATGATGAGGATACCTTTATGCCCTCTGCAATAGCAAGTGTTTAAAAGCGAACACAAATTAATGAGAACCACAGTTAGAAAGTATTAAAATATTTTAAAAATTATAATGTTTTCATGTTTGCAACTGTAGAGTTTATGTATGTATGTATGTATGTATGTATGTATGTATGATAGATAGATAGATAGATAGATAGATAGATAGATAGATAGATAGATAGATAGATAGATAGATAGATAGATAGATAGATAGATAGATATGCTACAGATTGACAGATGTAGGCAGTGTACCAAAATTATTAAGGATGTTCCCTTCACTTAAGCCCCTGGCTTTTGTAAAGAGAATGAAATGTGTCTTAAGGCATATTCATCACATTGATGACATTGAGCCATGAGGGCTGCCTCACTTCAAAGTGATAAACAAATTGTTACAACCAGTTTATTAAACGGTTTTCTTTTTTCCTGAACAATGTTTGAAACAGTTTACATGACATAATTTACCACAGTATACCTCAGCTTAGCCTGAACAAGTAAAAATTACAATACAATTCAATGCAATGTTTTTTTCATGGATTTTTAAAAACGTATAGGATGTGTTGTTCTCTCATGATCAATCTGTCTGTAATTGCAACATATTTAACTGTAAACTGAGGTGTCCTTTTATGTGATAACTTCAAAGAAAATGTAAATATGTGCTGTATCAATAAACATGTGGAATGATACAGTCTGTTATGGCTATGTTGAATTCTAATGATTGAGTCATTTTTTTTGTTTTTTTCATTCAGTCCCAAAGAAGTAACACTATAGTATGTATAGTATTATCATTCATAGCATTAGCAGGTGGCCAGCAGTGGTATACCAGGACACTGTGCTTGGAGTTCCGTTCCAATTGTTTATTTTTTTCTCAGACTTAGAAAATACTGTTCCTCATTCAATTAGATTGAATGAGTAATTTGGCAGACTAAGCTCTGCAGAGGACTTTGCCTGCTTACTTGGTTTAGCTGGACTGCCAACTCTACATTAGTCCTCGTGGTTCAAACTTGTTCCATATTGGTTTTTGAGGTCACTGGCTGAGTCACAGACTTTCTGGATCTTGATTTGTTTTTTTTCCTGACATCCAGTATGAAAGATGTATGGTTTTCTAAATTATTTTTCAGTAAATTTATTTTGCCAGATCAGGACAACTTTACTTTGCAACTAAACTTAATGAATGAATTGTTTTATGGGTGAAGTTTTAATAATATTTGTATTTTGTGAAAAACAATGACAAATATGATGTTGGCTTAAAACGACAAAATTTTACCAATGAATAAAGTCAGGTTCTGTTAAGTTTGGGTGAAGGGCAGCACAAAGATTCAAAACAAGACTGGTCAAAAGAAAAGTATTTATTTTACTAATCTAACACAGGAATAAAACAAAACAAAACTAATAAAGATTTTAAAAAATAGCATTAAACATCCAAATACTCAGGGGAATCATGTCAGACAGGAGGAATACAAGATATCAAATTCCAATCCTCCTTCAGAACATCTGCTCTTAGTCTACAATACCATCAATCTGCATCTCATATCCAGCTTCTACAATGTAGTCAACCTGCCCCTAGCCCCTGCATGCAACTGGGCAGAGTGGGGTGTCTGCACCAGTGCATATTTGCCTTCTATTTCCCATCCTCATGCCAGGTTATCTCTAGGATGCCTTCAACAACATCCCTTTTAACCTGCAAGATAAAAATCAAGGCAACATAAAAGATGCCAAGTAACAAGTGCTCTATGTATTAGGGGAAAGCAAGTGGCAGTCATCCCTACAAACACAGAGTAATTGCAGGAAAGCCACTGCAATGTTGTTTTTGCAATGTTATGTGTTGCTGGAACATTGTATGATACAATGTAGCAATGTACAAAGTGAAACACCAGGTATCATCACCAGTACATCGTCAGACAACTGATAAAAGCTTTGACTAATTGTGTGACAGATTTTATCTAAGTATCTTTAGTATAAGAAGATACTAAAGAAGATAAAAATAAACAAAATAAACAAAATCCTTCCAAATATATACTGTACTTCAATAGAATCTATGTATGTGTGTATATAAAAAAATATACCAGTATAAATGCGAAAAAAGTGGACTGAGGTTCACTCATTATTTACTTGTTGATCTGCATCATACGCATCATCAGCAGTTGCTATCTGAAAAGCAGTAGGTGGTGTTATCGTTTTGGCTGCTTCATCCAATGAGCTTGAGCAGCAGAAAATAAGTATATTGAATGTATGGGAAACACTGGCTGTATTTGAGCAAAAGCATTGGGTCATGTTCTTTGAAGCATTTGTGTTTAAATGAGACAGTGTAAGCACAGTCATCTCCAGCTCAACATCAGCAACACAAAGGAACTGATGGTGGACTTATGGACTTTATGAGTCTGTTGTAGCCAGCTCCATCTTCTATGCTGTGATTTGCTGGGGCAGAAATATGAAGGTGGCAGACAGTAACAGACTGGACAAATATGGAGGGCTGTGTCTGTTCTGGGGGAGGAGCTGGACCCTCTGCATGTTGTGCCTGAGAGGAGAATGTTGTCCAAACTCCTCTCAAACCTGGACAATCCCTCCCACCCACTCCATTGCATGCTGACTGCACAGAGGAGCACTTTCAGCCAAAGACTGATCACAGTCAAGTGCTCCACAGAACAGCACAGGAGATCCTTTCTCCCAGAGCCCATTAAACTGTTCAATGAAATAGGAGGGGAACTAAATGGTCAAAATGGACAAATAGTATTGTTTTTATTTCATTTATATTTACTAGCTGGGTTTTTTCTTACTTATTGATCAGTAGTTTGTACTCGTACTTGTTTATTATCTTGGATACGTTTTTTCCTTTCTTTTCTACTTTTCACAAGGCAAAGGAAACTTTAGGCCTTCATCATTCAGCAGCTCTACAGGGAAAATATTCAGGTCTTTGTAGTTAAGAAAGAGGTTTTTGTCGGGCTCCTGTTTGACAATGAAAATAGTCTAATGGAGTCCAGTTTCCATTTCTTATGCAATCTTCTCCTCAATGGTGGAGGAGATTTGGTGATGTCTTTTTCATCTATGGTATTATTGTTGCCTATAAGAAACATAGATGAATAGAAGTCCTATAAAATTGCAATTTCTATTTAATATTTGTAATGCAGTAATATGCTGTCATTCAAAGGAAATATAGTCTTACTAAGCAGGTTTTGGCAATTCCACAATATATAAGTATCATTATATCTATAAGTAATTGCTTTTAGTTGCTTTCTGCAATGCAGCTTCACAGACAACATATGCTATAGGAGGCAATGACTGCATTAGAAACAGTCTATACATCCAAAATGACTTGCAAAATGTGAAAATACATCAATCAACTGCCATAGCAGCAGTAGATTTAAAAAAATAATATATAATTTTGAATCTAAAGACTATGAGACATATTAATGTCATTGTCAGAGTGGGAGTGACTTCCTATAGCTTCAAATAATGAACTGTTTTCAACATATTTATCTATTAAGATGTTAAAATTAGTTCTGATTATGACATTTAACAACTGTTACATGATATTTTAAATCATCTGAACTACAATGCAGCAAATAAGCGTTAACCGTAAGCTAGTTAGTATTTTTTTTTACAGCCAGAAAAATGCTTTTGCCATAACACGTTTGAAAAATGAAATATTTAAACCAACCACAGATTCAAAGTTATAGAGCAAACAGCATATTTACCTTAGTTTAGAATTTAGTACTACTAATGTTTAGAATGGAAATGAAACAATAAATCAATTAGTGATTTGTTGCTAAATCCTGTTTTTGTCAGCAAAACAGTGGACCTGATTCACCCTACTGGAACTATTTGAGGCTACACAAATTATGTGACCTGCTTTATTAGCGCAAGAAAAAGCGATCGGCACGGTATTAAATTTGTCCTATTTCACGCGCCGTACGTAAGTGGGGCTTGTTGACAACTGGTAAAGCTGGTTCCAATTTATTCAGGTTTAAACCTTCTTCCCGAAATGTTCCGGTTTCTTGTGTTTTTGTTGTCGATAGTCGCCTTCTGTGGAGCCGGGTCGTGCCCGTGCCAGCGTCCGGAGCTCTGTCGACCGATCCGCAGTGAGAGAGACTTTGAGGTAACTTGAGGTCACATTAACTTAGTGATTCTCCAGCATTAGCACAATGCATTGTAATCATGTGACTGAGTCATTAGGTGTTAAAGTGGCACATTCACCTTCTGATAAATCAGGAATGTGAACATCTTTAGTAATTTTGCAGTAAATAAAACTTCTTTGTGCATTCCCTGCCAAAGCTAGTGGATAAAAAGGGACAAACGATCCTGCAGTTTTTGTCTACTGTACTGTGTCTACTGTAGTTATTATCTTCAGCTTGATGTTGTCCTTCCTCTTTTTGCAGTGTGACATTTAGGAGTGTTCCCTTTTTGAGCACATTTGGTCCTTGTTAAATTTCTTGTATTACTAGAAAACTCACATCGATGTGAAATTTACATGGGCTCTGACGAGTTAATGACGAAATGATTATTAAAAATAGTCCCACTATTTGGTGGGTACACAAATGTAGTAATAATAGAAACATTTACAGTTATGATTATGTGTGACCTGTGTTTTTAGGTGTTTGTGTTTGATGTGGGTGGAAAGACATGGAAGTCTTACAACTGGAGTATGGTGACCACCGTGGCGACATTTGGAAAATATGATCCAGAACTCATGTGTTATGCTCACTCCAAAGGAGCCAGAGTAGTACTCAAAGGTAGATCATTCTCTTTTCATGGCATATGAAGTAATGTGCCTGTGTGAAATGTTTAGTTTTACAAAACCCATGAATGAATATTTTTCTTACAGCTTTAAAATATAAAAAAAAATTAACATTTACTGCAATAAATCCACCAACATATTAATACTTTATTGAGTGTTGATGGTTCAGTTCAAATTATTACTGTCTTCCATCTCTTCTCTTGTTGATGTGAAAAGGTGACGTTCCCCTCTCTTACATTGTGGATCAAAACAACAGGACAGCATGGATAACCGAGAAAGTCAAGTTGGCCAAGAGTCAGTTTATGGATGGGATCAACATTGACATTGAACAAGCTGTGGAAGAGGGATCACCCGAGTACAATGCTTTGACACACCTGGTCAAAGAGGCCACTGAGGCTTTCCACAGGGAGATCCCAGGCTCTCAGGTGAAGGAACATACCTATAACAGCTTCAGCTGCTAACCTGCCTGATCCAGTTGGTACATTTTGTATTCTGTGTGTATTTACATTATTCTGATCTTTAGGTCTCATTCGATGTTGCCTGGTCACCAAAATGCATTGACAAACGCTGTTATGACTACGTTGCCATCGCTGAATCCTGCGACCTGCTGTTTGTCATGTCCTACGACGAGCAGAGCCAGATAATGGGGGACTGTATCGCAATGGCAAATGCCCCACTCTCTCAAACACTGAACGGTTTGTTGCCCAGTTATGTAATAATGAAAGAGAATGCGGCTGCTTATTAACAGAAAATTACATGTCAACACCATTATAAAATGTTTTGTTACTTTTCCCGTAAGCTTATGAGGAGTACTTAACTCTGAAGATTGATTCAAAGAAGCTAGTGATGGGAGTTCCATGGTATGGCTATGACTACCCATGCCTCAATCTTTCCCAGGTAAGATATTTTTTATTTAAATTACATGCGATGGTTTTTGAATCTCTTTAAACTATAAGGGTTAAAACCCTCACATCTGTTTGATAACATGGAACACTGTACACACATTTAGAATCCCCAGAATATTGATTCTGATTACCTACTATTTTCCTGTGTATGGGAAATGGGAAACATTTTTGCAGGTGTATTGCCAATAAATGTAGTACATGCTTTCATTTTTTTCCTTATTTCTTATTTGTCTGTATCATATACAGTAATTTTGCTATTGTGCAAAATATAAACACCCTTGGAAAGGGTGGCATATTTTTTAAATCTATATAAACATGATTACATTTTTGTCACACTATACACACACACTACTGCTGCTGTAACCACTAAATACATCTTAGTCCATTGCTCTAAATATCCCTTAATAAAAGTGTTACTGTTTAACCAACCATACCTAGTTAATTCTTTAATTAAGGGAGAGACACACCAATGCATTGTGTCAGCACATTTGTTTTTCCTCTTCATTAAGAAAAGATTTTTAATAATATTTATTGTTTAATGCATTGTGTAAAGCACTTTAAATTGTATTTGTATTACAGTGTGATACAAAAATTTCTTTCCCTGCCTCAATTATCAGATTTCTTACTATAAATTTGTGAGCGTTAAACTCTTTTAGCCTTTTTCCAGTGGTTGGTGATCTTATAACACTTTTTAAATAAATATAACCAAGTGTTGTTAAAAGTAGAACATCTTGAAAGTATTATTTCTTTATACTGTATCCCTTAATGTCTTTTCCCTGTTACTGGAGGAAATTTGTTCTATAGCCAAAGTTCCTTTCCGTGGAGCCCCCTGCAGTGATGCAGCTGGAAAACAGAAAACATACAAGTGGATCATGAAGCAGGTCAACAACTCATTGTCTGGCAGGCTGTGGGATAGCAAGCAGCAGGCCCCCTACTTCAATTACAAGGTGCATAATCTTCACATTATATATCAAGTCTCACAATATTAGTCTGCAAATGTGTTCAGTTCCAAATTTTGACAGAAAAGGGTTTTTAAAAGGTAGGGTATGATTTAAACAAACAATCAATGCATTTTTAATGCATTTTAAGAATTGTAGGATGCAATGTTTTTGGAAGTCGACACTAGAAGGTCTAAAAGTCAAAAGGTCATGGCGTGTTGCTGCTGCAATTGATTCTTTTGATGGAACCAGTCTACTACTTCTATTACTCCTAAAACCTGTATATCTTGAGTCCCCCATTTTATGGTAGTGTAATAGTAATTTGCTTGAGTACTTAATGATATACAATTGTGTTTGGATTAAATGTTTCATTATAGCCCAACGAGGTTCCCATTTCAAGTATTATCTGTCTTTCTTCAAGCCTCACCAACTTAACTTCTCCTTAGTTCAGATAAATTACTACTCAACAAATCAGACAGGCATTTAAGCCAAGGACTATGCTGGCGGCCACCCCAGCTACCACAGTGTCACTTCCTAGACAAAATAAATCTCCTATTGAGGCAGCAATAAAACATTGCCCGTGAATATCTTCATGTTGCATCTAAAACACGTTTTCTTTTTTCCACAGGACGAGAAAGGACAAATTCATCAGGTTTGGTATGATGACCCGCAAAGTATTTGTCCAAAAGCAGACTTTGTGAAATCTAAGGGGTTAAGGGGTATTGGCATGTGGAATGGTAACATCTTGGATTACAGCGATGATCCGGTTGCCCAGCAGCAGACCACCATGATGTGGAATGCCCTGTTAGGATGCTAGCTGGGATACATGTAACAATGCTGCAGAAATTTACAACACCCCTACAACACTTTGTTGCTAAGTCAAGAAATCTCTTTGAAGCAGTGACAGGGTGGGACTTGAGTTCAGGGATGTAAACTTGCACTTCAGAATTGATTGATGCTTTTATTGCTGTTGTTTTTGAATGTAGGTGCATCTGACATTCCTCTGTGCTAACTGAAATTACTGTGAATCTCAGAAAAAACACATCCAATCTTTTTAATGTTATGTACACTCACTTGTACTTTTGATTGACCATTTGAGCTTGTTGCGATTTGTGCACTTTCAAAATGTTCATAAATAAAAGATTTTCTTATAAACATGTTAGTTGTCACAGTTGCATAACCATTTAAATATTCTAGGTTTAGCTTTCATCCTTTAGCAGCAAGCTTACAGCATCTGGGAAAACTGTGAGATAAATCAACAATACTGTCATTTCAAACACATCAGACCTCAACAATTGGGGAAAAGATATAAAATGTGAGATATAAAAGATATATTAAAAAAATCAACAGAATAGAAAATAAAACTCAGGCATGTAAAATCTTTTTATAAAATTTAATCATTTTCTATTCGTCTCCTGGGACATGCGACATAAAGAAATCAACAGTCTTATGTACATACTGAATTAGATGGAACTATTTGGAACTTGCTGGATGTCTCATTTGGTTTTCCCCAAGCCCAGATAGGCTGTTGGCCCCACATGGGATGGCTGGCTCTTCTTCTGGGCCAGCTCAACTTTCAGGGCCCTCAGCTCTGTAGCAGCCTGTTTCCTCAGCTACACAGCCATTCAGGTAAATATACAGATTTTGTGAATGTAGTGTACATAAAGTGAGGACTGCTGTGTTTTTATCAGTTACTTCAAGGTTATAATCACGTTTTGATACACAGAATCAGTTACCTTTATCTCTGTTACCAGCTTCATCTTGGCATCCTCTACCTTCCTCTTCAGGTCGTCAATCTCATGGCTCTCTGTCATGATCTGAATGATGAGCTCATTCTGAAATAAATTATTATTCATTCAGGTATTTGTATGAATTCTGCCATTTAGTGACATACGTTTGGAGCTAAAGTATAATGGAATATGGTATTAGTACTCCCTCTTGCTGTCAGGCAAAGCAGACAAACTAATACATAAAAATCTAGATAAAATGTTTACCTTAATGGAAGGTCTCCCTTGGGGTCTTGGCTTCCCTCTGTTATCTCTGGCCTGAAGCTGGTGCAAGAGTCTGTTGTAAAATGTCTCCAACTCTTGTCGTAAGTTTCTCAAGTTGTCCTCCAGTGGTGCTCTGGCTCTCTTGGTCTCAAAATATTTCTTCTTCCAACTGTCACGTGCTTTAAATTGAGAGGAAGGAAAGAGCAGCAGTATAAATTAAAAATACTAAATACTTTAGTTTTTAAAAAGAGAAATATAAGATTCAAAATGTTGAAACTTTTTGATATTAAGGAGACTTGGCTACAGTCCATTACCAATTATTAGGGATATATTTGGTAGTAAAGTAACCTTGATTCCTGCGGTGTCTGTTTAGGGCCAGCAGATCTTTTCCCTTTCTCAGCAGCTCTTGTCTTGTGAGCTCCAGCTGCTTTCTTTCATCCCTCACCAGCTTGATTTCCTCGATAAGGTCCTCTCCTAACGGAAACGAACAATTTTTTAAGGAAATTTTAACATGATCATTAAACATTGTTATTTGGCCAAAGTGACCGCTTACTGGTTGTGTGATTGCTCAGTGAAGCAGAAGTTTTCTGGGTTTCTGAGGCCAAGTCTAGCCCTGGTGGTGGAGAGGTGCACCGAACAGGTCGGGACAGCAGAGCTACACTTTCTGCCACCTTTTAAACGAACCGTACAGATCAATTTGAGCATTTAAGTGCTTTGTTTTCTTTGAAGACCACACTACACGCTTGACAACTTGTCTTTCTTATTTATGCTCAAGAGGAAAGGTTGAAGAAAACTCATATGAACACACATGAAATGCCAGACATTACCGCAGTTGTTGGTTTACTCCTGATGGACTTTATATGTGCATTGTTGGATTTCCTATTCCTGCAAACAGAACAAAGTTACTGCAACCAGCAACACTAGTACTTGTATACACTGCAAAGGAAATGCTTGCACTAAACATTCTAGGTGTACAGTACCTGTTTGTGAGTGAGAAACCTGAATCTCTGTCAACCAAGGACTCTGCTAGTCCTGAATCTCTGGCTGCTCTGTTTCCTCCGTGGTTTTGCTTCTTTCTGCAGGTTTCCTCCTTGTCCAAGGACTCCTTTGCTGGAGGTAAATCAACCTCTTGTTCTTGTAAAGCTGCAGATACAGACCCAATGAAGCTCTTACAGTAATTCTTTTAAGAAAACTCAATTTTGCTGAGGCTTCTACAAATCAAAATTGATAAGTTAAGCAACTCTTTTAATTGCAATGTAACATTTCAATAGTAAAGTATTGACTTTTTTAAGCCCTTCTGACCACAACAGCTACAGCGTACAACTAGTAAAATGTATATAACTTGAACAAAATCTGAAACCCTTCTTTTTCTGAAATTAGTTCTTTAGCACAAATGTGGGTATTTTGCAAAATGGAACGCAGATTAAATTGTCATTACTTTCACCCCATTTGCCGTTTCTTGTGTGTTGTTAGTGAGATGTGGTTGGAGGCCTGGAAAAAAAATTATTAGCGGCAAAAATGGAAGAGCTTTAGTGACAGAATCTGTACCAAAACATGGTTTTACCTTTATTCAATATAACAGGCTTATTGGAAGAGAGACCCTCCTCTTCATTGTCTCCTTCTGCCTCTGAGCAACTGTAGCTCTGCTCCTCATCTACTCTCCTTTCTTCATTCTCATCCTCCCTTTCTTCCTCCTCTTCATCCAGGCTTGGGGTGGGAGGTGGCTGATTGGAACACTGGGAGATAGGGGGGAATTTAACAGCCTCTTTTGTCCCTGTTGGCAGGCTGCACGTCTTGGAAAGATGGTAATAAATGTGGTGGTCTGGGAAGCTGCTGTTGGTGTCTGGGGTGAAAGACTGGGAGCAAATACTGCAGTCAGTCTCCGCAGTGGGCAACAGGTAAAGCTCCGGCTGTGGTGCCTGCCACCAGAACAGGACAAGAAATGTCAAATAATGAAGTTTGTTACAGCAGTGTTACAAATCCGACATCAAACAGCACAGAAATGACAAAAAATATTTCAAAATGTTAGAAAAGCAAGTAAAAAGCATGAACATGTGTGAGCATTTATTTTTTAAATTGTAAACAAATATTTTTCATCGTACCAAAAAACTAGAAATTTCACCAAAAGATGTACAAAGAATAGTTTCTTTAGTGGTGTACGAAATGATGCCAAAGAAGAAACTATTGAAAGTAAAAAGGGAACATTGAATCTACATACATACGGTGGAGCAAATGTTTTCACTTTGAGATCTCTCTCCTGTTTGGTTTTAACCTGTAATTCAAAAGAAAAATGGCCATGGCAGTAAAACGTGTGTGCTCAGTTAAAACAAACACATTTTACACCCTTTTCAGTGTAGCAGCCTGAACAGTGCAAACTGTCTGCATTGTTACTGTCTGTCCGGTGAATCACAGGCAGCAACATAGCACTTAACGGCCAGCTGCACTCACCAGTGCCAGACTACGCCCCACACATTTCAGGAAGGAGAATTTGTCGATACTCCTCTCTGTGCCAAGAAGAGCGCACAACTCGCTCCTCAGAGTTTTCAGGGTGACATCTGGATAAACCCTAACAACATAGTGATTTAGAGATTTTACATAACTGATCTGTTACACAGCATATATGTTTCACACTGTGTCTGCACAGAAGAATCCTACATAATTAATTTATATATATATATATATATATATATATATATATATATATATATATATATATATATATGTATATGTATATATATATATATATATATATATATATATATGTATATGTGTATATATATATATATATATATATATATATATATATATATGTATATGTGTATATATATATATATATATATATATATATATATATATATATATATATATATATATATATATATATATATATATATATGTATATGTGTGTGTATATATATATATATATATATATATATATGTATATGTGTGTATATATATATATATATATATATATATATATATATATATATGTATGTATATATATATATATATATATATATATATGTGTGTGTGTGTGTGTGTGTGTGTGTGTGTATGGTGTTTCCTGATTATCATTTTACCTTGAATAAAATTCTCTCTAAATGTATTTGGCTACCCAGTGCTTATACTAATCCATATTTCCAAATTACAGTGTACTTCTTATGAGTTTTATATCCTAAATCTTATCAAACAGCAGTTTCACCTGATAAAGCCTGCAGATATGAAGTTTTCTATGGCTTCAGCAGGGAGTTTATTAAGCTTCACATTCCACTGGTCATCTGGCACACACAGCACATGGAGCTCCACAAACTGAACACATAGAACACATTTAAATGATCTGAGAATGAGCAAGAGTGTGGTGCATTGGCTTCATAAAGACTGAACATTAATTATACTACAAAACCATTCCATTTTCAAATCAAGAAAGACATTATCCCACAGAGTACATATTCCCTCAACATACCTTGCAACTAGCTGGTCTTCTGTCCTCTTGATATCGCAATGACTCACAAGACAGCTCCATTATCAGTGTAGTGCGGCATAAAGAGTCAGATAAATGCAGATATCCGTTTGGTTTTTGGAGGAATCCTTGTTTTTTGCCTGTACTGCTTAGTAAAAATCTGGTGCAGTCAAACACAGTCAGGCGTTCACTGGAGTTTTCTTTTATGAGAGTTCCACCAGTGGTTGCTCTGGTGCTGATGATGACTAACACTTATCCCATCTGTAGTGAGGACAGCTAACCCCTGTGAGAAGTAGTTTTACGAGAATTAATTCAATTTTATGTAAATGTCTAATTGGGATATAGTAATACGAAAAAACAGACAGTTTTCTTACTACAGTAACACAGGTCACATAGTTTACGAGAAGATGTTTTAATATCAAATGGTGGAGCGCTTTGATAAATTTTTACCACTGGATGCAACTAACAGGGACTGATGCTGCGTTTGCACTGTTGAAGTTTTAGTAATTAGTTTATTAAACTACACCCTCTTACTCTTACTCCGCCAAAAGGTCATCGGTGTTTTCGGCGCGAGATTTAGAGAGACAAAACACTAAAACTACGTCAACAATTGAAGAAACCTTAAAAAAACGGAAGCGCACCAGTGTTGGACACAAAGGGGAGAACACAAAATGATTGGTTTTACGAATGTCCCTTGAATGCAGCAAGGGCGAACACTCCTTTAAAGACGACCGGAAACTGTGTTGAGGAAGAGCAAGCTAGTTACCAACAACTGATTCTTTGGGCAAGAAAAAAAAAAAAGTTTTCATATTCGACGTAGTTTTTACGAACGTTTCTCAAAATCCCCACAATGTCATCTAACATCGTAGCGATGAAGAAAGTCGTCCAACAACTGCGACTTGAAGCGGGCATAAACAGAGTTAAGGTAACGGCCGGGCTTGTTTGGTTAGCTGCTAACCGCTAACTTATCTATGGGCGTGTACTGTTTGTCACTCAGTTGCTTGGTGCAGGTTTCTTGTTGTTTTAAATTCGTTGCTCTCACTCAGCGGGTCTGGTGGTCTTTCGTTAAGTCACACAGATTTTAGTGACACAGCGGCGGACTAACTGTTTGGGACTTCGTTGTTTACCCACAGGTGTCTCAGGCCGCAGCGGACTTGCAGCAGTTCTGCCTCCAGAACGCCCAACACGACCCTCTGCTCACCGGCATGTCGTCTAACAATAACCCGTTCAGACCTCAGAAAGTCTGCTCCTTCCTATAGCACCTACTGCCGAGCCCTCTGTGAGTTCAGCAGCTCATAACCTGCTCTACATTATGTTTACAGTGGTGGGTTTATTTTATGGAACATAACATGGCTATTTAACATTATTTTAGTTCGACTCCCATTGGAATAACTGCATCACATTTTTGCTAGCACAGCCCTTCCATATGCAAAACGAAACCGTCACCGTTGTTTGCTTTTTTGTCCAGTCAATATTCCAAACCTCAAAATTCTTAAATCTAAATCCACATTTAGTCTGCGAAACAAGTCACATAAAATGTGTAGAATTTTTGCATTACAAATGTTTAATTTATTCCCAGGTGCTTCTCAGTTGATGTTCACTAATTGTTTCAGCTCATTCGATAACTAGCGGGGGAAGAGGCACAACCTCTTCTTCAAATTGTAGTGGAGTATCTGAAAAAATACTTGTACTTGGTTACATTCCAGTAAATTTGAAAAACTGAATTTTTTTTTTGCCTTGGTTTAAACAAATAGTCATCAGTTGTTGCCAATTTCCTGTAAATTTTCGGTGTTGCAGCTCTCAGAAAAGAACTCCTTTTATATTACATACATTACTTTCTTTCCCCTCATCACTAATACTAGTTGCATTTCTCCAGGTTTTGGGCATTGTGGTGCCTTGCAGAAGTTGTCTGCAGGATCCTGCATTATGGACTGGAATCCTCGTCTCAGGAGTGTTGGGGAAAAATAGAGACAACTAACTTAAGTTTTTTTTTGTGTTTTTCTTTTAGTTTTGTGTGTGTTTTTTCTTTCTACTTTTGCCTTTGTAAAATTTTAATACAGAATTTTCCCAGGTGCTTACATGGAGCATTGTCTTAACCTACTTGCTTTGAAGTAAATAATCCACGACAGCACGTGCCTTTTGAATTGTACATTTTTTCATGCCCACTGAGACTTTTTTTTTTTTTTTTTCCACATTTTGAAGTTTTATTAAAATGAGTATACACATTTAGAAAGCTGTGTGTTGTTATTGTGTAAATTATATACAAAAGCAGCTGCACTAAAGACACAATGTGAACTCTTTACCCATTTCTAGACCACTGCTCCTCAAGTCCTTTTCACCAACTAGGATCTAGTAGGTTTAAAACTGAGCAACTGCATTTCTTCCAGTATAGCTTTGACATGCACGTAGGTCTGGTGGGATTCATGTGGCATGTCTCCTCTTTGGAGTCTCCCTGCTAACAGGCAATGTTAAAGTCCTTGTTGTCAACTACATACTCCTGTCACACACTTGGGCCTCCAGAAAGCATTACAGCTGAAGGTTTATAATTAGGCTTTTTAAGGGAGAATCTGATTCTACAGCAATGTGAAGCAATCTCCTACAACTGCTGTGTATTTGTAACTGTTGTCACTGGTCATTTACAAAGTATCTGGGACATCCACAATAACCAGGATGAAGGCATCCTGGTCTGACAACAAAAGGAGGTTATGTTCTCAAAGCTGGAATTTCCGTCTGCAGGCATCCATCTCATGGCGCTGAAAACAGAATATATAATTATAGGTATTTAAGCTTGTGGCACATAAGTACTTTTAACATGTTAAAGCTGGGCTTATCAATACAGGTCCTCAGGGACCCCTGTTCTACTTGTTTTTAAACCTGCACTACCCACTGCTGATAGCCTAAATCAGGTGTGTTCAGTCAATCAGAAGCTGAAACATAAGCGATTTACTCTCTCTCACAAAGCCCACCCTTATCCAAGATGGTAAATTCCAACTTCCTATTGATTGAACACATTGACTGAACATTGACTTAGTCCACCTTATCCAAGTAATCAGCAGTGGGTAGTGCAGGTTCAAAAACAAGCAGAGCAAGGGTCCTTAAGGACTTCAAAACAAATTACTGATAAACAGCTAAGTTAAACCCAGCTGCAAAAAGCTCAGCATATATGACTATTTTAGGTCTATTAAAACTCTTGAAACAACTCAAAGAAATGTTGAAGTGGAGAGGAAATCACCTTCAGGACCCACTCATACTCTCCAAACTTTGAGTCAAAGGTGCCTTTTTGTAGAGAGCGGAGTTTTAGGGTGAAGCGGGGTCCTAGCTCCTGAATACCTACCTTCTTCTCATTCTTGAAGATGTACCTTTAGAGATTAAAAGAATCAAGATACATTTGTTTAAAAAAAGTCCCCAAAGTTTTATAAGAAGAGCTCAAGTCAGAAATTACCTGTGGAATCTGAAAAAGATGAAGTCTCTCTGATTGTGGAAGGTTGCGACCTGTCGACCTACAAATTGGGGATCTTGTGGAAAGAGAGCAGCAAACAACCGGCCAATGCTGTGTCCCAAACGAGTGGTGAAGTTATTGAGGATCACCTCAGGGTGATGCTCAGTCGGATCCTTGCCTCGCCTCTGCAAACAGAAAATTATGGCAGTGTCTCATAGGTTACCACAGGGCATCAAACCACATCAGTGATACAACTGGTCTTTCCAATGTTAGTAATAGGAACTAAGATGATAATGGTCAGTCTGTCTGTTACAATTTTAATATTGTATAATTACTGACCTAACTGCCTTAATATTCGCAGTGCATTCAGGAGACATTAATTAAATGCACATGATTAACTGCACTACGAAAATAAATGTTGGAAGACTACAATGCTTTATCCGGTGAATCCAATAAGAAACTATGAATTAAAAACAAAAAATAATGTAATCTGCAATTTTAGGTACTCAGGGCTTTTAAAATCTCCTCCCATAGGGTTTCAAACCAATTAATTTTTTCCTACTTTGACTGCCTCTATTTAAATAAAAACAAAACAAAATGGTTAAATAGAGTTCGGATTTATTTACTCACCTTTATCTCTTTACGTAGTCGAACACTGCTGACCTTGAAGTGTGCTGTTGGGCCGTCAGGTAGGTGACACAGAACCATACCATCTTAAGCTTGTGTTAAAGGAATTTGAGGTTCAGGAGAGAATCAGAAAACCCACAGCTCACCTGGTCCAACTTACAGGCCACAGAAAAAATACAGCCCTTCCATATGTACATTTATATTCATCACTCAATGGTCATCTAATCAAATTGGTCTAAGAAAACATTGTTAAAATAATTACATGGATGTTATTAAACTAAATTTCTTTTCATTATTCTAATTAAAGCAATGTAAAAAGTGCTGTGCAAAATAAAGCAGTGCGTCACACTCCTCCTTCTCCTGACATAGCAGCCTTTGAGGATACTGGGCACTTTTCGATCCTCATTGATGACCATGAGGTAGGTAAAGTTCCTGGCATTGCACTGGGGAATTACCTTTTTGAGGGCCAAACCTCTTCTGTAGTAGACATAGGCATTTGGGATGATTGTAGCCAGCTGCTCACAAAACCTCACGGTTCTCTACATGACATACAAAGAATAAAAGCCAGCACATTCAACAGGTAGTGTTTGAAAATAACAAATCAGAAACTGTTCCATAAAGCCCTGGGACACTCCATTTGATCACTTCAGGACAATGTATCCAACACCAAATTTAATAGTAGATAATCATTCGGAAATGTCCTCAGCTGCATGATTACTTTTAGTTGATATTAAGGTTCCAACATTATAAAATGCTGTAAAAAAAAAATAAAATAGATGCAGCAGCTGCTCACCCCTCTGGGTCTGTCTGATGTTGTGATAAGTACTTTTGGGTTTGTGAGCCCATTGAAATAGGCAGAAAATTCATCAGTTCCCTCATCAAATGCAACCTGCAAATAGAAGAAAAAGTCACAAACCTGGATTCCTCACAAAGACAATCTGGGATCATTTCAAAATATCTGCTTACCTCTTCATCTTCTGGGTCCACTGTTGTCTCATCATAAACCCTCTGATTTTCTATTGTCTTGGGGATCTCTTTTGGTGGTGCCTAAATAAAGAGGAGAATCCATCAAATAAGAAATCCATAATTAATATGAATGTCTTAACGTTTGAGACAAAACATAAAGAAAAAACTCACCTTGTCACCTAGAGCTTCCCTTTCTTTCTTCTTCTTTTTCTTCAGCTGCAGCTTTTGCTGAAATACAGAGATAGAAAATTATTAGGAATGTGCTTAAATTGAATGCCTAATTACAGTTTTGCAAATAATATTTTTATTTAAAATGAATGATTTGAGTTGTTAGATAAGGCAATTTTTAAAAACATTTTCAAATAGTATTAAGTCTGCATGTCACTGTTTTCATTGTTACCTTAATTTTACTTGAATCTATTTATTCTGTGTCTAATTGTCTAAAAAAAAGTTGAAATCAAATGTCTTGCCTGTTCAACCAACATTTGTAGCCATGTGCAACAGACAAAACCTAAATACAATAGTTATATTACTACATATCATATCAATACAGATACATTGGGATGAAAGCGGGAATTTATTGTAATAGCTGGTTAAGAAGAATTTAAATATTGAGAAATTTCCTTTACTATAGTAAACTACACCATCAACTATGATCAATTCTCTATGTAGGGATCATTATAATGTCTGTTTCATAATCATTTTCTGTTTTAGTTAATTTTGTGCTACACTTCATGTTGGCGGTATTTTGAATATTAATAGTTTTGTGTGTCTGATAATGAAACAGCAAAAACCAAGGTACTACAATTTAATGATTTAGTACTATGAGATCTTGAGATCTATGAAATCTTCCTTTCCTTAATAATCTACTGATTATTCCGTTTATAAAATGTTAACTTGCTGTCATCTCAATAAGATTTAGTCAAAATCCAAAGATATCAATAAAAGATAATAATAAACTGTGAGAGTTTAACTTAAGATAATTGACTGCTTTCTTTTCAGTTATCTAAAGGAGAACTGCGTTACATTGTGTCATTTAGCAGACGCTTTTTTCCAAAGCGACTTACAAGTGAGGTACAGGGCAAACAAACATCTAGGTCATGGAGAAAACATGAAAGCAAAGTCCTATCAGAGATGCAAGTCTAAGGAAGAGCAGCGAGAAGTTGATGGGCAAACTAATAAGGATATTTGTGTCCTTTCATTACGTGATAACAGCTCGTCAGCTCCTATTTCCTTACCTTTCTTTTCTCCTGCTTGAACTTCATAAACATGAGGTGTCTTCGCTGTTTATTCTTAATTTCGGACACACTGAAGGTGGGGGGGAAGGCAGTGGCTGACTCGCTCTTCTCCATTTTCTCCTCCACCTGGTTCTCCTCCACCTGGTTCTCCTCCACCCCACTCCCCTCCTGACTCACGCTCTTCTTCTTTGGCTTTTTAGTCTTCTTTTTCTTACTTTTTATATCCTGACTCACGGGAACCTCTGTGATATCCATCTTTTCTATCTTCTGTGTTTGGGAACAGTTTTTTTTTCACGTGTGCAGCAGACAGCTTTTTCTAGCGTCACGTCCGGGGACCGGAAGTATTCTCCTAATGGTCGCAAATAAAACTATGGGACACCTAGTGGCGAGGAAGAAAAACAGCAAAGATAAACAGCAGAGTTCATTTTCCAAATGTTTTACTTTGATCAAATCTAATCAAAAGAATTTCTGTTGGGCACTGTATAAAACAACTAACTAACTAACTAACTAACAAAAAATGTTTATTATTGGTGAATTGGGATGTTACTGACCCGCACTGTGTAGAGTGCAATAAACATGTCTCTTTTGTCTCATTTAAAGCATGTAACAATAACAATAAGGTATCAAATAACTGTTTGAAATGTGAAATATGAAAGGGGTCACTTATGAACTCTTTGGGCTACAACAGACAACAGACAATGGACATTTCTAACAACCACTGTAGCCAATATTATTTGGTTATTTTGTAAATGTAGCACTTTTATGGAACTGATTTTCAAGTTAATGTTACCCATGGGTCTCACAAACTGTTTATTCTGTCTGGAACAGAGTTTATAACCCATTAACACAAAACACCTGGACCATTACTCAATTTGTAGTTTAATATTGACATCATCTTTCATTATATTTATTTATTTCAATAAAAACATATAACACATAATAACATATTCTATGTTAAAAAATATAGATTACAAAATACAGGGATTAACAGGCATCAAAACATCAAGTATACATTTCTAAAAGGTCAAGCATGAAAATTGTTTTTAGTCTGGGTATGTGATGGTGTACTTAGAACTGTTATATACATTTTTGTGCCTTTGTTTTTGATATTGTGTTAAATGTTTAAAGCTCCCTATGTTTAGAATTAGAGTCGTGGTGTTCATGTTTACATGATTCATACTGTGTGATCAATGCATAGAAAGCCTTTCTAACTACAACATCATTGGTGCATATTGCTCCTCCACCTCTGCCCATCTGACTGTTTTCCCTGTTCATATCAGCGATACAGGTCCAGCCACCATCAGGTGTCACGCACCACTTGGAGTGATCTACTGTATCACTGAGGGGATTCGTGTTGGGGAGCTGTATTTGCTGTACGTTGAGCACATGATGAGGGATGCTGCAGTTAGAAGGAAGAGGCCGACGCATCTTTCCCCAGCTCTTGACAAAAAGAGGCTGTCTTACACTGTTTACAATAAGGCCAGAGTAAAGATCTACAGAGGAATGAAAAACAAAGCAGACACAACACTATAAAACCTGAAATGAAGGAGGGAAAAAATGTTAAATGTGCAACAAAAAAGAAAAAACAAACTGCAAACAAAACCAGAAGACAGTGTAATACAGGACACATCGGCTCGTGCCACTTGGAATAAACATCAAAATTACTTAAAATTGAAGGAGAAAGTAACCATGGGTAATTTTAAAGAGATTATGGATGCTAGAAAATCTATTGGGAAATGTTATTGCATTTAACTGTGTATTAGTTTTTGTTATGTATTGAAACACATTTGTCTCACTCTAAATCATTAAATTATGCAAATGTATGATTGTGTTTTGACTGTTTTGTGCCTATATTGTTGATGCTGCTGGCTTGGACAGGTCTGTCTTGAAACTGAGATTTTAAATCTCTGATTTTTTTTTTTTAACCTGGTTAAATAAAGTATCATTTAACCTGTCTTTACGATGAATACTGTAAATCTGTTTTTCTCTTAAAAACTTTAGGCTAATCATCTTTAGAACAGTATTACACCTGTATCTGCACACACTCACCATCCCCAAAACGTGTGTATTTTGCAAAGCTGTGGAAATTGTGTTTGTTCAGTGAAGTTAGCGTCACCACTTGAAACCAAGGTTCCTTCTTCGGGTAGCAGCTTCGCTGTGCAACACATTGCAGCTCATTGTGAAAGGTTTTCGGGATGTCAGAGTCATATGAATAAGCATGGATGTACTTGAGCTGCAATCCTGACAATTCAGATGCAAATGGTTTAATTTCATTGTCATAATTTCAGTCAAATAAGGAACATAAAGTCATAGGAACTGGCATAGACGTACCTATTTCTTTGAATGTATTGTAGGAAAAAGTCACACACATAAATGTTTGAGCATTAGCATTTCCACTGTCTGGCCAGAAGACTTTACTGCGATATCCTGGAAATTTAGGTGTGCTGTGTGAGAGCCAAACTCCAGTTTGTCTGTCCAACATCACAACTCCTGTAGCAGGTACAACATAGAAGAATAGAAAGGAGAAAACTGAGCTCATTTACGATTTGACCTTTTTACCTTTGAACACCATTAGATGGGACATTACTGCACCCACCTTTACTGTGGCCAAATGATTTAGGAGCAGCATATGGCTCTGGAGGTTGATCATTATACAGCATATATCCAAAGCCTTCATTCTATGACATACCAATGAACATTTTAATTAGTTTCTTTACTGATAGCTGCCATGCAGGACAAACCAACATTCTTTAATACGTCACCTTTTTTTCATAGAATGCAAGAAGAGGCCTTAGGGTGTTTGCCAGAGTGCCAGATTTACTGTTGATTGTCTCTTTACTGAGTTGCCATCCACCAGTGCTGTCATCCATGTACAGATATGATAAACCACCATTACCCAGGTTGGGCAACTTGTACAAAATATACCTTATGATACAGAGAAAGAGGAGGAGGATTTGATATGCATCCAGTTGACAATGAAAATATGTAAAAATACAAACTGCCACCAACCAGTCAACCTCATTTCCATTGTCATTCCTGCATTTAACGTCAGAATCACACACTTGAAGAAGGATCCCAACACCACTCAGGAATCTCATTATTGTTCTCTGAAACATTTACATGTAACCCTGACAGAGTCAGAAAAACACGAGGCAGCTCTGAAATACAGTGCTGTATTTACAGTCAGTGTTAAAAGCAGGTGTAGTAAAAGGAAACGCTACAGGTGTTTTTTGTCAAACATAGTCACGTTAATCAATACTAGTGAAAATCTCTCAGTTTTGTCACCAAACGTATTCCACACTTAAGCCCACATTAAGAAATAAAAACCTAATTTGGAAAACAATGGACATATTAAGGATTTCTTTTAGAATTTAGAAGAAGGAAACATCTGAAAAAAAATTTATTTGAGTATAGACCCGTGAGATGCGGCTTAAACCTACAGAAAACACTGACGAGTTGTCTTGCCAAGTTGTTGTCAACCTTTAATTTGACTTGATACCATTTTAACTATAACACGTGTTTGTGTCGAGTATGCATGTGTGTTACTGGCTAGTGAATGGTGACATCACCACCACCAGGGATGAAATAACCAAGTCAAGGCTCCTCTAAGAAATTCATAAAATTTGATAAGAACTGTTGGTGCAAAGAGAAGATTGCAAGTAGTACGAGTTCTGCCTTTCTATTAAGCAACTTCCTGGACTTGTCAGAATACACCATCCATCACAACCAGATAATTTTTAAAGAATATTTCAAGCCATGACAGCATTAAACATTTAAGTAAAAAGACTCCTGCATAATTGTGAGCACTGCAGTGTAAAAAACAACTGTGTGGTTCTTGGATTATTTCTGATACATATAAAGCTCATTGTGTGACCAACAACCTTGTCAATTATTAAAGTTTTTTTTGTGTATTTAAAAAAAAACATAATTTTTACTTACATATCTAGCTAACTCCATTTCTCTTCACGGTAACGTACACATCAGCTTTGCGAACCTGCTTTCATCATATCTCGCTGTTAAATGAAACTGAAACCCAGGTCCCTCATATTTTATCTGCTTCCTTGTTCCTTGCTATAGACGAGTGTTTTGTTGCAGATAATTTATTAATTTTTTTGCCTGACAAGTATAAACTGGGAAGAATGTAAGAGTTAATCTGCCTTCTACCTTGTAAACTATAATTACAAATATGGACATAAAGTAAAATATAGCCAATAAATAAAAATACATTGGGTACTTTCGAAAGACAAAACAGTCATTACGTATATTGTGGTTTGACAGCTTGGCAAATTCTAAATTACTGCAACCATCCTTCAGTGTTAATTACTCTAAGGGCCCAGAATCTAACAACATGGAACAGGACAAACCAAAACTATATGTGCTAAAATGAAAAGTTAATTCTGTTGCAAACCAGTTTTGTCAGTCGGTGTGTTAAATAAAATGGCATCCTGGAGAACTAGACACAATAGTACACTGCATGCTGAAGATAACAACCTAGCTCATCTGGTTTCCTGGTTTTGACTACATCTTCTGAGGTATTTACATATTCATATGCCTTGGTGTGGCCTTCTGCTGACCCAAGAAGGACTCTTATATCAAGACATGCAGAATATGGCACATAATAGCATATGTCATAATCCACAGACCAGACATTAAATTATATGTCTGACCACTAGGTGATACTGTTTATCCAAATCTAATGCTTCAGTTACCAGGCTCCAAAGCATCGAGCAGACAAAGATTAGTGAGGGGTAGATCCTGAGAGAGAGTAAGGCCAGCACTCTTTCTGAATTTTTATAATTTGATAATATTCAGAAGTATTTGATATTATATTGGACATTTAGGTTTGTGTTTCCTTAAAAAAAGAGATAGCGTTATTAAACACATGAAATTATTGCGAATCAAATAAATATTTTCACATGGATGTGTCATTCATTGATGACACCGAAGTGCTTGGTATTTTGCACATTTAATAAAAAAAATGCAGTTACATCATATGGCCAAATTACTTTTGTAAATAAAAAAACACAAACACCTCTTCATTAAACATGTAGTATATAATAAAGCCAAACTTTGAGGTATCAAACATGCCAGTGAGTTGCTGTGATTCTGCCATTTACATGATGGAAAATACATGTTACAGATACAAGAATGTACCAAGCACAGATCCAATTCAAAATATACAGATGATTGAAATTTAAAGACTTTGTTTCTTAAATGGACTAATTAGACTAAATCTAACTAATCAGATAGTTGTGGTCTAAAAGGTCAGCATGAATATTTACTGTACATTCATACTGAGCATAAATTTACCACAGTCCTTCTCGGTCATTTAACAGCCAATGTACCAGTCCACCACCTGTCTGAAGGCTTTGTAAATCAAAGGGTGGAAGGAGCAAACCAGCCCTCCACCACGCCACACTTGGGCCCTCTCCCTGTTCAGATCCCCAAGGCAGGTCACCTGGTCTTCATAAGCCCGTGACACACACCACTTTGAGTGGTCATTGAGGGACTGGAAAAGCACTGATCCAGGAAGACGAATCCTTTTGATGTTCATGGTGTGTTTGGGCAGGGAGCAGTTGGAGGGCAGATCATGACCTTGTCTCTGCCAGGACTCCACCAGAAGGTCGGCGTGCAGGACCTGAGCCACCCAACCTGTGTAGATATCTGAAGGGACAACACGAAGGGGTTTGTTCAGTATTAGGATAAAAGATGACTTATAAGCATATAAATTTGTTAAAAATATACAGTAGGCAGCTGTGGTAGTTTCATAACAAATTTAACTAAAGGGGAATTTGTCGTCTTTTCAGGGGCACAGCTTTCAAACAGAAACAGAAACTTCTCTACAGTGTAAGTGAACATTTTCCAGTGAACATGAGGTTCTTAGAAGTGCGGCTATGCTGACATGAGTGTGCTGACGGACATTTTAAAAAGGTCCTGGCACATTTTAAAATACAAATGTAGAATGTTTAGCTTTTCAGGGCCTCTAAAAAAATCCCACAAATGACACAGTCTGAGAGGGAAACGTAATGCACACGGCCGAGGGAATAAGATGCATCAGTATGAGACATTCAAACCCAAAGGCGATAGGAAGGCAGCAAGTAGGAAATGATAATGTACTTCTCTGCTCTGAGATGACAGAGTGTTTCTGCATGTGATAAGGAGTAGCTGCAAAGTAAAATGTGCAAACAAACAGCCCATAGAAGCTTTTTGAAAGTTGCATAAAGTTTACAAATTCAGTTTTTTAATTTGCTGTTGCTGTTGTGTAATCCCATGTCTCCAGAAGGCATCAAAATGATTTAGTTGGATTTCATTTCCATATATTTTCAAATGGCAACAAAGGAAAAACTTGAATACTGTTCTGTAAATATCCATGACAGCAGCAGTATGTGAGGACCCCCTTACCATCCACAAAGTGTTCAGACTTGACAAAACTGACAAACTTCTCCCCTCCTATGGAGAAAAGCTCCTCCACTCTCTTATCTGCTACAAGCTGTGGTTTGGAGCCCTCACATAACTGGGCCAACTGTGGCAGGTCCCCCAAGAACGAAGCCGGCACAGAGCAGTTGTAGAAACGTGGGTAAATGTAGACCAGCTGGTTTACTGGAGAGTGAGGACAGTGTGTGACAAATAAGGGAAGAGAGAATGCGTTAGAAAAATCAAAAATGGTCCACAATAGGCTGCTTTTAATGTGGCCAGGGAAAGAAAAAACAATTCAAGATCATAAACATATATTACAACTGCACTGAACTGAAATATTGTTTTTCTGATGAAGCCTACAACATTAAACCAATATGGACTCTAATAAATAGTCCAAATATCTAGCACTCCTGTGAATGTTCCTATGTAAGAACACAGCTTTCTTTCCATATTCTAAATTCATTTATTGATTTTATTGTTTGGTCATTTTTTGTAATTGGTTTAAAGGCTTTATGTATTTTCTTTCGTATTCACTAACCAATATGATAACAAAAAACATGATAACAAAAAACAAACAAAACAAAAAAACAACAATAATTTAATCAATTTAATTAATTAACATTCAATTCAGAGGCTGTTTTTATTTCTTTCTTTATTTTTGTCTGGTTATGCGGATTTGCCCAAATGTGGAAATATTTCTTTAAATAGATACCAGATTAGTTGTTCAAATGTTTAAGTAAAAACTTTGGTATTAAAATACATGCTACCACAGTCCATCACAAAGCACTGGGCAACGTCTGTCCAAACCCAAAATTCTATCCTCAGAAACACAGGTGCAGAAACAGCATAATACAGCATATTATACTACTAACATAGCATTTTTGGTTTTATTTATACATTTTTACACATGTAAAAAAAAAACAGTAAAAACCTGTCTGGTAAATTATAGTACATATGTTATAGTATCCCACTTGTGTACATTACATACCGAATCATGACATTTGAGGCACAAACTAAAGGTACAAAGGTTAACTGTGGTTTTACATAAAGCCAGTTTACAGTGTAAATGTTAAGTCTGGGATGTGTACAGAGCTGATGTAAGTCAGGTCCTGTTGCTTCATGAGCATTCACTCACCTATATGGGAGAACTGTGCATAGTTGTAGGTCGTGCACAGAGCCGTCTGGCCATTGACTTTGCCAGAGGAGGGGTAAACGTAGCCTCTCTCGGGGAACGAAGGGAAATGGGGAATGCTGTGCGACAGCCAGAAACCTTGAGAGTGGTCAAAGAGCAGTACCCCTGCAGGATATAAAAGCATGTCACACAAGTCCTGCCAAATGCAGTGCATGCAAATCTGCACTTGGAAACAGTTCCAACTAAGTTGTTTCAGGATAATCACTAATCCAGAGTCAACAGCAGTTATCAAACATATGCTCTTTGCTCGTTTCCTCCCACTGACGCAAACACACATTGTATTGATCGGTTCAGACTTATACCAGTGAAATAACAGCATTGAATAACAGCATCTGCCATAATGACTTTTACATCATTGAGTGTCACAGGATACAAAATAACATTTAAAAGGAAAATTTTTTTAATTGTTAACTTGCTTTCTATGTTTTTAGTTTATGGTGTAAATGTACATTAATGCTTTTAAACTTCCCTGTGACGCCACAATATCAAAATTTTTCTCTGCTTCCACCTGAAAAACTCACTATATTTGAAAACTTTATAGTATAAGAAACAAGATGACATATTCTGAACCAAAGGTTCCTCCAAGTGATGTCACCTGGAGGCCTTTTTAAGATAGAAGTAGAGAAATATTTTAATGTCGGGAAGTCAGAAGAAAGTTTAATGGCATTCATTTACATGAACTACTCAAATTTGAACCAAAAGAAGCAAGTTTGATAACAGGGAAGACGTCCTTTAATAATGTATAAACACAGTTACTGTACTTATATTCTGGGGACAGAATAAAGTCGTTGATTTTTACATGCACTAACTTAAGGGATTATTTCTTGTTGTGAAGGTCATGATTCAGACTTACAGTGATTGTGACAATCTAGAGCAGATTTGTTGAACTTACTGAGAACAAAACTTACTCACAGTACCTTTAGTGTGTCCATATCCTTTGATGTAATCAAGGACAGGGGGTCCATCATTGTAGAGTGCATAGACAGAGCTGTTAGACTGAAGGACAAACACACTGTATAAATGAATATTATTATATTAATAATAAAAATTATATATATATCATTATTAATGTTATTTATGGAATTTTTCTTAACATTTCAATTTTCTTGTAAAAACATTTCTTCCTTCAACAAGCGGTTGGTAAGTTTAGCTTAGCACAAATTTACTGTATTTCCAACTCATAATTCATCAAGCATTTTCCTTTCTTTTCTTGGTTTCTCTCTTTCCCACTCATAGGCTAATCTTCAACACTGAAAAAATATTTATACTATATATTTTATTCTCTTCAATTTTATTTACATAGCGTCAATTCACCTCAGCGCTTTTTATATATTAAAGTTGAGACAATACAGATTTATAAGAAAAACCCCAAGAATCTCCGTTGAGCAGCACCTGGGCGATGGTGCAGGGGAAAAACCCTTCTAATGGAAGCCACCTCAGACAACTAAAAGCTGGAGACCCTAACTTAACAATTGGGCCAGTTTTAACTTTCAGCTATATGGGAAAAGTAAAGTTTTAAGGCTAGTTGTAAAAGTAGAGATAGTACTGTATCTGCCCGCTGTATCTGAACTGGGACCTGGTTGAGGTGGGGATCTTAACAGCTGGATAAGGGATTATTTCATATGAACAGACCTGATACATTTGACGATTCTATTTCTTTGTTCTGTTACTCTTTTGCAATTAAAGTATAAAATTATATGGCACAAGGAAGTACTTTATTTTATTTATTTGCATGCACAACTTTCAACTTGAACTCGGAACTCAGAAAAGAAGCGTCTACTTAGCAAACTGGCACCAAAGAACTCTGCTACACACAAGGGTTAGTCTGAGATACTCACTTGGAGAACATTTTCTCACCTTGTAGACCTTTCCCATGTAAAGCTGGTTCAATGTGTTTGCCATTGCTCCTTGACTGGTGTTAATCATAAATTTACTCATCTGCCAGCTCCCTACAGAGGAGTCCAGGTACATGTACTCCACCCCACTGCTGACCTCTCCAATCTTATACTTGGGCAGCTTGTAGATGATAAACCTGCAGCCGCACAAAAGAGAAATATGCTTTATTGTGACAACAATCTGGGAAAATGCAAAGCGATTTAAACCAATTTAAAATGTCATACCTCAATGTGTTAAAATGTGATACCTAAAATTTACAGCATGCCTGTTTACTTGCCAAAAGACTCAAGTCATATTAAATATTCAGTACTAACTACTGTGCCATTAATTCTTGCTATTATGTTGCATTGATTCATATCAACTCACCAATCGACAGGCTCACCAGCTTCGTTTCTACAGGAAATGTCACTATTACACACTGTGCAAAACAAAAACAGACTCATAATCTGGAGGCATAATCTGATGCACGTGGCCATTCTGTACAACTCCTGCAGCTGAAGTGAATGAATAAAAGGTAAAAATTTGTTGTCAAGTCATGTGATTTATGACTGAGTGAATACGAAACAGTTGCCTGTATATGCAAAACAGGAAGTCATGAGATGTGGTCACATGGAAGGGGAATACTGAAGGGGCTGGTAGAATATATAGAAGCTATATTAAATATGATATTTGGGTGCTGGTACGAACTGTACACGAATCTTGAGTCTATTTTACTTTTACTTATAATTCAACAGTTTTTGGGGGGCTATTCCAGCAGCAGTTCTCACATAACTATTTAGTAGTAAATACATTATAGCTTATTAAAACTAGAATAATTTTTAATAAACCGATGAGGCTGCTGATCACTGAAGTGGAAATCTTCTGGTGAAATGAAAGTCGTTCATTTAACTTTTTGTTTTCTCTTTTCATTGTCAGTGGCATTGATTAAGGTTGATTGATTCGGTGAAAGACAATGAAATACTGTAATTTAGAACTTAGTGAAAGATTAAACTTAATTACATCTAATTACATCTAATCTGATTTTCATCAGTTAAAAAACAGTAACATTAAAAGTGCCAACAGATTACAGGCATAGAGAACAAACAGAACAATAAATATCAGTTAATGGCAAAAGTCTGAGTTTTATGAACGCATAAAATTACATTTAATTCCACTCCTATGGCAATAACGCTTGTTCTGAGAATTTCAGACAACTTTGTAATAAATATTGATTTAAACATTAATATAGCAAAACTCCTGTGTTCATTTGACATTTAATGACGTAGAGCGACATCTGAATTCAGTCTTGTTCCTCCAAAAGATCATAATTTGAGGATTTGGCCGCTGTTTACATCCCCCCGCGAGCTAACTCCACGGCAGCACTCAGCCAACTCCATGACGTCATCAGCGCATTAAAAACGTCTCATCCTGACACTGTTTTTATTGTTGCTGGCGACTTCAACCAGTGTAGTTTACGGACTGTATTCCCCAAATACCACTAGCATGTGGACATTCCCACCCGTGATAAGAACACTCTGGACCATGTTTACAGTAACATACGTGGTGCATACAGGGCTGCACCCGGCCCCCACTTCGGACACTCAGACCACATCTCCTTGTTCCTGTACCCTGCTTACAGACAAAGACTGAAACAAACACACCCTGTCACCAAACAGGTTAAACTCTGGACCCCAGAGACCGAGAGCACCCTGCAGGACTGTTTTGCTCTTACAGACTGGGATGTGTTTAAAGCTGCAGCCACTCTGGAGGACTCTTCCGTCAGCGTACAGGATTATGCTGAGTATGTGACTGGGTACATCAGCACTTGTGTCGATAACATCGTGCCCACCATACAAATCAGGTTTGTTTCCAAGTTTCCAAACCAGAAGCCCTGGATAAACCGTCAGGTACATCACATGCTGCGTGCTCACTCTCTTGCATTTAGATCAGGCAATGAGACCGAGTACAAAGCTGCGAAGTATGGACTGAGAAAAGCAATCACAGCGGCCAAGAGACAGTACAGAGAGGAGCTGGACAGCTTCTACTATACTGCTGACTCAGGGCGGATGTGGCAAGGCCTGCAGCACATCACAGACTACAGGACCAACACCACCAACAACATCACCTCAACAGACTGCCGGACGACCTCAACACATTCTACACCCGCTTTGAGGCCCCCAGCTACACTGCAGAGAGGGGGCCCACACACACCTGGACCACTCAACCCCCCTCCCCTCCACCAACAGTCTCAACGACCCAGGTACACAAAGCTCTGAGGAAGATCAACCTCCGCAAAGCAGCAGGACCTGACAACATTCCTGGGCGGGCCCTCAGAGCATGTGCCAACGAGCTGGCTGACGTTCTCACCTCCATCTTTAACCTCTCCCTCAGCCAGTGCACCGTTCCTTTGTGCTTTAAGACCACGACCATCGTCCCCCTGCTTAAGAAGAGCCCACCCACCTGCCTGAATGACTACAGGCCAGTGGCACACGATATGTGAAAGGAGAGGAGAACGCATCAGCCACTGTTCATCCGGGAGCTTGAAGTGGAGAGGGTGAGCAGCTTTAAATACCTGGGTGTCCACATCACTGAGGACCTCACTTGGACACCTCACGTCACGCAGCTGGTCAAGAAGGCCCAACAGCGGCTGTATTTTTTGAGGAGGCTGAGCAAGTTTGGCATGTTGCCTAAGATCCTCAGCAACTTCTACAGCTGCGTCATTGAGAGTGTCCTGACCAACTGCATCATGGTGTGGTACGGCAGCACTACTGCCATGGACCGCAAACGCCTGCAGAGAGTTGTGAAGACTGCACAGAAGATCACCAGGACTCCACTGCCCTCTCTGCAGAGCTTCTACCACCGCAGAGTAAACAGGAGAGCTGCTTCCATCCTCAAAGACCCCTCCCACCCCCAGCACTGACTGTTCACACTTCTACCCTCAGGACGGAGGTACAGAAGTGTGAAATGCAGGACTTCAAAACTGAAGAACTCTTCTTCCCCTCTGCGATGAGACTCCTAAACAGCTGACAGGAGTTTGCAACCATGAACATAACATACCATAACATACCATAACATACCATAACATAACATAACATAACATAACATAACATAACATAACATAACATAACATAACATAACATAACATAACATAACATAACATAACATAACATAACATAACATAACATAACATAACTGTTACACGGACACAACTGTTTACATGGACACAACCGTTTACATGGAAACAACTGCTTACGAATCACATTTTGTATTTGCACACTAATTTTTTCAAAACTGCACTACCGCACTGTTTTGTATGAAAATCTTAATGTGAAAAGGAATAAATGCCATAAAAATATAAAATAAATTTAATGGAGTATAAAGAACATTATTTCCAACTAAACGGAGCTGAAGTTAGAGCGTAGAAAAACAACACTCTAGTAAAGAATAAGATTTTAAGTATCTTAAAATTGTGCCTAATCGAGGTACTTGAGTGAATATAGTTACTTTCTGCCACTATTGGGAGCATTATTTTTAGAGAGACACGTGTATTCTATCTAACTATCTGTTATCAGTCATTCAGTGAAATATATTACCTATACCAGATTTCACCACATTTCTCCAACATGAATCTACACCACTATTTAATAAATCATTCTTTAAAGGAGGATTTATTGAATAGTGTTGTAGACATCCACACTAAGAGAAAATTCATGCAGAGTGTTTGGGCTATCAAATAAAGAAATATGAAAGTGCGCAGAGTGGGTGCTTTAGAATACAACATAACAAAAAAATCTGTATTGATAAATGAAATCTGGTCTGTGTGCCTACATGTGCATATAACAAAGGAACATGAAAAAGTGTGTGTTTGTGTGAGCATTTTCATGTCTGACAGTGTAATTACATATATGGTACTGGTAAAACGGGTTGAACAACACTTCCAATAGCCTGAGTGCAAAGGTAGCACCATCCTCTCTACAAAATCTTTCTATAACAGTAGGGACACATTCTGCTAGAGACAGTGAGTGACTGAGTTCAGATAACAGGGAAAGAAAACGAAGACACAATGGAAACTGGATTACAACAGGTGAATATTTGATTATTTTATATACAGGTGTAATTTTTCTTAATAACAGAACATAATGAACATGCTGACCATAAGAAGCTGCCTTAAATTATTTACTACTGGAGTTTGTCCAGTTTTTGAGGTCAGTGACCATGTAGACAAACATCGAACTGCAAAATGTTACAACTGCAAACCAGTGTCAAACCCCAGTTCTGTAAACTGTCAAAAACCTTTTGTCATAAATTGTCAATAATTTCTGACAATTTATGGACTCTGCTACACATATTTAATTTCACGTGTCTTACTCTTCACACAGTGGGTTTAAGTTTCTCATGTACTTTTATTTACTCTACTATTACTGATCATTTTGGAAGACAAGACAAATGTGCAGAATTTCATTTTCCTTTTTAAAAAATATTGATAATAATGCAAGATTTAATTGTATCATTCCGTTATTATTTCATGCATTACTAGAATAATGTAGGTATAAATTAATCTTCGGACTGTGGAAAATAATCATTCTTAAGTGACCAATCAAAGGGCACAATAGCTTATCAAGTAAAATTGTGTGTATTGCATTGTAGACATGCAAATGTTTAACAAACTCAGGCAAAAATTCAGTTTGCACAGATTACAAACTGTTAATTTTTAAAGAAAAGGAAAAAAGCATAATCAAGCAATATTTATATAGCAAATAAAATAAATGCATAATGCAAAATACCAGCAGATTCCTGTAATTAAACAGCTTTTTACATAACCACAAAGCTCTGAACTGTAACTTGTCAGTAATCTGAGCCTTGTGTGTGTCAGAATGTGGAGTTTGTGCGAACAGGCTACGGCAAGAACAAAGTGAAGGTGATGGTCATCAGGAGAGAGGGGAGCCACCACTACATCATCGAGCTGAAGGCTGACGTGGAGCTCACACTGAAATCACGCAAGGATTATATCAACGGAGACAACTCAGACATCATCCCCACTGACACCATGAAGAACACTGTTCATGCTCTGGCCAAGCTAAAGGGGGTAGGCAGAACAGAATGGAACCTCAAGCAGTGTCGAAGCTACAAATTTTAGACTTAATACATAAGACCCCACTGGTGATCTAGTTTTTCATTACGTTACATACAAATTGTGGATAATTCATTGTTATTTACACTGTCTTTATGGGCTTTGCAGGCAGACAATAGCAGCAACAGTTTCTAAAACCAGTCCTCAAAGAAAACAAACCGAATTATGTTCATTCAGGATGGTGAAAAAAGCCCATTTTATTTCTTACAGTGACCAGTTTAAATTCAGAAATGTTCCAGTGGTCTATGCTCATATCAACCTCATAAGTAAAAGCTGTGATAAAGATCATTAGGAATGAATTTGTGCTACATTTGCACTTAACGATTTTTTTTGTATTTGAGGAGTTATAACATAATAAAAAACAACAAGCCTCAAGAGAAAAAGGCTCTCTCCAGATTTAAACAACTGGGAGCGGAAAATATGGAGACAGGTTGAACAGGGCAGATGACAACATGCAGAGATTAATTTGCTATACAGTGTTCGAATTAGACTATGATCCCATTTTGGTTAAAAAACACAAAACAGCATGTCATAACCCCATAAGACCTAATGCAGCTTCATTTTAGGGCAATAGTCCACAGTTCATTCACTCGAGCTCCTAATACGATCATGCTTTTACCTCACTACAGAGACTTGTGTCAAGCTCAAACACACACCAACAAAATGCAGTGTAAATATACGCTTGTTTGGTTGCCATTGTTCTTAAATGACATTGTTTCTCATATTAGTGCAATGTTTTTTGTCTGTTCCATTTGCAGCATTTCACCCAATATTTTGTGTATCCTCATCTGTTCAGGTAAAGACCATCGAGCAGTTCTCCCTGGACATCTGTCATTATTTCTTGACCTCTTTTAACCATGTGGTGAGGGCCAAAGTTCACATGGAGGAGGCTCCATGGAGAAGGTTGGAGAAGGTAAAATACAGTATTTAATAATTAAAACTTTACAGGCAGACAATAGCAGCAGCAGTTCCTAAAACCAGTCCTCAATGAAAACAAACCTTAACCAAATTATTTTCATTCAGGATGTAGAGATACAACTTATTAGTCATAGGTAGGAGAAGTTTAGAAATACTCTCTGTTGCATTAGGAAACAATTTTAATATGCCAGGCAGGAAAAAAAGATCTGGGTGAATGTAGTGCAACAATCATTATTCTTATTAATAATTACAGATGACCTTTCTCATAACATATTTAATTAATTTCACAGAGATTTCAAATTTTTGTCCATTAATTAAACGGTAAACATAATCACGTAATTCCTTAAAAGGCTGTTTATGCTGCCTTCCAGTGGCATCTTGTTGTAATGATGTTGTAGTGCACTCAAAGGTTGTTTGCATGTTATGACATCACTGTTAAGTGTGATAACAAGTGCAACAGGGAACACTTTAGACCAAATCCATCACTGATGCACCTTTTACAAGTGCACCTTAGAGCATAAACTATTTATATAAAACTGTCTTAATAGGATGTGTCAAAAGAAACGATGGGGACAAGAGAAGTAAACATCTTCCAAAGTATAAAAATAGTTTCAGTGGAAAAAAATTTTAAAATTTAAATGTAAAAATGTAAAAAACCTTAGTACTATAAGACTAGCAATTTGTTAGGACTTCAGATAAACTTTTAATACATCTTTGCTCAGGGGGTGAGCAAAGGGTTGAGGACTTTATTTCCCACTTGATTAGCTGTTTCCCATTGAATTCCCATTGAAAGTTTTTTTTTTGGTGGAATCTCTTCAAGACCTCAAATAGCCAAATTATCCATAATTAACATTTTTAACTCAGTACAGTACGTGTGATTGAGCAACGGATTAAGATGCTGATTTTTTCTCTCTCTCAGAACGGCGTAGAGCATGCTCATGCATTTATCTTCAGCCCAGAGGTTTGTCACTTCTGTGATGTTGAACAGAATCTCAATGGTAACCACACACACACACAGACAGAATTATTTTAACTCTTTATTAATACTGTACAGTAAAGTGGACATTTCCTGATGTTGCTAACAGTTGTCTTATGATGAGCTCATTATTGAACTTGATGTAAATGTGTTTACATGCTAGTGTGCAAGCAGTAAAACAACTTTCTGATTGCTCTGATTACTCCACACTATACTTACTGACTCTGTGGTACCACAGGCATCCCGGTGGTTCACAGTGGGGTAAAGAACATGAAGGTTCTTAAGACTACACAGTCTGGTTTTGACGGTTTCCTTAAAGACCGCTTCACCACGCTGCAAGAGACCAAGGACAGGTGTTTCTGCACCTCTGTCTACAGCCGGTGGCGCTACAACAAGGTTCAGGATGTCGACTTTGATGCTGTGTGGTAACTATTAAAGACTTGTGAGCGAGAACTCCAGCATAACTTTAACTCCAGCTCTTTCTCGCAAACATTTATTAAAAAAACTTCTAAACCTTCACATGTAATAATCATCACCATCCTCATAGGAAATGCATTAAGGAGACGATTATTGAGAAGTTTGCTGGCCCTTACAACCGTGGAGAGTACTCACCCTCTGTGCAGAAAACCCTTTATGAAACACAGGTGTTGGTCCTGGAAAGAGTTCCTGAGGTACACCCACTTTTAGAGCACAATCACTTGTATTCAGATAAGCAGCTTTGGCTTTCCCAGAGTAGGATTCACTGCTTCCTACTGATACATATAACAGGCCTATTCAGAAAGGTGTTAAATTAAGTGTTCTCGCTTTTAGGTGGATGAAATAGAGATCGTCATGCCCAATGAGCATTACTTCACCATAGACATGACAAAACTAGGCCTCATCAATGAAGATGAAGTAAGTTCTGTTCTGAAAATTATTTTGTTACCTGTTCCGTCCTATAATTATTGGGTGTTACGGTACTAATGTTCTTCACAGGTACTTCTCCCCCTGGATAATCCATCTGGGAACATTACAGGGACAGTACGCAGGAAACAGCTTGCAAAGCTGTGAAGGCCTCTACAAAATCCAGATGTACAACATATTAACCTTAATAAGCGGTTCATTAGAAATGGAATTGTCAGTTCTAGGGAAACTCAGACTGATGTTCTTGACACAAATAAACTACTTTCAATGAATTTATAGACTGATGTTGTTCTTTGGTGAAAAAAAGCACCATTTATTGCAAATCTTTGATTCATATATTCAAACTCCAGTGTTATGTTGCACATATACATTGGTCATACACACTTCAATACAGTTGTCTCTTTTAAAGCACCACAGGTAGGAACATAATAAGAATATGTACACATAAATATTTTTATATCAAAAGCCTCAAGCCTAGATAATGTAGACGTGAACTAACAAAGAGGCTTTTGTTTGGCTCTGTGTGTCTTGGAAAACAAAAAGCTTAATGGTTACATGTTAATGAGAATTTATGGACTCTGCTGCACATCTTAAAGCATGAAACTGACTTTAGGGCAAAATGGGATGCATCAAAATGACTTCACAAATCAGTGTTCAGGTACAACAGAACAGCTATATTTCATTTTACATACAAATCCTTTTTTAAAAAATTCGACATAGATTAGCTCAATTTTGCACACACAGACACACACACACACACACACACACACACACACACACACACACACACACACACCTGCAAAATATTCTCTCCAAATTTACTTATTTTAAATAAAACACACAGAAAATAAAATAAATTTCTGAAGCAGCAGAAATAAGAATGGCTGAAAAGGGTAAACAGCTGGGTGGACTCCATGTGCAACCCATTTCTGGGGTCCATGACTTATAAAAACTTACAGCATTCAAATCCTGTTAAGGTGCCACTGTGGTCGGATGAGTCTTTTGAGAGGTGGCAGCTAACCTGGGGAGTCTCCTGACACAATGATTGTCACTGAGGTTGGTGTTGCGACAACATGTACTGCTACGAAGCATTGCTCTTCAGGTGCTGAGTCTGCAGCGGCTTCACGTGATACTCGTAGATCTTCAGTGCAGGGCCGAGCTTTATAGACAGCCCCGTCAGCACGTCGTTACGTGTCATCAGGAGCAGGGATTTGCCATCAATTTCCTGTCAGGTGGAGGGAGAAGTATTTGAGTGACACCATATTTAATTGAGTCTGTAACAGTAATTTTGAGCAGGATGAGCACTCCAACCTGATCCTGGAAAGCTGTGGCTTGTTCCTCAAACCCTGTTGCTTTGAAGTAATTGACAACATCAGCAACGCCCCAGTTGGCAGGGTCCGGGAGCTGACCATTCTCCACTGGGCTGTCACAGTGTAAGGATTTGCATTAATATTACTTAATTAAACATGTTTAACATGATTTCAAATCTTTCAACAAACTATGTCTTACCTTTTTGTGTCAACAGAGCCATTTGTCTTGTCTTCCATGCTGGCTAAAAAAAGAAATATAGACTATAATAATTATAAAATCAGTAGAAATTAAAGATGTATGTAATTGTGTATTCAATCAAACATTATTGGCTATTATCTTGTAGGAAGAAATTCTAAAGTTCACTAGTTTGAGCTTGTGAAATGTGAAGTTTTATAGGCGACTGTTAAGTTTATTTAAAATGTGAGTTCTGCTCAAAAACCAGTTTGCACTATAATTAAATGAGGCGCTGATTAATTCTGTTTTATACACATTTTCCCTTGACTAAGTTTAAGTATGTTTTAATGATCATCATATTGGATATTTAAAAGTTATATAATGTTGCTAGTGAAGCTACCACAGGATGTGAGAAGTTAAAACACTTCAATAAGATCTGCTAAAGAGATGTGAGTAATTTGAAACCGAAACCATAATTTAAGTACTAGTTACTAGTGCATAGAAAGCGTGTTTTCACTCAGCTCATGCGGTTTCAAGCTTAGGCTCTAAGTTTTGCCCTAATTTACAAATTAGTAAAGATACTTACGGTCTGTAACGTTGCAGTAATTTTTCATCAGACGTCTCTCTAAGAACTTCACACCATCATTGTTCCTCTTTTTGCATTCACTGGATGTCTCAGCTGGATTGACAGAAAAATACTGCGTCCGTTAAACCAGCAAAACAGCATTTAAAAGCAAAACACAGCAGCGGGAGAAAACAAAGCTGGTGCTGTGAAGAGCTGCAGTGGGAAACGACGACTGAAACTCTCGTTGTTAGCCAGTTTCTTTAAAAATAGCAGAGAAACGTTACGTAAACCATCAAATTGTCTTAATTACCACTTTCAAAAATAAAGTGAAACAAACCAATAAAATAAAACCAAAAAACACTGAATGACACAAGCACGATATAGGGATAATGTTACACTGAATGACGAAAGCTAATATTGAATCTGTGCGTTTTCGTATTAAGCTAACAGGAATAGTTAGCTGGGCTTGCTAATACAAAAATTTAACAGTTACCTTATCTTAGATGATTCCTGCTTGACAACCACACTTCGTCCAAGCTGAACACGTAGTTCGGATAACAAAAATGATTTCCAATAACTGAGATATTTTACAAATTAATAATCCGTGATATTCATTTGATAAAATCAAGATTTAATCAAGTAGAGCCAACTAGCCCTCTTCATCGGTTTAGCTTCCTTCGCCTACATGACAGCGGAGAATCATGGGAAGTGAAGTTTTTCTTTTGTTATTTTTTTTTTTTTTTGCGTTTGGAGTTTGTACATAATTCACATAACTACGATAACTGCGAACTAAACAAACTGCAAAATTTTTTCCCCACATTAAACACAAACAAGAGCGGGTTTTAATAAAAAACAATTTATTATAGTGACATATCCTTTGTTACAGAAAATCTGCTACAGCAAAGTATACTCCCCTTGCAATTACAAGTACTGTAAATATGGGTGGGAAAAACGTGTCAGCCTTCTAAGTGTTGTGCAAAATATCCCACAAACTAAATACAGACACATTTCAGATTATTGATCCCATACTGTCTTTTGTGACTATCTATGAAAAACTGATTTCTATTCGTCAGGGATGTGAGGTGGCTCAGGAATAAGTGCCATTCATTACATCCAAAATGACAAACACTACAAATGTGAGTTAATGACAACAGAAGAGCGGTGGAGTTTCTTTCAGGTTTTCTGGGAAGATTTACACACAGGAAATTTGGATTCAAACATGCTGAAGGTGTAACTTTCTATATTAAAGAATGCTTTTCATTTGCTTTACATGCTTTACACCTTCACCTGGGGGAAATAATTATTTGTATCACCTTCTAAGTAAACAAATAAAACAAATAATATGCAGAATTTTTTTTTAAAATAAAAGGCTTTAATAGGCTTTAATAATTTAAATAGGAATGAGAGGCATCAATTAGTATTAACTTGGGCAATTTTTTCCCCCCCAAAACATATTATGCTTATATAGACAAATGGAAAAAATGTTAAAATAAATAATTCTATATCCTCAATGTTTTTAACACTGTGAATAAAACATTTACAGCCGCCTTATAAATACTGATAGTTACGCAAGTTTAATCATTTAAAATGTTATGGTATTAGACATATCTAAATATAAATAAAAGGAGCATGTGAAACATTTGTGCCATTTCCAATTGAATTGGGGCTACATAAATTGTCATATTATTTACTATGCCAATATTGATATATGCCTGTAGCTCAAACTAAAAAATTGGGTCTCCAAACCATCTTTTACATTTGGTACTTGATTTTTAAACTTGATTAATTTGGCATTTATTCTTATCTACAAAGACTTAAGCACCATGTCAAATAATCAAACCTTCTAATGCCTCAAGAGAATAAAACTGTCAACAATACATTAATATTTTTAACAGAGTGTGAAATGTAACACTTTGATTTCCCCATAGCCCTGAGTTTCCAACCTGCAGAAATAACTTCAAACTATGAACCACTCTCCCCCCTTGGACAACACAAACCTCCTTTAAAATGAATCAAGGGATTGCAAAAGTTTTGATATTTGGAAGTTCAACGGACGGAAACCTTGGCATTATAGGAACTGGACCTTAGACACAGATTTTTTAAAATACAACATGTCAACATGTGATGTTCGTGAGGAGTTTGCAGGGGATTTCAATTCAGGAGCAAGGACAGTGTCAAAATTAACAGACATTGAATGGTGCTCATTAAAGAAAAACCCCTAATAAAACCTGTATTTTTCCTGGAGGATTAAAGTATATATTAAATATGTATAGACAATAACTTATCTGGCGTGACTTGCAATAAAAAAACTCCCCCCTGATCTATTCCCTTTGAAATATATGACAAGACTACAACAGTTTTGTCCTTTGACATACACAAACTGGACTGACTCAGCCTGAACACTTTTGCTAGGAAGAAAGAGCAAATATTATTCCATCACAGTGTGCAAATTGGTTAAAAAAAATTATGCAAAGAGGCTACAAGCTGAAACTGCAGTAAAAACATCAACATTGACCAAGATCGACTAATATTTTTAACCTTTCAGGTCATGTTTCAGTTCTCTGTTAATATTTCATAATTTAATTTTGATTTACAAGATTATGTAGGGAAAAATGTCACTTGGATAAACGTACCTATCTAATGCTTCGATTTTCCACGCTATGAAACTATTTTAAAAAAGTGACAAAACCAACGACAAAAATGATGGAGATACTTTCACTATTAGCTTGATGTGACACGGATGTATAAACGTAATAACATGCAACAGTAAAACTTAAAATAGCAAATATGGCAGTTACACAATGTCTTCCAAGTGCTCTGCTCAAGCACAATTGGCCGTTTAAACACGAACGCAAAAAGCAACCCCAAATGGACACATGTCCATGTCACCAACAATGCTATATTTCCACAACAATTCACACTCAATGGAAACTAACAGACGGACTGTCACAGAAAATTATCATGTCAATGCACCTGATGTACTGTTGGACAAACCAAAGAGAAAGGACCTGTTGTGTGGAGTGATATTCTTAAACTTCATCAGATTCAATTCTTGTGAAACCATGTTGTACCAAAAAATATAGAATTTCTTTGTATTGATTTATTACCACACCTAGTCTGAGGTAAAAGGAAACATCCTATAGCCAGATATGGATAAAACATTGCTACAATTGATCAACTAACACAGCACTGATAAGTTTCTGCTTCATATTAAGACTCGTCCCTGTTGCTTGCATGTTACAACCCAGAAACTCCAAGAAGTCATCACTGTTTCTTTTCCTTCGCTGCATTTCAATTTCTTGGCTTGAATTCATGTCAAGTCATGCATAAATGAAACAGTGTTTAAAAGTTGCATGTCTCATATATGTATATTTCTATATGCACAAACACGTGGTTCTCACACTCAGGCACGTAACAGATGACAGATAACTGGCAAAACTCAACATAAAAAAAGTGGAATCAAAAAGTAAAAACAATCCTAAAGCTTTCCCCAAAGCTTAAATCTCTATCAATCAATAAATTGTGCAATACCAGCTAATACAATCAATCACTCTTTGTGTCACTCGCAAATGGGGGTAATATTAGTTTTCATGTTTTTTTTTTTTTTTTTTTTTAATAAAAAGGTTCGACTGAAATAAGGAGAAGTAGAGATACTCGAACGTGGCAGAAAACGTAATAAAAAGATGAGGACGTGGTCTAGTATTTTTTGTTGCAGCACAATGGGTGTCTGCATAATGTGCCTGTGTATAGGTTAGTGCTAACTGCACGCAGGATCATGGCAAGAAGACCTCATTCAGCTGTGTGGAATGAAGCAGCTAGGCATTTCTTTTGAACATACCATAGCCTCTGTTCCACCGTAACCCCAAGGAGAGTGCAAATATCCCAAAACACATGAGTCCTGAAGGGACGCTTGCCCACTCACTAGAACTCAGCAAACTCTTTTGCACACTTTTCTGTTTGAGAGACACGAATGTCCTCCTCTTCATAGTCGTCAAAGTTGCTTGTGTCTCCTGGTCCTCTGCACTTTGGTAAGAAGGGGGCTTCAACCTAAGGACGTATAACAATGTATGATTTGTTAACTCATGTAAAACAAAAGCTGATGCTTAATGTATTCAAACTTTTGTTTTATCAATATTTCAGTAAGACTGACAGCTCTTCCAAACAGCAGATATGCACAACTTGAGCGCTATAGTTTGGGTCTTAAACCCTTTTAAACCTTTTATCAACAGTTAAACAGATGCATAGGAGGGAGAGTGTTTTAGAATTAAGGTAACAATACTAATGAATGAGTAATAAGCCATGAGAAAAGGTTATTTTAGAGTCACCAAATCTGAAAACATAGGCAAAAATGTAACACTTGATTAGGAGGACATATCTTTCAGATGAAGTACTGATTGATGGACACTGATGTATAAATCATAGATTCATTCTTAAACAATACAATCGTGGCCTACCTTTCTCTCATAGATGGCAATCCAGTCAGTTGTGGAAAACCACTTGTGATTTTTTATGTCATTCACACCGTTCTTTAGATTTCCAAATCTCTTTGTCAAGTCTACCTGGAGCAGGTTTCTCAACAGATCCTTCAGGTCAGAGCTAAAGTGAGAGGGGAATCGTACCTAAAGTGAAAAGAATATAGGATAAAATACTGAAAATCCTTTCAGTTTGTTCCGTCATATTAATGAGCATCACAAACATTTAAAAGGCAAGCTTTTGCTTTGATGAGTCTTGATGGGTCATGTGAAAATTTAAAAAGCATGCATACTTTGCCAGAAACAATCTTTTCATAGATCTGGATCGGCTGATCAGCAAAAAAGGGAGGGTAACCAGCAGCCATCTCATAGATAAGAACCCCAAGTGCCCACCAGTCCACAGCTTTGTTGTAGCCCTGGAAAGAAAAATCGCATAAATCTATAAAGGTTGTACTTAATTGGATGTTTGAGGTATAAAAGGAAATTAATTGTCAGTGACACATTTTTATTGTGTTGGGTCTCTGCTACAGCTAGGTGTGAATCTTGATATTTTTTACTAGGGTGGCCAGATTGATAAAAAATAGGCGGCAAACAATGTTTTGGACTTGGACCGTTTTGAAAATAATAAACTTTATAGTAATAGGCTAATAGTGTGTTCATAAAGTGTTTTTTCAGCATCAAAAATGATACACAGGCAAACAAATACAAAGGTTTTTTTCAGTCTCTTCTCTTTGTTAATTTTATATTCCCCAGTTTGATTCTTGGCAAAGGGATCTTTGTTGCATGGCATATACTTGCCTCTCTGTCACTCTGTGTGAAACTCACTGTTTGTTATACCTACATGTTTAGGATATAATTAATATTAGGTTTACTATGCGTAAAAGATTCTGCCAATATGAAAACTAAGACTTTTGAAGCTGAGAGTCCATGCTTACATTTAATGACATTTGTCTTGAGAAACCCAGTGTTCTGGAGTACACAGCAAAAACAACAGAAAACATGCTACTGTCTTAATACTGTCTTAAAATAATACTAATTGCACTGTATTAACACTACGTACTAACATATGGGCTCTAGTGTGTATAAGAGTTTTACCTTGCTGAGGATAATCTCTGGAGCCAGGTACTCAGGTGTTCCACACAATGTCCAGGTCCTGCCTTTTACTCTTTTGGCAAAGCCAAAGTCTGTGACCTGAGGGATGAACAATCAAGCATAAACTGTAATGAGTATGTTCAGTGTAACAGCAACATTAATGTGTTCTCCACTCCTGAAGTGGCTATTACATGAAGTCTATATTTTGTTTACATTTATTCATTTAGAAACTCGGTAAGCTTAGTTGTGTGGCTTTTTTTTTTTTTTTTACCACTTTCCCTCTCTCTATTTATACCTAGCAGGTCCACACATTTATCACTGTGTTTTCAACTACCTCTCTCTTCATTTACCTCAGTTCTAACTATGACTAATACTGTTTGACAAATAAAACTTGTTGATGAATGAAAGCTTTCCTTTCAGTTTACTTTACTATTCTAAACTTTAATGTACATAGATTGTATACCTGGATATACCCGTGTTGATCTATAAGCAGGTTTTCAGGCTTCAGGTCTCTGTAGATGAGGTCTAAGGAATGAAGGTACTCAAAGGTGAGTACTATCTGAGCTGCATAAAACCGTGCATGGTGTTCACTGAAAGAAGGAAATGTAGACAACGGGCCAACATATGAAACAAGTCTTATCCAGGGAATGGAGCAAACTCCATCAAGTACAACCAACATAAAACAATGTTTATCTTCAAGTGAAAACTAGTGAGTCATTGCCCAATTATTAGTGGCTAAAACAGCACTAAAAAAATGCTAATAAAAAAAATACTCACAAATTTGAACATTTTAAAGTTTACCTGAACCTTCCAATACGTCTGAGGTGTGAGAACATCTCTCCACCAGGAACATATTCCATCACCATGTATAGGTTTGAGTTATCCTGTTAAACAAAGCCAAAAACCTTTAGGCATAGTCATACCAACCATGTGTTAACTGATAACTGATTTGAGAAATAGAGATAAGATAAGAGAAAAAGGAATCCTTGTCTGAATTAGTTATGACACATTTTGGTTCTTTTTGGAATTTGTATCAATATTTATATTTTGTCTTTATGATGTACTGTACTAACTGTGCTAATGCTGGATTAGCATTAGTATTCTTAGTGAAACAATACATCACTCCCATGTAGTTGGTTGAAAGAAGTGGGTGTCAGCTTTTACCTTAAAAGCATACACCAATCTGACAAGAAATGGGAAGGAGACTGCTTGTAGTATTCTTTTTTCATTTAGTGTGTGTTCTATCTGCTTCAACTTTACCACCTGTAAGAAGCAAAGCACAAAAGTTACATTATGCATAATACGTTCTTGATTACTGGTGTGTTTAATTATTTCAAAAATACAGCATTAAGCAAAGCCTAAAGACTCCCATCCAGGTTATTGAGATCTGAAAATCAGCTCGCAGAAAAGTTGTTTAACATAGATAATCTTTTAGAATGGACCTCATGTTCTGTTTTATTTTGTTAGAATTTGTCAGGGTTGACAGTACAGTTAATCAGAAATGTGTGCCAGCCTGGTGCACTCACGAGTTGAAGGAAGCTTGGACATGCAGGCTGCTTTCACAAGATGCATTGTCAGAAAGTCAAAGACACGGGGCAGGGGAAATTAAAATCCTTAATTGCTACGTCTTTGGTTTAAAAAAGGTGGTGTTCACAGAGTGACCCTCTGAAACAAGCAACTCTCAGATATTACTCCATCCTGAGTTTCAACCTACCTAGCACACAATGATATTACAGCTTGCTCTGATATTTACTGTGAAAAATAGCCTCCTGTCTCACAAGCAATTTTCAAATGTCTAATAGTTAATTTGCAGGACATGCAGAAATTCCTAAATGGAAAATAATAACTAACTGGAAATCACAAAAAAAAAACATTGACAAAATAAAAATATAGCATGGTTTGTGAATAATCGTTTTTAGATTGCAATCTTGATTCACGCTCACGTGATCCACATCCTTACGTGCAAAAACCAGTCTGTCTTGCTCGTGTTACATAGGAAATCTGTCCACTGCATATGCGTGTCCACTGCATTCGTGAACCGCGTTTGACTGAGCCACTTCCTTTCAGTTCGCAATCAATAAGTGCCTTGTGTATTTCAGCAGGGCAAAGTCATGCCTGTAGCCGAAGCCCGAAATTATCTGGCAAATGTACTATGTATAAATTACATCGCAATTACACGTAATGCCTGTTAACTTAAAATTATGTTATGCACTGCAGAACTCTGTGCGTGTGTGTGAGAGAGACATCAGTGTAGGAGGGAGAAAGTACGGTTTTCAAATGCACTATTTTTCACAAATTTCCAATGAACTATACCGACCTTTAAAATTTGCATGAGAAATTTACCCCTCAGTGTTATAAATCTTTAGCACAAACACACACAAAAGAACTGAAGATGTCGTTAGTTAATGTTAAGCATAGTTTCGATTTCCCACTTTTAGTAATGATCATGTTGTTATTTTCTTCATTAGGACAATGCAAAAATGGTTTTACAAATTGGGTTCTCAATATTGACTGGGCAAAAGAAAAAAATATTTTACTCAAAATGGCTTAGCTTGCATAAACTGAGTATACTAAAGTCTATGTGATGGTCTAATAAGAGCTAATCATATGCACGCAAGTGTAAAAGTAAAGTCTCACAGCATTGAAGCTGAAACAGACATGCAGTTTACAAACTGCATGAAATTCACTCAGTGTACTCCTACATAAACGACACACAGAGGACACGCTGCCCCCTCCTACGACTTTCACATCAGTATTTAAAGATTGAAACTGACATGAAGAGCCTCTGAGGTTTTTAGTGATAACATGCTAGCAGAGCGTGAGAGGAAGCGTTCCATTTCCTTTAATGAGACATAAGGTGAGGCTTGTAGTTACAGCACTTCAAGCTGCAAAACATATTCACAGACTACCCTGATTTATGAGACTGGGTCTTCAGAGATGGGAAAACTGCTTCACTCACTTTTTGTTTGTCCAAAATCTTCATGGCAAAGAACTGGTTTGTTCCTTTGTGTTTGACAAGCATAACTCTCCCGAATGAGCCAGTGCCCAGAGTCTTAAACCTATCGAAGTCGTCCAAGCCTGTTGTGCTCTGAGGAAACACATTATCGGTGGAAGTGAGACATCAAACATCTGACTGAAATGCCTTAACTCTGACAGATCAGTGTTCTAAGAGCAATAATTTCTCTTTCTGTAGCTCAGAGAAGAAAAACATAAGGTGGATGAGGATGACAGAGAAGTATTACATAATCAGCTGCCAAGTAAAAAGGATCCATTTTGGACTGTAGCTAGGCCTTATCATACAAAATGTCTTCTAAATTTTCATCATAAAACAGTCCAGAGTGCTAAGATAAATAATAGTTTTAGTTGTATAAACTGAAGTATTCATAGGGAACAACTTGCCTGTGGTGGACACTCCCATTTTCTTAAAAAATCTTCTTTGGCTTTAGCTAAGAACTCTTTCACTACAAAAAGAGAGAAAATATAAATGAAAAATTAACATTTAGAAACTCACACAAATTCAATTTAGATGTTCAGGGATTATAATAAACTAGGACAGAAAACATGTTCAGGAAAATAAAGAAAAATAGTTCAAATGTTCAGGGGAACACAGGTCAGGGAAATGTCAAGTACAGGGGAGGCAGGACTATACTTGACAAAACAGCAAACAAGTACCTCCTTAAAGAAACTCAAAACCACACACCTAAGCAGGACATTTTATTTTAAAAAAAGGAGATGTAAATAGGATTTAGAAACTTTACAGAATCAGCCAATTCAAACTCAAGCAACTCTGCATCTCTTTCTGGAGTAGGTGGGTGTAAAGGGCGAGGAAGTAATAATAGGCAGAAAGAAACACAATGCAGAACAAAACTATAGCTACAGTGCAGGCATTAGAAAGACAGTCAGTGCATTGTGAAAGTCACAGCAGACACGAGATGTCCAAAGTCACAGAGTCACAGCAGGTGTCAAATGTCTATGCTGTTACTGTTTAAAACACATACAATCAATATAAATGTTAACTTGGTAATTTTTAGACACTAATACAATGGTACATCTAAATTGCAGAATTATACAATTCTCTGTGACTTAGGATGGCTCATGGAAAAATGAGCATACCAAAAGTCTCTACAGTTCACCAACGGTTTGCATTGACCCACATGGATGGAAATGATGAAGAGAAAAAGAGAAAGAAACATTTATATAGAGCTAAACACAACATTTAAGATTGAAGTGGTATTAAATGCAACATACAACAAAATGACACTGGAGAGCACCACTTAACACAAGCAAAATATGACTAGTTATAGAACCAGTTATCAAATGCTGTACAGCACTTTAATAAAATCTATTTTCATTAGTTCTTTACAAGTATGCAAGAAATTGTTATTTCTATTCAAACGATTCTGTACAGTAGGCAGTTTAGAATATTTAGACCCAACGTTTGAGGTTTTGATAACATACACTAAATACAAAGATTGTTTAACTACAAACACCTGCAACAAAGAAGTTAAAACAACAGTGATGGAAAACACATTGTAAAAAGTACACAAAGAACAAGTTTAATACTTGAAAACAGTACACAAAATGACTTTACAGAGATATTAAAATGATGCAAGCAACTGAAGCATAACAAATGCCCTGCACTGCAAAGTGTTAGCAGTGCAGGGCTTTTGTTAGCTGCTTTCACTTATATCTAATGCCTGTGTGAAAATACAGCAATTCTGAATCTGATGAGGAAAATAAAGATATATAAATCAAACTTATCAAACCTTCTCAAAGACCTACTTATACAATTTAAACTAATACACCACATAGTTGGCTTCCTAAGTTTCAAGCTAATCATATTCCGAACAAACAAGAACTTCAATAACAAGATGAGACTCGTCCTGCCCAGAGCTACAAATGGTGGCAGACACACTTAAGGTGTAAAAGCAACACGGCACTTACTCAGTTTATCCCACATGATGGTGAACTCAGACATATGAGGCACCTCGCTCTCTCCTTTCTGCTCCTGGCTGCTCTTACGACATTTGTTGAAAAGACGGTGGGCAAACGAATGATCTTTTCCCTGAGCCATTTTGAGTGTAAACGCTCACAGACAAAGTAACCGTTTTCAGACAGAGGAATGAGCGTTACTAGCTTCCTGTATGCAACCAAACGCATAGCGATGCTTGGCTAACCACATAAATTTGAGCTTCCTGTTCAACTACTTGGTTTCAGTTTAGGTTGCCAAGTGCATGTCTAGTTTCTCTTTGCAGCGTGGATTGTTAAGACTTACTGTACTTTTCTCCCATTAATTTAGTGACATTCTGACAAAGGCATATAAAGTTAGCAAAGCACACAAAAAGGCCAGCCACTTAACATTATGTCAAAAACATTACACTGCTGTGGTGCATTCAGAGTGCTGATAAGAGAGGCAGAAGTTATCTGAGAAGTTATCTCCAGCTTATCGTGTACTCTGGTGGTAAACAACAAAGTTCTTTAAAGAGCATTCCCCAAACCTAAAGTCACCCTTATCAAGAGTCCGTTATGCTGCATATTAGTTTTTTAAATGCTATGTATTTAAAATGTTGGTTTGTTATGTAGGTGTCTAGGTAGCAGCATTAAATGCTTGTAAACAGAAAACAACTAGTTTCAGTACCTTGATGTTGATGATGTGCCACAGTGGTATAGTAACAACACTCAACACTTCCCTGCGGTCACTACAAGTGGCTTGAGTAACAAGGCTGACAGACTGTATAGAACACTGCCAATCAAAAAGCAGGTCAAGATCAGTGCTCTCCAGACACACTACTTGACATGGTGTAGTTTAGTGGATTAGCAGGGTCATTACGGACAAATGTACACGCAACACAACACAGTGTCCTCTGGCTACTGCTTTCTAAACAAAAAGCGCACATAAGAGTGCAAATTTAGCTGCAATTTTACTTTCAGCTTGTGTTATAGTATTAGCAACAAAGCTGTAAGAAAAGTAAGAAATCTGTGATCAAGGAATGACATTTTTCTTTGATTTTAAAATCACTTATAGCTGACTTGACATGTGAGTGTTACTAGTCTGGATCGAAGTTAGTGACAGCGATTTTGCTGCAATTGTTTGCAAAATAAAACACTGGAATGCAAAAAAAAAACTTTTTTTAACACAAAGACTTGGCTGATTTTATTAGATTTTGCAGCTGTCTTGTAAACTGTCTGTTCTCCTTATCAGGTACCTGTTGTTAGCAGTGCCCACGCCTGGCAGTAGAAACCAACATTTGTTGATGTTATCTGGCTCCAGGCAGCTAATATTAGCTGTTAGGAAATTAAACACAGTGCCTTGATAACTTCAGTTAAATGCTACAATGTGAGTCATTTATGGAACTGTCAAAGTCAAGGATCTGTCTTTGCATTAAATGCTCAGGGATGGTGAGGATTACAGTATCATCTGACATATGTCAATTTCAATGATTAGCTAGCTGTTTCCAAATGAAATACACCAACAGACTCAGTACTTGGAAGCTAAAACACCTTGTGAATTTCCATACCAAAGATGGTTCGTCTCTGCAGCTTAGCGTTATACTATTGCACTGTCTGACAACAGCTGCTAAAGACAGCTCTCCATAGACTTTGTATGAAGCAGGCTTACGCTGTACAGCACGGAACGTTAGACGGCTAACGGGCTAGCTGGGTGGTTGTCAGTTGCTCACCGCTTTCTTGCTCATTGCCTTTCTTGGCAGTTGCTGCGTTTCCCATCGTAGGAAGACAGGGCGATGCACAGCTGGCTAGGGGCGACGATGGTGGGGGTTAGCTAACAGGGTCCTCCGTTAGCTAGCTAACAAAATTCAGCTTGTGCTAGCTGCTTGACTAACAACAACATCAAGGTTTTGTCTTTGTGGATAGCACGTCAGCGTGCTCTGCTATCCGTCCTGTTGATCTTTATTTACAGTGCCCTTGGCCGTTCAAATCTACCTCCACTGGAATGAAAACATGATCCAGACTTTTCACCTCTGCCTGCTGTCTTTCTGTGCTGCGTTCACGTCATATGGGAATAACCACAGCATAGACTTGATAGGTGGTATGCTGCTTTCGTGATCTAATCGTAAATCGTAAATACTCATACTCGCATTTATTTGGTAGGCATATGCCTAAGGCATATGCAAAGTATGAGTATATATATATATACGTATGAGTATATATATATACTCATATATACTCATATATATATATATATATATATATATCGCCATATATACTAGATATATATCTAGTAGAAATAAATATATTTAAAAAGTGTATATATGTTCTGCACTTATATAGCGCTTTTCTACCTATTGGCACTCAAAGCGCTTTACACTGCTTCTTATTCACCCATTCACACTAACAATCACACACACATTCATACACCGATGGGGGAGCTGCTATGCAGCTAGCCAACACTCACCGGGAGCAACTAAGTTGGGGTTCAGTGTCTTGCTCAAGGACACTTCGACATGTGACCGGAGGAGCCGGGGATTGAACCAACAACTGTGAGATTGGTGGACAACCGCTCTACCTTCCTGCGCCACAGTCGCCCACTATATATATATATATATATATATATATATATATATATATATATATATATATATATATATATATATATATATATATATATATATATATATATATATATATATATATATATATATATATATATATATATATATATATATATATATATATATATATATATATACATATATATATACATATACATATACATACATATATATATATACATATATATATGTATATATATATACATATATATGTATATATATATGTATATATATGTATATATATATGTATATATATACATATGTGTATATGTATATATATATATACATATATAGTGTAATAAATGTATTTAAAAGTGTGTAGAGATACCTACCTTCCTCCTACCACCATTCAAAAGCTAAAAATCTGTTCAACATGACAATGATTCAAAGGCAAAGCAAAGTCACCTAAGAGGTGGTTCTACCACATCTTTTCCAGTTTCCAGACTTAAATGCCATTAAAAACTTGTGGATATATTTGAAGAAGGCTGTACATTGCAGGAAACCAAGCAATCTGGCAGACTTGGAACATCATAAACACTGGGCTAAAATTACAACTGAAAGGCTACAAATGCTTCCCAGAGGCTACCCAAACAGGTTGGTTATTGGCATTTATTACAGCATATCGTGGAGTTTTGAAAAGTAAATACTGACTGCAGAGAAAGCACACTTTTAAGACCCCATTTTTTGGATAATGTAAATATGAAACAATTTTATTTGAAACAATCTGAGACACTGAGATATTAAGATTATAATTGTGAGTATTATGATCTAGTCACAATTATTGTGATTAATTGTGATTGTTAAATTTTGGGGAGGTTTTTCTTAATTTGACAAATAGAACAATAACAATAACAAACCATTCAGAAACATTCTGTTGTAAGCTCAACTGTTACCATGGTAGCATAGAATCTTTAAAAGGGGGGTGGGTTATTATGGCCTCATTAGCATTTAAAGCAACAAGCACTAAAACTGCTCATTCCGAAATGGGCTGCTACAGACAGAATTAGGGAAAAATCATAACTTTGTTCAGAGATGGACATGGATAAGGGAAGTGCACGCACTCTCAATGTACTACATTTGAGGATATGGGCATGGACATATTCAACACATTGTAAAACATGATATCACCTCTGGACAGTAGCAACAATGAGAAAAAGTACACCTTAATTGTGGTGGAAGTGTGTAAAGCTTTATATAAAGAGCCTCAAGAACACTGAAATGTGCTCATACCTTTTAAACATTAAAGTGACTGATTAACATTCCTGGCAGAGTCTGCAGTCTGTGCACCAGGACTGTGTCAGTCCAGACAGTCAGTGCTGACACACAATTTTGGCTTTGAAATGGTCATTAACCAAGAGTCTATCTGGACCCCATTGGACTCGGGAGCTGACAACATTAGCGTGATGAATTTGGACACAGAAAGGCGACAAACTGATATGGCCTTTAGAAGAGGACTGTGGCTATGATTATACAAGACTCTTTAAGATTGCAGCAAATTACCTTTACTTGCTGAAAAGAGTGTAATATGGGACTTTTAATTATACCTTTGCAGACATGGAAAGTGATCTTTATGATCAAATGTAATGTACTTGACACCTTGGTCACAAGTTTGCATGTTGCAGCCAGTCAAATTTAACTACAACCAAAAAATAAAAGTCCTATTATTTGCTTTCCTTTTGAGCATAATTGTTATATTGTTGCACATCTGCTGGCTATGGTTTGTAGCATGATCTCAGACCTTCAATAAAAGGGGGCCTGATAAAAAAATTCACAATTAGGCTATTAAAAAGTTTGCATTACATTTCATTATCATTACATTTCGCATAAACTGGTATTGGAAAATTCGCAAAATGTTTTAGGAATTTTAGATGTTGCCTTTACCTATCACATAGTATCATTAGGGGGACATCAGTAGAATGACAATGAATCCAAACACAAAACTAGAGCCATAAAAGCTATCTTCAGACTTCAGTGACAAAAAGAACAAGTTCTGGACCATGTACATTATAAAGTTAGAATTGTATATACATAAAGAGTTCTGCAAGGTTTCAATGACTTGATTTAGGTTTTCACCTCACTTCATAGGGAAATTTATTGGTAAATTAGATTTTTGGTGATTTTAATCTCTAAGGGCATCTTCACCTTTAAGCGCCTAAAACGCTTTCACAGGGAATACTTTATTTCAACGATACATTTTAATCACGATATGTGCATCATTATAGGGTGAATAGTGCAGAAATAAGGCTAACGACCTGTGCGCGGACGCGCCCTTTAACGGCAGCATTGTTTTTAGCACCATGGTCAGCGACACAGTTGCTAGGTAGCTTCCTTGTGTTTGTACCAGCGAGTTGCAGAGGAAGAGCTGCACCTACGTTAAACAATGACCTAGAGGTAACAGAAATAAGAACACGCACACACGGTAAGGCTTTTGTTTTCCCTCACAGCTAGTTAAAGACTGAGAATAATGTGTGCTGACTCTACACGTTAGCCCTTCAGTATACGAAATGTCATGCTGGTACCAGACTAAGAATGCAAACTTCAGCACTTCGTTCAGGCCCCCCCTCTCACAGAACGAATGGTTTTGCCCATAGACTCATAGCACACAATAGGACTACAAGATACTGATTTTGTTATGTGTGTGTCAACCAATGTCAGTTTTCTGTAGTAACGACGCTACAAACCATCAATACTGTTATTGTCTTAAAAATACTCCCGGGACTGGACGTTTTCTTTAAAGGGACCCCCGTGTTTGTCACACGGAGGTAGTGTTGTTCGGGTGAGACCAGCAAGAGAGCTATACTGCTAGTGCCTGGAATAAAGAAGGTAACGTTAACGGGCTACTTCCCTTTCTCCTCTCCATCCTTTTCTGGGTAGTGCGGTCAAGCTAACCGCTAGTGTAGTCGGGAGCATTAGGTTTCCTTTCAATTATTTCAATATTTTTTTTTTAAATCATTGTATAGCAACGTGAAACGACACCGCCCCCATTCACTGTGTAGTTAAAGCAGGTTCATTTTTGGTAAGTTAGCTGCACATCAACACTGACACAGATTGTTTCCCTGTTTCCTTTCACCTGACCTACAGTGTATAAGTGGCTAGCCTAACGTTAGCCACTGCTAGCTACCAATTTCTACAAATAAAACACCTGTTTAGGCTCTGTTGAATTTGTGAATGCCAGGAGTTGTGTAAAAACCCTCAAATATAAGATACTACCTGCAAGACTAAATACTTTCAGTTTAAGCAAATCCTGAAAGATATCTGGAGGGGATGGCCTACAATCCTTAACGCTACAGTGATCTGGAAGATACCATATTGACCGCTTTGCTGTAACATGCTTAGGTCCCCTTCGCTGCTCATAGCAGCATGACTGCTTAGTTTAGGCTAGCTTTGCAAAGATCCTCATACAATACGTTTGACGTGCAAACTTACTGTATTGTTACCTTGCTCTGAACAATAATAATTACATCACAAGTAGGATATATTGATTTAGTCTGGTCTGTTTGTGGTACTGAACGGAACAACAACCTTTATTGTCATTGAGCACATATACATATTGCACATGCATGTTACAATGAAATTCTTTCTTTGCATTTGACCCATCCCCCTGGGGTGAGCAGTGGGCTGCCACAGTAGGGTGCACCCAGGGAGCTAGTGCTGAGTGTCCCACTCAGGGACACACCTGGTGGGTAGGCTGGGATTTGTTCCTGCTGGGAATTTGATCCAGCAGACCTCTGCATCCCATCCTGCTGCTTTACCCATTAAGCTACCAAGCCATCTAAACAGGGTGCCACTCACAGACCATATGCTGATAAAGCACCCTGGAGATGACCATTCCCATAAGAGCAGATGGATTACATAATATTAACTGCCTGACATATGAGTTCTGAATGGCAAGCTACATTACGTCTAAGTTGTATGCTAAGTTTGTGTCAGAAATGTATTTTGTTTTTACAGCCGTAAATTAATTCCCATTTTACTTTTGCCTAACGGGTATATGCTATGAGACCCAACTCAGGCTTTGTGCCTTCTTCCAGATATGAGAAGGAACAAGTGTGGGACCTGTCAGCCCACTGGGTACTGAAATAAACCTACAAACAGCTAAATGTTAAGCTTAATAAAAGAGAATAAACAGTGGTGCAGCAAAATTGACATTTTTCAGAGCTACAGATCTTTATTTTGTTTTATTCTGTGTAAAGCACTCACCGGAATCCCGTCTTATCTGGCTATAATTAGACAGAAACAGGTAAGGATTCAGACAAGAGTGTTTGACTAACAGTTTAACAAAATTTCATAAATCTGGTAATGCACAATCACACACTGTGTACAAAGCTTACTTTCCTGAAACAGTAGTAATTATTGTCTTACAGACAATAAGGTTAGCCAGAATTTAATATAAATGTTTAATATCCTTCACCTTTACGTTTGACAATTTTGCTGCATCACTGTTGATTCTCTCCGATAAACTTAAGCTTAACACCGTTGTTTGTTTGTTGGTTTATTTCAGTACCCTGTGGGCTGATAGCTCCCACACTTGTTCCTCCTCATATGTGGAAGAAGGCACAAAGCCAGAGTTGGGCCACTGGTTTGAGCTAATATTAGATCCAGTGGCAATTTTAAACCACCTACTTTCCTGTGAGAGTAGTCCATAATCACAAACTGAAGTAGAAATAGTTCTTACAAAATAAATCTAGCATGTAGACTGCATCTTTTAGACCTTGATGAACAGAATGCCTTTGGCACTTTTTTCTTCTAAATGTAAGAAAATGTCTAGTGGAAATGCTTTATACCTTGACACAAAGGTCAATTTCTCTTTGAAATTTCTGTTGTTTACATTTACTTTTAAGGTATGGATGTATACTACAGTATGTGTCCATTCATAGCCAGTGTCTCTGCTCTTTTGAATGGTTATACATACTCTTAAGTCCTGGTACTGCTGTGATGGCAAGACTGGGAATGTGATGCATCACTGTACCAAAAGGAATTTGTGTCTGCAAGTCCTGCTCTTTCAGCACAACACAAGGCAAAGTGGTGTTTCCCCAAGCCTCTCTATTGATTCTGTATTTGACAACTGCTTTAAAGATGTGATTTCATGTCTGGCAGGCAGAACATAAAACACACTCCCCAGGGATGTACTGCTTGTTGTTGAAGAGACTTGTGTAATAGGGAGGACACCAGTTGTCATATGTAGTTGCTTTATTAATTCAACTTTTATTTGACACACTTTTTACTCTACTGTCTTTGTAGATTTGCTATAGTTGTAATGGAATTAAAGTACTTTGAATTGCCATTGCCATTGTCTGACTGCTGCTGTAAAAAATTACATATTTTCTTAAAAAAGACCTATGGAGTACATGCATTTGTCATAGATTTAGGGGTAGTGTAACAAAGTGATGCAGATGAGCAGCACGGAGGGCTGACTATCTACAATGAAACGTTTGTATCTTGTGCTGCAGAGTAGTGCATGAGCTCAGTACCCATAGGAGCTTGGGCCATTCACCTTGGCTGTGGTGGCCCTCTGGCTCACTCTGTTGGACAAAAAGTGTCATTGCAACAGAGGATTAACTAAGTACAGACACATAACTTGTGTTAGGGATTTATTAAAGATGTAGCTTTTAATAATACACTTGAGTAATCACTCTGACCATGTTTTGTATTGTTAGTAGCATAATTTAATGGATTAATTTTTACAAATCTGTGAACCTCATATGCTGATGTTGTTCTCTTTTATTAGAAATGGTAGAAGCTGCATTCATAAAAAACAATGAGAGCTTAATTCAAAACTGTTCCCATCATCACAACAGCATGCTGCTGCTTTAGGGGCATTTATCAGGCTGTTCTTATCTCATGCTGGTTACATTGAAATCCCTCTTCAGTCATGTGAATGAAATGAAAGGAAGTAAAATTAGCCTGCCTAGTCAATGAATGGAAGATTAGAGATCCTTTTACTTTTTTCATTTTTTTTGTTTTTTATTTCACCTTTATTTAAACAGAAAATCCAATTGAGATCAGGAATCTCTTTTTTAAGGGAGACTTGCAAGGGAGATAGCAACCATACAAAATCAGCACATACAAAATACAACCCCAATTCCAGAAAAGTTGAGAAGATGTGAAAACATAAATAAAAACAGAATGTAACGTTTTGCAAATCTCATTAACCCATATTTTATTCACAATAGAACATAAACAACATGTCAGATGTTGAAACTGAGACATTTTACCATTTTATGGAAAATATTAGTTAATTTTGAATTCACATTTCAAAAAAGTTGGAGGAGGGGCAACTAAAGGAAAAGTAATTGCCGCAAATCAAAAACCAATGGAGGAGCATTTGACAATTAAATAGGTTAATTTGCAGCAGGTCAATAACAAGACTGGGTATAAACGGAGCATTTCAGTGAGCCAGAGCTTCTGTTGCTGCCATCAAATTCAAAATGAGCCAGTATTTTCCGTGAAATGGTAAAATGTCTCAGTTTCAACATCTGACATGTTGTTTATGTTCTATTGTGAATAAAATATGGGTTAATGAGATTGGCAAAACATTACATTCTGTTTTTACTTATATTTTCACATCTTCTCAACTTTTTTGGAATTGGGGTTGTATTTTGCACGTGTTGATTTTGTGTGGCTGCTATCTGCCTTGCAAGTCTCCCTTAAAAAAGAGATTCCTGACCTCAATGGGGTTTTCTGTTTAAATAAAGGGGAAATTTAAAAAAAAGTAAAAGGCAATTCTGTTTTTATTTACATTTTACACATCTTTCCAACTTTTTGGAAATTCGGGTTACACGTAAATAAACCATAACACATATTGACAGCTATTCAAGCACAGAGATCTCTCAAGAAAAACACTGACAGCATTCTTTATGATAATCCCAAAATCATTAATGGATTCGAATGTATTCAGTTTTAGAGTTTTTTGAATATTATTCTATGGTCATGGTGCATGATAGGAAAATTATGTTTTGCCAAAGTGTGTGCAAGACCGAGGAACATTTAAGAGGAACCACTTAGAGGCATGCAGGTTATAACAACTAGAACTGACTGAAAGGAAGGCACTAAGATATTCTGGAAGATTAGACCGCAAAGCTTTATAGATGAATATATACAGTACCAGTGTTGTTGTCTACAAATACTTAGTGGTGTCCAGCCAACTAAATCATAGAGAATACAGTGGTGGGTGAGAGGTTTTGCATTTTGGAAATAAAATGTAAAGAAGCATGATACACTGAATCAAGGCTCCTTAAAGTGGAGGAGGCTGCATGCATGTACAGTATATCATCATAATTGATTATAGACAGAAAAGAGGCTTTCACAAGTTTTTTTCTTTGCAGAGAATGTGAAACACAATTTATCTGTCTTTCATTATTATTTATTTATTATGTATAATAAAAGCTAATCTCAATTTTGGGTTTCTTAACCAAGTTAGAAATATTTTATTAAATTAAAGCTTTTAATCAATCCAATATTCCCAAGTATTTGTGCTATAGGAAGACACCCTTTCAATCAATTATTGAAAGGGTGCAGCAAGGAAGCTTTTGAGAAAAACATGAACTTTTTCTCTGGGCATTTAAATACAATTTTAAATCCTTCAGATCTTTTTGTAATGAAATGCAGACTGAATTTCTTCTATTGCCCGTGCTACAAAGTAAGCACATGTATAGATAATTGTTTCATCTGCATGGAGATGCAGTTTAGCTTGTCTGTTTTTACTTTGTGGCTGGGTCATCCATGAGTGTGCAACAAAACTGCATCAATATCTTACATGGTTGCCAGGCAAACAAGATCAAATAGAAATCTGTAATGACATTCAAGGACAGGGATTCAATCACAATGTCAGTGGAGATATTATTTCTAGTAGTATGACCTAGAAGTTTTTATAAGTCCAGACTTATTGAAAAAATCTCACTTAAGCTGAGTATGTTTGTTGGTTGCTCATAATGGTTTACATGACACCATGAGTTGTGTGCGTTATACAGAGACCTATAGAGACTGAAAACTACTGTGTGATCAAGTGATGCAATTGGATTGTTCCCCATTTGAATTTATACAGGGGTGTTTTTCAAGTGAGCTTGTGTGGATATCTTCACATGTGTATATATAGAACATGTTTGTCTACAGATGTATCTTTATATGGACAACAAACACTGGTTGGTAGGAAACAGGCTTTTCAGTACATTCCCACCACTAGAGGTTACTGTTGATCTCTTAATGAAAGGCAAAGAAGGTATTATAGCAGTGTACTGCACTGTATGTGTTACTGTGTCTCTATGGAATGATCTCCTGCATATCCGCTCAGTGGGCATCGTACCCTGAAACATATCTAAAAAATCATAACTTCTGCATTATAATTTTTTCTGCATTTGGAAGATGCTGAGTTAGAAACTTTTACACATGCAGTATCATAAAGTCGCTGCTCTGAGTTTAAAACATACAACGGTTACCATTTGCCAGAAAACTGCAAACACAGGAAAAAAAGTGCTTGTGAACCCTAAATAGGCCTTTTATTTCTTGGAATTACTTGTCACTGGTTGGATAGGTTTTAGCTTTACAAATATAGTTCAACTAAAGAGAGCTGTTTTTTGTAAACCCTTTTCAGATGGATTTGTATAGGCTTGAAGCAAAATATAAAGAGATTAGATTAACAGATACATTTATGTCAGTTTGTGTAGCAGAAATTTGTTTATTTTTTGTTAATCCCCTTGATAGAGAACCAGTTGTGACCTCTTAGGCCCTTAGTATTTATCGTTGGTGACACAAAGTTTACCAGCTACAGCGTGTTATTTTACTTGTAAGGGTCATAAAATGCTGAAATCGTCCCAGGTACAGTGTAAGGTGGGGGAACATTTTGCTTTATATTTAGAAAAAGGTCAATACATGCATCAGCCAGGGCATTTATACTAGCTGTCAGCCTTTCGTTGAACAAATGTCATCATTGGAAAAATGTGATGCTGGCCACGACTGACACGTGTAAGAACACACAATGTATACTAGCTTGCTGTGTGTGGGCCCGAGTGGCTTAAGAGTAGTCATAATAACCCGAGCTGATTCATGTACACCTCCAAGTGCTATTAATGTTGTGGCTGATCAGAAACAGAGCACCTTGACAGAGAGACAAAAGACAAACCTGCCAAAACCTTCCAAAGACTTAACAGCACTCAAACACAGTCCTTTCCTGCTGTGAGGTCACACTACAAACATCTGATCCAGTATGCTGTTTCAGCCAGCAAAATAATGAAATAAATAAAAATAATGTCAAAGGACACATCCGCACTGGTTGATTAACTCCAAAAGTGGTTTGTAGACACACAAACACATGGACTGCAGCCAAACAGTAACAGAACAGTAACAAAATTAGGCCAGTGACTGGTGTTAATTTCGCACATTGTTCATAGCCTAAAGCATCTTTTTAACAAACCACTGTAAAGACGCCATCTGTTTGAATGAAGTGACCTCCCAGCCATACAATGAAATCCAGCTGTCACAAGCATTAGGCACAATGAGATGCTGCAACTCCATTACTTGACAACCACATTAATATTTCACAATGGGTTCATGGAATACCAATTAGTCCAGCGGATATTACAAAGCTTTAGATTATTTCATTAGTAGCATTGTTGTTTCAGAACTGTACAGAATTCTCACTAAACTGCCATAGTTAGTGTCAGAATGACTGATGTAGCTTGTGATAGGCTTGTGTGCTGCTGACGCTCCTGCTTTACATTAGAAGCATGTCACAGCACTCCAGTCCAGCAGGAAGGTACACACTAATCAACACACATAGTTGTCACGCTCTGAGTGAGTCAGCCTTCTTTTACTGTTCTACAGCTGTAAGAAAATCTTTTTTTTCTACTTCACAGGAATTCCTTCCTATCTTTCCCTCTGTCCCCCCTTCCCCCCCTTCCTTTTTTCCTCTTCGGGCTGTAAATAAGCTGGGGCTGTATAGACCCTTGAGAGGCCCTCCCCTTCCTACACTTCTCCACCACTTGAACCACTCTTCAAATTACCGGCCTACTCTGAGTCTGCTGCTGCTCCTTCTTGCTGTTGAAAGGTGCCAGGGAGAGGCTCAGATGATCCATCTTGAACAACATCATCCATACAGCCCAAGACAGGGAAGACTAACTAGTGCGAGTGTGAGAAAGCCCTCAAGGGGAGTAAGTGAGTACCTGCAAGGACCTCTCACCTCACCTGGCAGAAAGCTTGGCTTGCTCCGTCACTCCTCCAGCCATTGAGATGCCCTCCCCTCTAAGTGATGGAGGTGAGTAGGAGAGGTGCAATTCTCTCAGCACTTACAGATTATTTTGTTGGATGTTTTTTCAGTTATTAAATATTTGTGTATGTCCTGTGATGATGCCCAAATACTCCTCGCCACAAGCTCATATAATGTCCCCATATCTTCTCTATCAGTGCTATTCTTCCCTGCATGCACAAACACACATACAAACATACTGAAAGAGAGATTATGATGAAAGGATCATGATGCATGCAGCTACTGTATACAAAACTAGACACCTAATTTATTTACACGCTAGCCCATAAACAAACACAACCAAATCCCCTCCAGAACTTAGAGAAATGCATATAAAAAAACTCTCCGCCCTCCTCCTTGTCTGAAGCACAAGCTGTGACTGTATCTTGTCTTGTTGTATGCTGTCTCTTCCTCTAGAGGATCAAGGAGCGTCCCCCATGAACAGGCCATCTGTGGGCTCCTATCAAAGCAGTGGAAAGAGGAAGGTGCGCACCAAAAAGAAGAAAGGCACTATCACAGCGAATGTCGCTGGCACCAAATATGAAATTGGTACAGTAAATGATTTCTAGTGATATTAAAATTCTTTAGGAATGACAGTCAAGACAACAATGCATAAAAACTTACATAAAACAATTTTGAATAAAATAGCTTTGAGAAGGAAACTACAGCCAATAAAGATAAAATATCTTCTGAGCTGAGTTTATTTAGAACAACTTAGAATCCCTTTTACTAATATAAATTATACTAATATTGATTTTTTTATTAGAAAACATCTGGCATAACTTGAAACAGTAAGGCAACAGTTTAGCTGGTTGTAGTTTTATTTGTAGCATTTAATAGCAGAAAGCTTGTCAATATCATAGGATATTGTCTATATACATTTGGGAAGAGTTATTAGCATTTAGGATTACAATAAATTACTTTTTGTCTTTGGTTAGCACATTTTATGCCACATTTCCAAAGTTTCCAAAGTTGTATTTTGAATTTACTCAATGAAACTTTAATGAGCTAGAAGGACCATCATTTTTGGTGGTCCTGTAGGTGAGATTAAAAGACAGCTTCACCAATTCTCATTTTTCAGCTTGAAGTAGAGAGATATTTTGATATAGGCAAGCCAATAGGACGTTAAATGGCATTTGTGTAAATGTACTACCCAAACTAGAAACAAATGAGGGAAGTTCAAAATCAGTGAAGGCGTCCTTTAATGTACTGTGACACAGTGAATTGTTTATTAATATTGGAAGCACCTCTGAGTATGGCCCACTCAGTCCTTAAACATTCTGTATATCCAATCAATATGTTTTCTTAACAAAAAAGTCTAATTTGTTGTGGTGGGTTGTTTTAAGGAGGACTTTAATGTCTTAAAAAAATCTTAATAGAATTGCAGTTTGCAATAGTTCACATGGAGACAGCTTAGTGTTATGTACATACATGAATCTTTGTTGAGGTAATATGACTTGGAGGTGAGTTTTTTCTTTTCTTTTGTTCTTTTTTTCTAAAGGCCAAAAGAGCATAGCGAGCACTCCACATATGTTCAGCTGTGTGGCAGCAGAGCTCTCATGGGTGAACTTCAACCTATGAATTTAAGTAGTCAGCAGCAGCAAGAAGATGTTGGGGGCTGCTGGTATCCTTTAGGTAGATAGGAGTCTAGCTGTGAGTCAGTTTGCTAGCTGTGACGAGACTCTCACAGTGGTCATTTTGAGAGTACTGCAGAGCTCTTTTAAAGCAAAATTAACACTAAGGGCCAGATGGAAGGCTCATTTTTGCTGTTGCCTTTTTTGCACCTATCTTCATTTTATAATTGATTGTATAATAAAGAAAATGTTAAAGGTCAGGGAATGTGGTGTTGACAAGCTAAACTACACCAACTGAGGAAGAAATGTAAATACTGGCCCTAAGGATGTCAGTTTATTTACATGTGTAAAAAAGAATTGATTATAGTTTGCAAACAAAGACCCTACTGGTAACTGTAAGCATAGGCCTGCTGTGATGTAAACCTTCCCTGGTCCAGTTAGCATAACAGTGTTAGCCTCTATTGACATTAACAGATGGGTGGAGTTATATCAGGAACATGTTTTTCCCATTCAAGTGTCATCATGCAACATTAGGCAAGCCTTGTCCAGATTTGTGAAGGCTTTCAAGAAATTAATTAATAGCTTGTTTCGTTAGGGCATATGAATTTTTCATCACTCACTGAATAATGAATAGTTGTTAGATGAATGTCCAAATGGCCTAGCCACCTATCTCTCATACCATGAGGTTTCCGGTGGGATTTCAATGTATTACAGACAATTAATTTATCTTTTTGAAAACAGGTACTATGATTGGCTGCTCTGCAACCATTCCACGAATTGCAAAAATTGCTGTGAACTTTTTGATCTATTATCATTTAGAATTACTTCACTTTTTATATAAAAAATAATAATTCAAGAAATATGTTTAAATGAAACATTCATTTGTAAAGCGGTAATATTTTGATTTACGAGTATAAGGCACAGCTTCTTATAATGTATTTGTATCTGTAAGTTTCTTTGTTATCGTCTATAAAGCTGGTCCTGGGAATTTTTTTCATAAAGTCACTGAAATGACCGATACTAAGAATGACTATTTATGTAATACAGTCTAATGTTTTTTTCCCCCAGTTCGTATAGTCATCAATGAGATGTACTTTATCAAGACCCGGGATGATGACGAAACTGCCAACCTCATTTGGAATGACTCGGCTGTGCAGCACGAGAAAATCGCCGAGCTCAGGAATTATCAGGTACACCGCATTACTACCATGTCAAGGAAAAACACCTTGGTAGACAGAGGTTAGGAAAAAGTTATTACCAAACCCTCCTATGACCAAATACAACTTTGTACAGGTTTTTTCAGCATAAAACATTCTTACATGATGCCACTTTGATGCAAGGCCTTCTTCACAGCCTATAAATGTTTTGTAGTGAAATGCGAAACAATAATCCTTTATATTTGTCCTTTTTGTCAAACCACAGTAATTGTATTTCATAGTGCATGGAGCATTTATATGATATATACTGTAGATGTGACTACAAGGTCTCACAGTGCGAATACAAAACAGGTGAAGGACATTTTGAGAGTAACAGAGATGATAGAGGAAGTGGCAAGGGGTTGTTATGCAGTATAGTGAAATATATTAAACTAAAACCCCAATTCAAAAAAAGTTGGGTTGATGCGTAAAATAAAACTAAAAACAGAAAGCAAAGATTTGCAACCCTTCTCAACCTATATATTATTAACATCTGATATGTTGTTTATGTTCTATTGTGAATAAAATATGGGTTGATGAGATTTGAAAAACATTGCTTTTTGTTTTACACATCAGCCCAACTTTTTTAAATTGGGGTTTTAGACTCAATTGATTAAAATAAAAGATTGAAAAGTTCTTCCCATCTGCCTTCCTCAAACTGTGGGAGGTAAAAGAGAGAACTGCAAATAGGAAAGAGGGGTGGACAGGGTGAAAAGCAACAACAGAGCTAACAGAGACAGATAGAAAGATTGACAGGTAGCCTGACAAGTTGTGAGCAGCAGGGGGTGGGAGGCAGGTTTCATATGCCACTCGGGATGTTGATAAGACAGGCCTGAACAACCATGGTTGCTCTGTGTTCTGTGCACTAGTCTGCGAGTGATCTTACCTCTTTTTGACCTCCCTGTCCTGGAGAGGGAACTTGGGTGCTCCCCCTCTTAGCTCCAAGCTTTAGCCATCCATCTTCCCAAGTCCTTATTTGATTAGATTGGGCACTAATGATTGATTAAATCACAGGCTACTCAGAAAAAGTATGGCTTGGTAGTAAAGGGGCAGCAAAAGTTCAACTAAGTAGATTGAATGCGACAAATACTGTAACAGCTAAACATAAGCAATGTGGCTAATGTTTCCCATAGAACTGGTGATTTGCTGTCAATTGTTTTCACATGTTCCCTCACATGGCTATGCTTTTTCATGAGCTAATTTCTCAGAAGAAAGTAGAAGTCCCTCAACAATTGGTTTTGATTTCCCCTCACAAGCCACATCGTCTCGCGGCATTGCCATAATTGTGCAATCTCTTCCGAATCCCTAATTATGTCTGTCTTGTTTGGATAATAATCACGGATTCCTTTTACACTCTGCGTTCTTGTGCTTTTCCCTCTCCCCTTGCTCTCTCTCCCTCTTTTAATTTTTTCCCTTTTTCCTTTTAGTGATCTACTGTGAGAGTTTGCTGTCAAGTTGCAGTTCATACGAGCCTAATTAACGCCCCTGTTCAGGCTCATTTGGTCAAAGAATACAGAAAACCCAGAGTTTTTCCTTTACCCCCCACCCCCCTTTCAGCACATTCAAAGCAATTCATTCAACTGTCACTGCAGGAGCTTGCGATGCAGAACCAATTACCTCGGCCCCTCGGAGTTGAGATTGATCTTTTTTTTTCTAGCCTCTTCCCTCCCCAACCTTTAAAGTATTAAAAAAAACATGGTAAACTAAATAAGGGTTGAGAAAGGTCTCAGCGTCACCTTTTTGTTTTGAGTCCGTAATTGGGCATAAATGTCAGAACATTGTAAGCTCACTTCAGGTTTCTGCCTTTAATGTGCTCATTTTTATGAAGGGGTGGGGGTGGAATTGAGTGGCGTAATAGCCCTAACAACATTATTATGTCTGCATGTCCCTCTGCAGAGAATTAACCATTTCCCTGGCATGGGCGAAATCTGCCGAAAAGACTGCCTTGCAAGAAACATGTCCAAGTAAGTTTTTTGTCTCTCTTAGCACAGGAAATGAGAATACTTTGGTTCAGTTGCAGAAGTGCAAAAGCAAGAACATTTCAAAACTCTATGTTTAGCCAGCTGGCACTCGAAGAATTTACAACAGGGTACTTGTAGCAAACCGCTATTACAAGCCAAATAAGTTTAAGGCACTGCTCTGTGATAGCACAAAATGCATCTTTACTGTCATAAAAACAATAACATCGAGTTTAGAATTTTAAAAAGTTTGTGAGTATAAAATGTTGCCTTTAAGAATTAAGTATAATCACTCTACTCCCACACACCTCATTGTCACTCCAGAATGATCAAGTGCCAGCCTCAAGAGTACAGCTTCATACCTAAAACCTGGATCTTCCCTGCCGAGTACACTCAGTTCCAGAACTATGTCAAGGAGCTACGCAGGAAACGCAAGCAGAAGACCTTTATCGTCAAACCTGCTAACGGAGCCATGGGTCACGGGTAGGTCAGAGTCCAGCATTCTATCACAGAATCAAATGCATTCTAACACATTGATAACAAAACTGATGAAGAACTATGGCAATAATAACAATAAGTTGGAGAGAGTTACTAAGGGAGTGGCTAGAAATGATAGAAAGTGAGTGAGTGAAGGAAGGTATTAGTAATAGAGCAAATGAAGGACATGCGCAACAAACCAAGGCAATAAGAGGTTTGTGACCCTGAAATGGGTGTCTATGGAAATAGCATTATGGCTGAGACCAGATTGAGAATTTGAGCTGGGAGGGTGTGGTGAAACTCATTGTTGTCCTTGATGGTCAGACTCTTAAATCAGAGGTTATCACTGCCAGTGGAGGACACGCGCTTACACACACACACACTCACACACACACACACACACACACACACACACACACATACACACACACACACACACACACACACACACACACTTACTGTAGTTTCTTCCCTGAAGGCCTGCTCTGCATGTGATTTTTGGATTCCTTTGTGAGGCCCCATCAGCAGAGAGCAGTCTGACTAGAAAATGGACCAAGATGGCTGCTTCAGGGGACTTTGTCTCTCAGTAGCAACTCTTTATCAAAAGATGCATATTTCATACTTGCAATCTCATTGGGAAGAATCTGTCTAAGGTTGTGATGTCACATTTCCATTGTATGTTTGCCTTACCCTGACAATGAAGAATTTAAAAGTGTCAGCATTAAATCCAGCTTTTTCCATAGGTGCAACACAGTGACACAGCCTAATAACAATTCAAAGTTGGGTGTAAATGTTTGCATCTTCTTATTTTAAAAGGCTAAAATACTAAAACCTTAACAGGATTTTTCCATCAACGTGATATTTAATGCACAATTACCTAGTACAATTAAATAAAGTTAATTTTTAATCAATTTATCCAGCATGATGCAAACTGTTGTATAGATTAAATTTTTATTATTTTCTTTTTAAATACACTTGTTACTTCTGATGATTACAGAAAGTGTGTACTAGCTGAATGTTTGTTGTTATTATCTTAGGTTTAGGGGTTAAATTTCCACCCCCCTTGATAATATAATATGATAATATTCTGATTTCAAAATAAGAGATGCAAACGTTTGCAAATGTTTTCGGTGATGTTGAAGATAGAGGTAGACTCAACTCAAGTACTTTATAGGTATTTTCCCATTTTGTCTCATACATGTAAATTTAGGTGGACAAAATATTAAATGCTATGACCACAAACACAAAACACAAAATGCAATTTAACAGATTAAAACTAAAAACAATCTTAAAGAAAACAGACAAGATAAAGCAAATGAAGTATAATTACCTACAGTTTTACATCTGTGATCAAACAAAGTGTTTAGTCTGGAAAATAAATTTGGTTGCTTTTACAAATAATTCAGTTTCATAATATAACAAATAAACGTGTCATAATCCCTTACAAGATAAAATACAAAAGCCAAACTGTGAATACTATGATTTGGCTAAAGTACAAGGTCTACTGCAAAGATTTAGTTGTTACTCTGCACATTGCATGTAGCTCTCTACTGTTCAGATTGCAAAATGTTTATTAATTATTATCTTTGACTTATTCTTTGAAAATATGACCCCTAAGTTGCATGTAAGAAGAAATACTTGTGGAGTGCATTCATCACTGGCACCAATAGGTGGAGATATTGAAATACAAATGACGGTGCGCTTGCCCTCTCTCTCCAATTCTCTTTGAATTTGTCCTTTCTGGTATAATTTGAGTATTACTTATAACTCCATGCTGCACTAAGCCTTTATTTATTAAAGAATAAAAGGCAGCAAAGGTTGAATTATTGCAATACATTAAGAATATGAAAGATGATGAGTTTAGCTCGACCACTCAACGGCAGGCGGCTCAGAAGATTAGATTTTTCTCTGTTTTTTTGCATGGTGTGACGCGGCAGGAAATTAAGTTATATCTACCCCCTGTAATTTATTTTTCCGTCGGCCAACTAAATGAAGTTATTGTTTGTGTATGAAGCTCAGCTTGTTATAAGGGAAACAAAATAAAAGCGCATGCAGGGCTTAAAACGGCGAGATCCCCTCCGGTGCCAAATTAAATAGGCAAGGGAGAGTGGGCCGTGATTATCTGACACCCCAGCTCATCAATCACGTCGTCTTCTCCTCAGCTACTCCTCCTCAACTAACTAACACTGTTAACCCTGTCCTCATCATTCAGCTTGCTGTCTTCTTGTCAGGGAGGACCCTCACTGCATCAGTCAGGCTCCCATCAACTTCTCTCTTTTGTTTTCTGTTCAAGTGCAGTGATAAGCAGGACAATAAAATACTTGTCTATAATACAGCAGTTTTTTAGATGGCAGGAGCAAGTGGTCACTTATAAATCCAAAGTAATAACATTACGCTTATAGAGAAGGTGATTTATACAGAAAGTGGGTAAGGATTTATCAAACCCCTGACTGGAGGATGGCTGAACTAAGACCTTATTTTTCTGTTGTGCATGTAACCACTTTAGCTTTACTCTGCCTTTACTATGAGTGATGATGATATAAGTTGTCCATAGTGAAGGATTGTTAAAAGAAACACAAACCCAACACTCCCTGCACATACACATACTATCTACACACACATCTTTCAGACTTTACAGACTTTCACATGCATTTTGCCCCTCAACCTCAAATGCATATCATGAATGCACACAAACTAACATAACTCATTCTCAAGTTCAGCTAGCAATGGTCTGTGTACTATATGGCTTGAGTGCCAGTGACATGGGACCAAAGCAAATGAATTAGAGTGGAGGTTGAAACGGAGCACAATGTCTGCTCCTATTAACTTGCCCACAGCTAAAAGACCCTACTACAGCTTTTGATGGACTGTGACATTCCGGCAGTTTGGTTTCAGAAAATCACAATGTTCTCCAGATGCTTGTGGAGTATGGCTCAGACAGACAAGCGTTTGTGTTTTACAAGTCTGTTTTTTGTTCATTTATTTTTCAGCTGTTCTTTAGAAGGTCAGGTAATGAACAGAGAAACAAAATATTTGGAATGTTTGATGTCCCACAGAGCCAAACAGCTTGTCCTGCTCACACTAGACCTGAGGCATGCTGAGTGCACTCATTTACATATGTTTTTTCTGTAGCAGTGGAAGGTCACACGAATACTATCAGGACACTGTTGCTCTGACACCTAAGGACTGAATTGCCTAAATATATATGTATACAACTCATTCCATGAGCTAGTACTCCTGTGGATTGTAATACTTATTATCTATTATTTAAAAAAGAAAACAGCAAAGTTACTATTGGATTGTAAGGATTAAAAGTATCACCAGAACAAGCAGATGTGGCCCCTTAAAAACTCAGAACTCAAAACACACAGGTGTTTCATTTAATATTTATTTCTGTATTTTTTACTTATTGATTGGCTTGTGTTTTCTTTTCTATCTGTATCAGTATTTTAATGGGTAGCTGCGTTGCTGTATGTGTATTAGTTCTTAATTGGTTGTTAGAATTTTATTTTAAGTTAAAGCATTTATGTGTGGTTCTGCATTTTTTGTGGGTTCTGTTGATTCAGTGTGTTTAATTACATCTCTGCATTTTACATTTACAGTTTAAATGTTTTATTTTGACTGTAAAGCACTTTGGTCAACCTGTCAGTTAATGGAAAGTACTATATATAAATAAACTTTGAATTGATTTGGCCCCTAGAAATATGACCCCAACTTTTCCAGATGACTTTGAAATGGATTATCGTGTCAAAACCCATAACATCTGTATACTGTTAGCACATTTGTTTTTTCTTAATACATACAGTATATAACACAATATAATCAGTTATGTTCATGGTCTCTGCTATGCCCCATCTATAACTTTTTTAATATTCTCTTTTGTATTTACTAAGCTATATTTTATAATCCTGCTAACGACACCCTAATTTCCCCCCCAAGGATTAATAAAGTTTCTGTCCATCTAGGATCTCGCTTATCCGCAACTGTGAGAAGCTGCCAGCCCAGGAACACTTCATTGTTCAGGAATACCTAGATAAGCCCTTCCTCATGGAGGGCTACAAGTTTGACCTGCGCATCTACATCCTTGTCACTTCCTGTGACCCTCTTCGTATTTTCCTCTACAACGACGGCCTGGTTCGCATGGGCACAGAGAAGTACCATGCACCCAGTGAGGCCAACCTGGTGAGTCACAGCAACAATATGGCTGCTAGTCAAAATGGCATATTATTTGCATAGTATTTTTCAAAAAAAGGTTACACAGTGGTTCACACTAGAGAATAAAAGTAAACCTACAGTTGATTTCAAAACATGTACCATCTGTGCACAAGGTCATTTCTTTAAGTTGTTGACTGTTCATTGATTTATATTTGAAAGTACATAAAGTAACAGATGTATTTTTGCCATCCACTGCCATGAGTGCACACGCATTTGCGCTTTCCTTTAGTCAATGCATTCCCAAAACCCTTACCCAAACCTTAACCATTAAATCTGAATGTCTAACCCCAGTTTTAACTCAAACCCAGCCTAAATCTTACTCTAACTTAAACTCTAAATCTACATTGTAACCCTGTTATGCCCTAAGAGGTTATAAGGACCAGCCAATCCTCAAAATGCTTAAAAGCCCTCCATTAAAATGTGTCTTCACACTCCCAGACAGACATCTACATTACGCACACACACAGAAAACTGTACACACACAGCTGAGCGGAAATGTCCACATGCCAGATGTCTCCTGTAATCTCAAGCGCCTCATATTTGCCTTGAGGTTCTGCACCTGCTGAAGCACAGTCTGTTGCTGATGATGGGATGTATGCTGTATGCACATGCGCGCACATACACACACACACACACACACACACACACACACACACACACACACACACACAGACACACAGCTTCCTTTCAAGCATGATGCTTATCTAAAATATGAACACACATGCACACAGGCTGGACTCCTCCTGTGGCACAAGTGTGTATTGTCTTATCCAGTCTGTGACACATGATGGACTGAGTCATGCCACGGAGATGGATGTTCAATCCTACAGAGAGTGGCTCCCAGACAGCCATCAGGTACTGCGGTGGCCTGTGGTCACAGTGTTGTTATCTTGTAGGGTAAGGAAAAGGATGTATTGTCTGTAACTGTGAGGGATGGTGTTTAAAAAGAAGGCTACAACAGGATTATATAATGGCAACTTATAGCCAACCAAACATTTTAACCATCCACAGTAGGATCTATGGGCAGTTGACTCAGGATCAGTTGCTCCCAGATGACCGTCTTCTAGGTAACAATTTTCAAATGTCCAGATAAATCCAGTATAGCACACCAAGCTGTTCTTTACTTTTTAAACAGCACAGTTTTTTTTTCAGTTTTTTTTTATCATGTTTAGTTGTTGCCAAGGGACTAGTTGTGGAGTTTTTGCTTCTTCCTTTTTTCTTGTCTCCACATGTTACTTTGAAGGAATGTTTTACATTATATCGTGGTTATGTACCTCTGTAGGGATAAAAACATGAACACCCCTAGGGTTGTTGTTTGCTGTGCTCATTATCATCACTGACAAAGGTGTAATTACACAAATGAGCACCGTCACAGGTTCCATAGTTATTTAAGCACAATAACATTTCATTGTATTTACCATTGCCCTGCTACACCCTTAGCTTAGTGGAGTATTTGTAGCCTTTCGTATTAGGTTGTGGTTGCACTGGACAAGTCTCAGTAATTAATACATCTAACTGGGAATACTAAGCAGGGGAAAAACAGCAAATTTATTTAATCAGCTTAGAAATAGATGTTAGACCACATGTGGTTGATTCGCATTATTAGTATTAAAGAAACATACAAGCTTTGTTTCAGGTTGTGAAACTTTGCAATGTATCCAGTTTAACATTTAAAATGTCTCACACTTTCTTCCTATATAAGAATACTGCTAAGATACTCTATAAAGTTGTTGCACTGCTTTATAACTAAATAAATGTATAAAATGTTAGGGAGAAACAGATGTCAACATACATTTGTACAATTTGTGTCAGCTCATTTTAAATCTATATTTGTCTCCACAGAGTCAGCTTTACATGCATCTGACCAACTATTCAGTGAACAAACATAATGAGAACTTCGAGCGAGACGAAACAGTGGACAAAGGAAGTAAAAGGTCTATCAGCTGGTTCACAGAGTTCCTCCGCACCAATGACTACGATGTGGCCAAGTTCTGGGGAGACGTCTCTGTACGTGGGTAGTCGATTCAATAGACAAAAACACAGTCACACAGTTACTTTGTGGTAATATCATGGTGGAAGTGTACTTCCAGAAAACAAGGATGTGTGTCAGAATAACAAAATATACCACAATTGCAAGCAGCACACACATACATCCGTAAGTATACACTCATATACTGTGCAGACATGCTCTTCCCACTGGCCAACACATGCTGCACACAAAACACCAGTGGACCAGCAAACATTTGATATGATTTGTTATGACAGTAATTCAGTGAGCTTCAGAGCTTTGTTTAACTCCAGGAAGAGCTCAGTGAAAACATCATTCCTAGAGGATGAACTCTCCCTATCTGGCACTACTCTCAGCTCATCCAAACATCTTCTATTTGTTAATTTTCTTTCATCATTGCTGGATTCATTTGTTGTTTTTTTTTTATATAACCCTCCATCATGTTCTTCTTGTCTTTTTTATTACTCCTGTCATTTCGATCCATATCTTTAAAATAGGTTTCGTTTATTTTATTTTTTATTTCAATCTTCTTGACCTTGACTTGTTGTCCCTCTGTCAATAGCCATGTGGGTTGTATGGTCCCTCTGTGGTTGTTCTCTATTTTACTCTATGTTCTCATGATACCAGCATTCAACCTCAAAATCAAATCCCATTGGTTATTATTCTCTCCTCAAGGCAATCTTTTCTTTCTTCTTTCTCTCAGCTTTCACTTTTCTTTATGTTCATATTGAACAAAGTGGCTGTTAAGACTGCAGTAGGTATTGTGACCAGTGCTTAATTTATTGGGCTCCTATTTAGGTAGCCATTGTTTCTCTTTACTTGTCCATCTTTTCTAATCTCTCCACATGCTCAAGTTTCTTTTTATCCATTTTCTTTCTTTTGATTACTTTCTTTCTCATTTCTCTTGTCCCTCATAGAAAAACCAGAGTAACACCCTCTGATTCAGACAGACCATCCCTCTTTTCTCCTAATTTCTCACCATTTCTGTCGCTGCTCTTTCTTCAGAAGTTGCACCAGTGTGCTATTAGTGCTATCTGTTTTCACTCACACACTGGGTTTTGTTTTAACTCCCAATAAAGCTCTCCACTTACTCACTACTTTCCTTCTCTTTTCGTCTCTCTAATTTCATTTTCCTGTACAGACCTTGGGCTGCCTTGATTATTTCAGCCAACAGCCAAAGTCACATAGTCAGATCATTTTTTTTGCCAAATTATTTTTGTGGGGGTTAAGAATGTTGTGTTTGTTATTTATTTTTTTATATAATTTTGTATTTATATACACACAAACACCAACTATGGCAAAGCATCAGTAGCTTTTATTTAAATGAACTTTTTGGCATCTTATATTCAGAAATAACACATTATTATGTATCCTACTTGGAAAAATACAGTTTCGCAAGTGATGTTCTTGTCACATTTAATATGCATGGTTTCGTTTGCACATGTTTAAAAGGACAGAAAAATAAATCACTTAGTCAGTATAGAAACAACATGTAATGTTCTCTGTATTGTATATACGTGTTTTTATCTTAAATTCTTTATTTTTTAAGATTTTAAATTGACATAATTAAACTAATTTTGCCTTTAGCTCAAATATATTTACCAATAATATCATACTGTTTGTTAAACCATGAAACACATGATTAAGAGACGCAAGGACAAATATTTCTATACACACACTTAGAAAGAGAAGTTATGCTGCTAAAATGTGTAATATAATAATAAAGTATTAAAAATAATAATACACAAATGCATGCAGGTGAGATAAAAAAAAATAAAACAATTAAAATCAAAGAGAATAATAAAATATTTTATCCTAAAAGGAACAAGACGCATGCACATAACCACACACATGCACCGTTTTAGGCAGTGGCCAGGGCTGGGGGCTCAGGATAAGGAGGTATGTGATCGGGGGAAGGATGAAGAAGACACACACATACACACACCATTGCTGTGCACTTCGGGCATAAACAACGGTAGTGGGAGCAGGTGTGTGAGCTGGGCAGCCTGTGGGTCATACGGGTGAATGGATGGACAGATGGACTGAGGTGTTTAAGGGACAGACAGATAAAAAAGCAAGGGGGGAGCACAGCCTTATCAGGCCAAGGCCAGACCACTGTACCCATCTCCCGCACCCAGCAGTCAGACTGGACTGGGCAAATTGCAGGCCAGCAGCAGTGCGTGGGGCTTGACTGGTAAGGGGATGTTTTGTGCTGTGTGTGTGTGAGAGAGAGAGAGAGTGAGAGAGAGCATGTTTAGTTTAGTCTCACATTGCTCCCAGTGTGTAACTGTGCAGGCAGGTAGCAGCCAGCAGATAATACAAACACACACACGCACACAGGTTTGGAGCTACTAGACACAAAGATGGACCACCACCAACACTGGCGTGCTTGTTTGTGTATAAGAGAAATTCAAAAGCCTCTGCACTAGTAACACTTTGTGTCTCTTTTCAGCTTTTAATGATAGAATGTTAGAAATGATTTCTAGAGACAAAAGGGAATTTAGAAATAATCATAGATTATAGACATAAAGGATTTTTGTGGAGCATGTCTGTAGGTCAAAGGTCTTGTATGTATCATGATTACTTCATTGTCAGAGTTAGTACTAAGTCTGTCATTTATCTGTGGTTGCAACCTGCAATTAATGCTATACTTATAATGGCACCATTTTCAGTTTAAGAAGACCTTCAATCAGCAGCTAAAAATTGCTGCTCATGGCTTTTTAGGCTGAATGAAACTAGCTCAATTAAAAGTGTTTTTTTTATTTTTTATTTTTTTGTTCTTTTTGTCAGCTCAGTGATTCTTTTTCTGTAATTGTGTGTCCTGCCAGGAGCTGGTGGTGAAGACATTGATAGTTGCTGAGCCCCATGTGCTGCACGCCTACCGCATGTGTCGCCCTGGCCAGCCACCAGGGAGCGACAGTGTCTGCTTTGAGGTCCTTGGCTTTGACATCATCCTGGACCGCAAACTCAAGCCCTGGCTACTGGAGGTACAAATCTTTATATGTGTGTGTGTGTGTCTGTGTGTGTTGTGAGTGTGAATTAGCATAGGTGTGTGTCATTTTTCTACTAATTTATAGTTATAAATTCTACCAGCCTTTTCTGGAAAACACTATAATTTTATTTTATAATTTTTATTCTAATTTGAATAAGTAGGGGTAGTTGTAACTCAGTTGGTAAAGGCAGTTGTCCACAGACCAAAGGGTCAGTAGTTCGATCCCCGGTCCCGGTTATATGTCAAAGTGTCTCTGGGCAAGACACTGAACCCCTAACAGCCCATTCCCATCCCCAGCTGTGCAGTGCTGGTCCAAGCACGGTAGAAATTGGGGAGGCTTGCGTCAGGAAGGGCATCCGGCATAACATGTGGACAATGATCCGACGTGGCAACCCTGAACTCACAGGATAAACCGAAAGGACAAAAAAAACTAACAAAAAAAAATTCTAATTTGAATAAGTATTCATTAAATAACATAATTTAGGGCCATTTTTGGTTTACTTTTAATTTTTAAAACTTTCAAGTAATTCTTATTTATTTATAAAATAAGAACATGGATTTTACATTTTTAAAATACATTAAAAATATTGAGGGCATATTAAGAGTAAAAAAAAAATTAAACGGTGTGTATTTGTTTATCAGTCAGAGGGAAGAGTGTTTCAGACTGTAAATTCTCACCTCTCTACGTTGCTACTAAAGTGACAGCGGTGAGCATCATCAGCAGGAGGGAGATGTAGCCACACACTGACAGAAAGCATAAACACACACTGGTTTTGCTTACACACTTTAGTCCCTAGTGCACAGAAAAACCCAGAAATGCACAAACTGTCTCAAGCATTTATTTATATACTTCTGAGCACAAGGAGATACACTTTGTTGCCTTTCATGTTACATGGAAATGTAACATAAAAGCAACATCTTATAAACCACAGACATGCACAAAAATGCACCAACACATAAATAAAAATAAGACAAGGCAAATGTTCCTTATTCTCATACAAAGTCATATACCCATTCACAAATGTATGGTATAAAAATATAGGTCAGGATTGTAAGTTGACTAGCTAGAAACCTGCCCCTCATTCGCTCAGTGTCTGTCTCTTAAGTGTCAGTCATTGAAGAGAGAGATTTGAGTTTATAGTCCACTCCAGGATTTCAGTTTTACCATTCTGATGTCAGCCAGTCAGTTGAAGTGTGACCTAAATCCTAACCCAGAGTGGCTGTGCCTCCCCTACCCTTCCACCCCCCCTCACTCCACCACAAATCGACTCAAGAATGGGAAATGCCTCTGGGATAATTGTTTGTTTTTCCCCATCATGCCAACCAAAAAAAAAAAAAAACTTGTGATTGACAAAAACCTCTGGTTTGGAGAAAAAAAAAGACATCTGGTAGTTTGCTGGTGTTTTTAGAGGAATCATTGCAGAATTAGGATGTTATAATTACCCTACCTGTTTGTGTGTGGTTGAGCAGTCAAACTATATGACAAAACGATGTGCGAGAGAGCAAAAGTGGTGTTCCTTTTGACTGCTGGTGCACTGTGACAATATGTGTGCACTCTGTGTCTGCATAAATGTGTATGAGACATGGCAAACAGCCGTGAATGCAGTTGTTCCACTCGAGTAGTAATGATCCCCTCTGTGCTAGTAGCAGCTCTCTATAACTCTCATCAATTAACATCCTCTACACACACACGCAGACGCACAAACCAGCTTCTTCTTCACGCAACATTTACAGCAACAATTATTTATTTCCAAAATTCAACTGATTAGTCAGGGGATAGTAGCAAGCATAGAGACCCCTTCTTAAATCCTCGCTGCATATGCTGTCAAGCCTGAAAATAACTTTATTACCACTTTTTAGCCTGTCGATGTTTATTCGTATTCAACAGGGACACAAACTCAGCTGGGCCCATAGGCTGGTTGCAACAAATGTTACCCGATGGCAAGCCCTGAGGTCCAAATTAAACATTTCAGTAAATCACTTAGTTGCAATTTGTTGTAATTTTAATATATTTCACCCTATTTTGCATTTTTTATTTATGTCAGCATCTCTGAATCCCCTATACAGTAAAAGTTGTCAGAAATTGAAACACAATTAAGGTTGTACAGGTTTGTTTTAAATTTGTGGAGTCCACCTCTCAGGTTTCCACAATCGTGTCATTGCCAATTACGTGTACCACACCTCATCAGTGATATGCTAAATCAATGTTCTAACTATGTCTTCCTTTTTTACCTTTTAAGATGACAAATTTGGTTGTTGGACAGACAGACCGGCAGCCAGGAAATGAAAGTTCAGCCTGTGTAAACTCAAAGCCAGTCAGATCCCTGAAAGCTAGATGATCATATATGAGAAACTGTCAAAATTAGTCTTGCCCATTATATTTGTATTTTTGTTTTTTTGAGTGTGTGTAGAAGGATGGGTAGGGGGAAGGCACATGATTGCCTCTCACAGCCTCCAATTACACCACTAGTAAATAGCCACTGTTTTTCTCTCTTTTTTGACAAGGTATTCAAAATACTGCAACTCCAAATTCCTGTGATTACAGGACATGTTTGCCTCTTTCTTGCTATTACAAGAAAACCTCGATGGAAGATACAATACATTGGCTCTTTGTAAGTGAACAAGCACAAAGAAATCATTGCAAATATGTTGATAACAAATACAGATGCTCAGTGGGAACAACTCACAGACCAACAGACACCTGCTAAATAGCTTGTCACAGGGGTGAAAACGGTGAAGGTAAAAGTGGTGTTTCTCAAACCAAGGCCAGGCATCAAACCCATTGTGTTCAAAGCAAGTAAAGAAACAGGAGAGAAGAAGGTAAAAAGAGTGAGATAGGCTTTTGTCTGATCCCTATCTTAATTCAGCAGGTTTTTCAACACAAGTGTTACCTCCTATTGAAATTCAAAACATCAGCACTACCAAGGCTTACACACATACATACACACTTGCTCAAGTGATGTAACTAGATAGGTTCACTTTCATTAAACCAGTCTAGAAAGCATCTGTGTCTTGTATAGAAAAGGAGTTTCATTGTGCCGTGATCTTTGCTTCACAAACATGCATACACACTCTCATCAAGTCTGAATAATTATTTTCTTTGTCTTTTGAAAGGCAAATATGATGGAGAAAGAAATGCACATATATTTACTGTACTTCAAAAACTCCTTTAATAAAGTCTCAAAGAGTGTGATTACTCTATGGTAAAATACAGCAGTGGGATGACATTAGTAACCTTGCACCCCTTTCCTCTGTCACATTCATTTGTTCATTCTGCAAGCTGGCACAACAAATAATGCCAATAGAGAGAAAAAATGGAAAACATCAGTATTAAAGGTAACATACTAAATGTTTGATGGATTAAGACAAGAGCAGTATATTGACAGAAAGCACAAGTTTTCATTCTCACAAGTTCCTGATGGGTGTCCTTGGAGCCCAGCACAGGGACTGGTGGATTGAGGCCCAGGCTCATTATAGTCTCTGGCTTACTTCTTGTGTTTTGGTTGTTCCACCATACATACTGTAACAGAAAAAAGCTCCAGCTGGTCAACTCTATCTAGAAGAAACAAGTGTTTGTAGTGAGCACAAATAATTAGAAACCTGCCTGGTTCCTGCAAAGTTCTCTCTCTAGTGCCAAACTCTAGGCAGCTCAAAGGCTGGTTGGCCTGCTTGTTAGGGCCACAGTCAGCGTGTGAGGGTAAGCATGTGTGTAAATAAGTGTGTTTGTGTGAGTGAATCTGAATTTGATTTGGTCTTTGTAAGTATGTGTGGAGTTTGGAACTGTATACGTACTTGCCTGCAGTATAACAACACATACACTATGCACTATGAATGCTTGTACATGCATTCCTATGTTTTGTGTGTTTTGTCCACTCTCTCTCTCTCTGTGTTTGGTGTGCGTGTGTGTATCTGGTTGTGTGTGCTTTGTCCTTCTGGGAATAGTCTGGTGTGTGTGTTATTGGCCATTCTGATCTGCCTATCATCAAACTCCAGCTTCACAGCCTGTCGTTTCATCCAGTTGGGGAAACTCACAAAGAACAAACAGACCATCTGAGTAAGCCACAGCATAAAGACAGGTGAAAGAAACCCTGTTTGCCAACTTTCAACTTTTTATGAGTACTCCAGCACACACTGGAGATTAGGCAGCTTGATTATTGATGGCTGCAACTTGACTGCATTGTTTGTTCATCTATCACATTCCATCTTTCTGTCCTTGATGCCCCCCTTTAGGACAGGTTGTGGAGAGTGATTGGCAGCATGGTTGGGTCATCTGTGTCACAGTTTTTTTCACAGTTTGTGTTGTAGTGTGTTTATATGTAAGTGTGTGTGTGTGTGCGTGTGTGTGTGTGTGTGTGTGTGTGTGTGTGAGACTGGGCATTACAACAACAGACCAACAGATTGCAGCTGGAATACTTCCCAAAGGGCTGTGATTCTTCACCTATCCCCTCCTTCCCTTCACCCCTTCCTGCAACCTTCCTCTCTCTCAGTGCTTTGTGCCCGATTGTTTCAAGATGATTTTGGTTTGCCTGTCCATCGCTCAAAGCCAACATAATCCAGACTTCCTTTCTTTGGGTGCAAGTATGGGGGTGTGTTTGTGGGGAGTAATCTATGCTGGCAAGTGTAAACATATGCCATAATACACACATACCCCCCCCCCCGATACACACACACACACACACACACATTACAATTTATTAACATACTATTTAATTCTACTGTGGAATAAATGGTATGTAACCTTGTATTTAAAATTCTTATTCATCTGTGCAGAATGAGATGACAATTTTATGTACCTTTAGCTTTTCATAGAAGTCTAAAAAATAGCCGTTTGAAGCATAGTTGTTTTCTCAATAAGACTTTCTGAAGAAGGATTTAGAAGTTATCCCACCTTTCAGACAATACTTCAGGAAGTGTTTTCTAACCCATACAACAGCTAAACATTATTGTGTATTCAGGGTGATTAAGAAATTTACTCCTGTGCTCTCCAAATAATTTTCTTCCCCTCTTGATTGAATTTTCAAGGATGAAAAATGATAAAAGAGAAAACAGTTTGAGATACTCAATTATCTTTTGGAGTCTCTCTTGTCCTCTTCCACCCTTTCATTCTCCTTTTGCCTTTGATTAATATTTGGCACTTAGTAGGATTCATTCTTGTTTAAATGTTCATGTCCTTTCTACTGAGGGGCTGCCATTCTTCCCGTGAACCATAGGTGGCAGTAGTTACCTACGAGCCACTCTATGGCTTATAAGAGGTTTATTAAAGAATAATTAGAATGATGTATGGGACTGTCTGTCTCTATCCACATCCATTTTCCCCCTACATGACTATTTCATGGAATAAGTATCAAATTAGGAGCACACAGGCCTCGTATGTGGGGCAGTTGAAAACACACCCCAACATTTAGTCATTTATCATCAGGCATGTATGGCAGTGCCAGTATATGTGTGTGTGTGTGTGTATACGTTTGTGTGCAGACGTGATTGAAAGAGAAGATATATATTGCATGCTTATGAGTGACATATTGAATTAGTAGAGCGTGAAAGTGACTGAAAAGTAGGATTATTTTTACATACACCATATTTATGACTGTCCATGTCAGAACCTAGGTATGTTTTAAATTAATTATTACGTTTGAATGATATATACTCACATGTTTAGAAGTAGTTAGCTTGGAATTATTAGGGTTGTGTGCTTCTGTGTGCAGCTGCTTTGCTATGTACACTTTCAACTTTTTTTGTGCACCGATGAAGCACCTTCTGTTTTAGTGGATGTGTCCAATTGAATCTCAGTGTGTCTTCAAAAGAATTAAAAAAGGCAACACTCCTTGCCAAAAAGCCAGTCCCACAGGTCAGGATGGCTGGTGGGTAAGCTAAGCATTAGCCAGTAACACCCAGGACCTTTACCAGCAGCTCGGAATGCTCAGCTAGAGTATCGCGTGTCTGACTGGACCACTACAAATGCCCAAAACAGAACAAAACAGTGATTGATAAGACGACTGAAACAAAACTGTGACTTAACAGGGCAGCCAGCTGTCTGTCTTTCTGTCACTCTGCTACTCATGCTCTCCCTCTCTCTCTGCCTCCTTTTCTCATTCCACCATTGTGCAGCAACAAACACTACTTTCTGACAGCGGTTGAACTGTGCTGATACCCTTGAGTGTGCGGGGCAGAATGGGAGGCTTGTCAAAGCAGTGGTTGTTTACACTGTGCCAAGAATAATAAGAGGGGGTCGTTTTTCTGAACCGATTAATCATGAGCAGGCCTTGCACTTGTTTGACGAGTATTTCAGACTCCGAATAGTTGTTCACTGGGGGGGGTTTGTTGTGGAGGAAGGCGGCTGATTATTGTTGATCCATTGCTATTGCTATTTGATGAGGGTCAGTGTGACACAGCAGAGGCCACAGACACAAACGTTTTAATGCATATTAGATTTCCAAACAAGTAAATCATATGATCACTGTAAGGATTTTTATTTCAGTGCTGCTCTTCATAATAGAAATGGTAACAATGAATTATGAGAAAAAGTTGGGATTTTGGTAGTTGTCATGCATTAGAATGAACTGAGATGGGATTTATTCCCTACATGTGTGCATAAAGACCTATGGCTATGGGAAATAATAGTGTTGTTGTTACGGTTTAATTTGTGTTTTACCTAAATATTAAATAACATGTTGGGGTGACTGTGGTGCAGGAGGTAGAGCGGTCATCCACCAGTACTTGCTGGTCCGATCCCTGGCTCTTCCGGTTACATGTGGAAGTGTCCTTGAGCAAGACACTGAACCCCATCTTAGTTGCTGCCGGTGAGCGTTTGCCAGCTGCATAGCAGCTCCCCCATCAGTTTGTGAGTGTGTGTGATTGTGAGTGGGAATGGGTGAATGAGAAGAAGTGTAAAGCGCTTTGAGTACCAATAGGTAGAAAGGTGTTCAATAAGTGCAGACCATTTACCTTTTTGGAGTAATATAATTGTTTCTCACCTGGTCACCTATGACAGTAAGTATATCTGAACCAAACTACGATTTCCTATCGAGAAATAAAAAGTAAAGTAAAGTTGGTAGTCCACAACCCCACCAATAACGACCATCCACCCCCTGACTGACCCTCGTTAGTACTTTGAGTAGCAAAGCTCAACAGACATAGTCACAGTTCACAGACATTTCAAACCACCTGTATTCTTAAATAAAAAAAAGATTCACAACTGAAGGTGGAGAAAATAAAGCATCCTATACAGAGCATGTGAATGGCTTAGAGCGTACCCTCTGATTTTTGTACGTTTAATTGATCAGATGAAGATAAAGGTGTCCTGTGAAAAATTACAGACTGATATCTTCTTTTCCTGCATGGGCAGTCTGCTTTTTGACCGAGTGATATTTGGGCTACATTGATGAAATGCTGATGCTGAACAGAATCATAGCATGAGTAAAAAGGAATTTCTAATCTTTTCATCTGACATTTTTATTAAATGCATCTTGGAGCAACCAAGGGCTCTTAAGGGGCTTTAAGACCTTGCCAGAGTCACTTAAGGATATCAGAGTGGGGGTTTTGGGAGCCTGCAGGGGTTCGTTAGGACTGGACTGGTCCAACTTCCTCTGCCAGGGAGGAAAAGGAGAACACAGAGACATTGAGAGAGAAATGAATAAGTGAGGTAACAACCAGAGAATGAGGGCTACCAAGTGAAGGGGGTGAATGAGTGACCAGACAGAAAACGGGGGTCGCAACAAACAGAGTTGGAAGAGAAACTAACCAGGAGAAAAGGACTGTGACAGGCATAGAGTAGAAGGAGGGAGTCAAAAAGATTGAAGGAGAGTAAAGAGAGACAGCAAGTGCTGCGATGCCAGTCTATCCGATGACAGGTTGACACCAAAAAAATCAAACTAAGAAATGAAGACAAGTAACGAGACAACCGTCGTCAGGATCACTGCCAGTCTGGCTGTTACCTATAGGCTACAGCACTCTAAAGCATACTTTTTTCAGTGTGGCTGTCATATAAGGGAGTGCTCTAAATGAAAACAGACCTTTTCCTTTTTTTTCTTTTGTAGTTTTTTTTTCTTAGTTGAGGTACTGTAGGTCGAAGTCAGCACACAGAGAGATGTATTATAGACTTCATTCTATTGAGTGAAAGAGTTGCATAGATCCTCCGTTCCTTTTTTCCCCCTCTTTGCACTAGAAAACATTCACCCCCTCCTTATGAAAACTGTTCTGCCTTCTTGAAAAGGCATGCCCATACAAATGCTGGTGTACATTTAGCACCTTATTTGTGGTATATGTGGACCTATTGTCTGAAGTAGTTGAAGAGACTCAGGCAGTGATGGTTCAATAGGCTTAGAGGCAGTTATATCGATTGGTTAGGTTAACACAAACCGCTTGAGATACATTTCCCTCTGCCTGTGCTCATAGTTTACATAGTTGCATGCATTTTAATATATGAGTTTTCTTTGTGCAAACACAGTCACATTTACATTGTTCATAGGTGTTTGGAGAGTGGTGTGTCGCTGATTGACTATTTGGGAGTAGCTGTTGATGTAGGGGGGCAGCTGATTTGGATAAGCCTTACCAGAATTGTTTTTTTTTACAGCTGGCTCATGATACAAATAAACAACCTTTCAGTAATTACCACTGTTTTTTAGGCTACATGCCCCACTGTTGGCAACATTGTCAATGCTATGCCTCTCTGAGTTCCTGGGAGCCTGGTTGTGATGTAAATATTATCTTGCAGCACTGTTCCCAAATCTGCCACACAGCAGTGAGCACCTTTGTGTCAGGATTAGTATTGGCTAGTTCAAGGGGAGAAAAAGGGGGATGTAGTTACTGAGAGGTACTACACAACCCTTAAGATGTTTTGCACATCTCTGGAAAGGAGCTTTAGGGTTTTGTTGCCCATTTTCGGCCAAAAATATTTATGCTTCCAAATGTCACACGTCTATCTATATTCTTGTAGTCATTTTTATCTATGTTCCTGATAGGCAGATAGAATGGAGCTATAGTGTGCTCTAAAACCTCAGATTGGCTTAGTGTTGCGCCACGATTTCTGATTGGCTATCGTGCGGCTTTGATGTCCTCAACTGTATCCAACCATTTTTTACCAAAAGAAGATGGAAACAGGATGAATAATGTTTCTGACACAAATACTCACTTAGACTGCGATAAAGGCAAGTGGGAAGAATACATTTCTAGGTGCACTTCCAAACTATTATCAGTGATTTTCATTCATTAAAGATATGTTTTGTCATATGGATTTTGTTGGGGTTCAAAAACCAATTAATGTACAGTAATCTGAAATAAAAAAAATAACAAAACCAACATTTGAAGGGAAAAGCAAACTTGCATTTGAAGTCACCTCATATGAAGATGCCGTTCTAATCACAGTTGCCAGTTCATTCACCTTCCTGTGCAGTTCTATCCATTTGCTGATCCTTTTGTTGTCTCACACAATCTCTTTCTTACTCTGGGAGAGGGACAGAGGGAGCATAACAAAGAGTAAAAGGGAAGAATTGATTTGTTGTGTCAGGTATAATAACTGATATCTGAATACCATGAACAGGTGCTGCAAATTGTTCTGATAAGAATGGTAAGCTGCTCTTGAATTTTTCCCTTGGTGATACCAGCTTTTGTACCTCAAATCGCAGGTGGCTTATTCTGTTCTTGCTTAGTTGACTCTGTCTGAGCTCCCTTGGTTGTATATGATGGCATTGAGCTGTGCACTGGTAATTTGCTGATGCTTACAAAGAAATGATTGCTGGCAGCAATATGGATGAGTATTGGGCATGGTGGGCAAATGTCAAACACTCGCCTCAGTGCTTGGCCTAAAATAACAGGGTCACTAATCTGGTAACAGTTTAACCTACACACTGTGTTTGTATGCATGCACTCATACACATGGGCTCGTATTCATGCACAAGCATCCACACATCAGTGTCAGAAAGGATTTATGCTCAGGCAAAGGCTAAGAGTTCTAAAGTGTCCTTCAAAGAGAATAAAACCCTTGCTTTCCATCACTTTCTCATTTCTTTTCTCGTCTTGCTTGTCCTTCTTGTGGGAACAGATCTCTTTTTTCAAAGATGCCCAAAATCCACTCCTGTAATTGCATAGCATTTCTGTCTACTAAATTGTGAAGAAAAAAAAATAGATGAAGTGAAAAAAACCCTCAGAATGTTCTTTGAATGTTTTTCTCCTCTCCTCTCTGGCAGATCAATCGAGCGCCGAGCTTTGGGACCGATCAGAAGATTGATTACGACGTGAAAAAAGGGGTGCTTCTCAACGCTTTGAAACTTCTCAACATTAGGTACTATTGTCCACAATTGACACACATACACAGACACACATCCACATAAACATGAATTGCATCTGTGGGCCCATTAAATTTCACATGTAGAGACAGGTAAAGCTCACAACAAACTCTATTTTACAACGCTCTAATTGTTTAAAGATTTCAAATGATTCTTTCAGTTTTCTTTATTTGGCAAACCTACAATCTTTGGAATTACTTTGATGCACAGTCCAGTTCAGCTTTTACCTTGTTTTGGTTCAGACTGACAACAAAGTAGTGACATTAGTCTAAAACTAATGGAAGGTTTGCGCTTTGGAGAAAAAAAAATGCTGTATTTGTAAATTTGTGTGTTGGTGTTTCTGTGGTGGATATAAAGAAAGATAATTGTCAAGACACAAAGATTTGCCTCTATTGTGTGCTTTATGCGCCCTTCAATCAGACATGATGCATGTGTGTGTTTGAATCATTTTTGTTTTTTTTTGTAAGTTGCTATGATTTCAATTCTATACTCTTTACCCTGCTCCACATATTGACTTGCACTGCCTGTTTTGCTATTTTACTTTGCTTTGTAGGTTTCATTTGTCTGCCAGTTTAGGTTATTCATACTGTCATTCTTGTTGTATAATGTATTTTTTGTACTGTATGTGTGGTGTGTATTTGCTGGCATACTTTTCTGTCCCCTGGCTACAGTGAGTCTGGTAACTGATTGATCATTGTACACCAGACCTCTGGATCTCTTCTCTCTTTTTTCTCTTTCTCTCTGTGCTTGTCCTCCTACTGCACTAAATATAGTATCAACTCTTCTAGTCACACACATAAACAAACACAGCACACATACACACACAATAGATCAATTACATGCTGCACCATAGATCTAGTTTGGCCAAGTGTGGCGCATGGTCCAGCCACCTCGGATAAAAACTCACTCCATCCTGCTGCTCAGCTCAAACAAATCTCTTATCAAAAATGACTTGATTCATGGCTGATGTTTGCTATGTGTCCAAAGATTGAAACAAAAGTTTTAAGTACTTCATGACAAATAAATCATTGTCGGTCTTGAAAGTCATTGTGGAGCTTTTTCCACTAGACAAACTGCTGAAATTTATGCTGGAGTGAATGAGGGCTTTGTTCTACCTGACTCATTTTTTCCTTATATAGTAATGGCTTTGGTGGAATGTCGAGGTAGGGTCAGTTCTCAACTCTGCTTGCAACACCAATTGTATCAACGTGGGATCAATTCAGAACCGGCTGGGCATGGACACTGATAAACCTCAGCCCACCAACACTCAATATCCAATTTAAAGGGCCAGCGATTGACTAAAATGAATTGCCCTTTCTTCAGGCCACAATGGTCCAGTTGTTCAGACTTCGCTGTCTGGTCCTGTTCATCTTGGGGATTTCAGCTTGCTTGTGTCTCAGCTCAGCCTTTATCTTTTTGTTGTTTTATGTTTTCATAAACACTGCTTTAATTTTAGCACAACAACGTTGTGATAGAGTGTTATAGAGTGTTAAAACATAAAAAAATAACATGCAACTGTATGACAGAAAACAAGTCAAAGAGGTGAAACATTGTTGAAAACAGGAAAAGTTTTCAAAGCTCCAGTAGGAGAAAACAGAAAACCTGGTTTAATGGTTTTGATCTAAGTCCAGTTTTAATGAAGGCTGAAGACTTTCCTCATGTTTTAACTATGCATTGTGACGTGAATCTACTTGTTGTTGATCTAGGGCTAGTGATAAGAAACGGAACCTGGCCCAGCAAAAGGCAGAGGCTCAGAGACGGCTCTATGGACATGGCTCTATGAAAAAACTCTCAGCTGCTTCCTCAGAATGGGAGAAACAACGTCACACACTAGAGCGAAGAAGAGAAGAGCTGGTAAGACACAAACAAATTAATGAAGTACTACGTTTATTTTAACTACATTAGTCATTATGAAAAGATTTCCTGTACATGGTTGTAAACTATATTACAGTTACATATATTCCCACCTGGGATCTTCTAAGTAAAACCATAATTCTCTCTGCTGGCCTTTGACCAACTGTACTGGAGCATGGGGGATACTATCCACCTGCAGAAGGTGGTGCCCCTTGACTGTCGTCAAAAGGGGTTGAGAGTCATTCATTTCCCCACCAAGATTTTCAAAACTGTGGCTGTGCAGTCAGGAGCCCCATAAGAAGAACAAAAGGTGACAGTGAATTGTAATTAGCAGTTTGTGGACAGGTGCTCAGCAAAGATGTGTTATAATCAGACATATTTAGTAAACACATACATACAATAAAAAATAAATTATTTCTCAGGATTGAAAAAGAGAATTTGAAATAATACAAAAGCCTGAACAGAATTTTTTTACCCTATTTCAACCACACCATTTAAACATTTTCTTTTTGAAATGAAGGAGTCCAGGGAGATTTTTCTTATCCATATGTGGAAATGTGGCAGCCACTAGTACATTATGCCACCCACCCTCTTTGATTAGCCTTTTGATCAGTCATGGCAATAATGTATGGGAAAAAGGGAAAATGGTGCAGAGGCGGTAGTCTTAGAAGGGCACCACCTCATCTTTAAGTGGTGTTATGGCTGAAGTGAAAGACCAGTAGTCAAGTAGTCCCCTCCTCTCTGCTTAATGCTTAATTGGCCACCTAAGTTCCAAAATTATACCTTCATAATGTACTAAAAAGAGAGCAGATAGAAAAATGAACAACTAATGGGTGACAATTTTGGTTTCTAGTCTTTCACCTCTTGCCTTCTGGTTTACAGCATTTGTTTTTAGCTTTCTAATCGATATATAAGGTGCAGGTAGCAGTGACTTTCAAGATTTAGTGGTTCTACTCTTTATTTGTCTCTTATTCTTAGAAAGAGCGACTGGCACAGGTTCGCAAGCAAATCTCCAGGGAGGAGCATGAAAGGCAACATTTGGGAAACTACAGGTAAGAACATGGCAAACAGGTAATGCACTCTCTCTCTCTCTCTCTCTCTCTCTCTCTCTTATGGTTATGGGGTTATTTGCACAATGTCAGGTTCATAGGAGAACAAATAATGCGAACACCATAATGTTTTAAGAAATGCAAAAAATAAAGGTGAAAGAAATCAGAGTTAAGTCTGTAATAGCAAGGTTCTAATTGTTACCCCTTTATTCACAATGTTTACTTTTGATCATTTCAGAAAATTTAATGGGCATCGATAATTTGCTTGACAGCTGCAAGCGATTCTCTATCTGCTCTTTCTTCCACAGCTATATACTTTTCCCCTCTGACTCCAGCTGAAATTCTAGAAGACATCAAGCATGTCAATTTTTAATAGTCACCTCATTTCACAGTGCAGATCCACCTTAGAGCATGACTCAGCACCACCAAGTTGTGATTTGCCATTTGTCCCTTGTAAATTGCTAATGCTCCTTTACTCCCTAAGTTTCTCTCCCTGACTCTCTGTACCCCCCAACACACACACTTAGACACACAAACATTTCTCTCTCTATCTATTGCACATACAATACCCAAGCTTGCACACAAAGACACAGTCAGGCAGACACACTTACTCTTCTTGCTGTCTCCCCAAGTCTAAGTGACTTCTTGACTCATCACTTGACTGAATGGCTAGTCAGAATGCAGATCCCAGTCTGCATGAAGTGCTGTCACCTCCTTCCTCTTTTCAGACAGGCAACAAGAAAGTCAATCAGACAGGCTGAGGTCTGTCTGGAGTACCCCTAATAAAGACCTCTTAGCATTCAAATAGGGTCCCAGCATAGCACTGGAGTCTGATTAACACACTGTTTCTCATTAGATGAATACGTAATGAACTTACTTACATTTGGCTATTAGATAAAACTTGCATCAGGTACAGACAAGTCAACACCACGCTGTATCAGAGAGAAACCCAGCTAATTTTATGCCAAGCAATTTGACAGATACAGCTTGACAAAACAAACAAAAAACAAAATCAAAGATACTGATGGAACTGAATTATGAATACTTGTTTTGCCTGTAGTCCAGTTGAGAACATCTGGGAGGAAAATAAGCCTTAGCATTAACACTGTATTTAACAAACACTTTAGGTCAACCTCCAGTAAAATGCCCATATGTTCAAGGATGAATAGTGGTCAAAAGGGACAGCAGCTAACACCCACTATTTAAATGCAGATCTTGTTAGTCATGTGTTTTCTATTCTGGTTATACTTAAATTCAGTTTACCTGGTCGTTATGAAGAGACTATTTTAGAAATCATCTCCAGAGAAAGAAAAGAAAGTGATCCATCCTCCTTAAAGGTGGGGGAAAAAAAGGATGGCACTCACAGAAACCTCCTATACAGTAGTATAGTGCCAAGGGAATGAACTAAAGTTCATCTTAGGTCTCTCAGCTTTCAGTAGTTGCTTGATTTGAGTTAGTGCAGTAACTAAAGTAATACATAGAACTGGGTCAACTTCTCAACAATATGGTAATCATGCAGCCAGAACAGATTCCTTATATACAATTGTTTCATACCAGATGTGGTGCACTAACAACTCAAATTTATGGATGGCCTAGTAGTAATAGCATAGTAATCAATATGTACAAAAATCTGCTGGTAATCTTGCCATGGTTGAATTATTCCTGCTGGTGTATAAACATCACTTTTGTATCTTTGTGTTTTTTGAAGGAAGTTTGTACTTTTGTAAGTGGCCCCATTTAGCTTCCCGTTGATTCAAAAGGCCAAATGGGGAGGACTTTGGCTCTAAATACATCTATGTAGAAGACAAACCATTCCCCTGCTTTTACATTCCACATTGCTGACATTTATTTAAATTATAACACTGTCTTTGTTTTGATTTGATGTCTAAAGCCATGACTATGGGGGAGTTTGAAGATGTATTAAGATGATAGCCAGGCAAAAGTGTATACATTTTCCTAATCCCCTCAGGCATAAAATAAACACTGCGCACTGTTAGTTTAGTCTTGAGGGCACAAACTATGTGCAATGTGTGAACAGGCACATTATCAAAGACTGCAACAAATGTGAAAGTAAGTGCAGTGAGGGTATGTTTGTGTGTGTGTCAGAGTGCTGCACAGGTCCGATACTCACACAGGCAAAGCTTGATAAAGGAATGTAATCTAAATCTAAATCAAATCTGAACTTACAAAACGTATTAAATTGTATTTAAACAGCACTTGCATTGTCGCTGGCCTGAGGTTTACTGCTGTTTTACCTAATGTATTATCCCACTTTTGGTTCCTAGTTGTGGTTGATATAAAGAAAACTACACAAAGACAATACATCATCTGTCCAAGGTGACTTCCTTTTGCTATGTCAGATCTCAACTGATAATGACTTAAAAGATTCTGTTGTAGGCAGTGTGAGAAAAATCGTGACAGCTAATTAATAAAACTGGTTTAAGTGGTGTGATTTTTTAGGAATTTTATTTCATTCCTGCTTGTGAATGAATGCAATAATTTATAAATATATTTATTGTTGTGTACTATGTGTGTGGGAAGCCATTGTGCACAAATGCATTGAGTTCCTCAAGGCCTCCATTAATAGTTCTTTCTTTCTGTCTTCTATCTTTGCTCCCTCGTCCTTCATATTTCTCCCTTGATACTGCCACTCACCTTTCTTTTGTCTCTTCATAATTTTACACCTCCAATTGAAATACTTATAATTCTCTCTGTCTGTTTTCCCCTCCTTCTCATTTTTTTCTTTGTCTACCTCTCTCACCTGCTGTGCCTTGACCTTTCTGTGCCTCTCTTGCCTCTTCTTTTATCAGTCTCTTCCCTCTCTCCACCTCTGTACTCATGTTCTCTCTCTTTCTCACTCATTTTCTTTGTTTCACTATTTCTGGCCCTTATTTTTTACTCTTTTTCTTACTCTTCTTGATTCTTTTTGTTTTTATTCATCACTGCTCTCTCCTTCACTACTCTGTCGCCACTTCACCTCTTGTTTTACATATTTCTTTGCTTAACCCGATGCTTCTCTTCTCTGTTTGTCTTTTACTGTTTGTGACCCTAAACTCTTTTTTCCTTCTTTGTTTTTTCTTTTTCTTTTCTGTCTCATTTCTTCTCCTTTCTCCCTACGTCTTCATCTTTTCCTTCTTCCTCCTTTTCTACTGCTCCCTCAATCTCCTTGCTTTTCTCTCTGTGTCTCTGCGTCCTACAGACGTATTTACCCCCCAGACGACAAGCTGCTGTTGGAGAAGTATGAAAGCCTGCTCTCGGCTGCCTTTCAGACCTTCCTCGCTGGGCGAGCTGCCTCACTTCAAAAGGAAATGAATAATCCTCTGAAACGTATGAAGGCACGTACGTCGATGGCAGACTGTCACGCGCATGCATGCACACAAACACACACACACACACACACACACACACACTCACACACACACACCTCATAGAAACCTGCAGAGAGGCAGACTCAAACATATATGCACACTATGGACACACTTGTGGACAAGCACATGCAAAAGAAAAAGGGGCACACACACACACACACAAACACACACACACACACACACACACACACACACACACATTTCAATTAAGATTCTGCCCACGGAGACAAAAAAGAATGCACAAATAATACAGAAAGTTTTTCACGATCCTTTGTATTTGGTAAAATATCTGACACAATGTCCTTCTCTTCTCTATCTGCCTCGCTTTCTCACTGTCATTCACTCTGTCTCTCCACAAATATTTATTGTGTTGTGTACATGCGCTTTTTTAAAGCAAATCAAATCCCACACAGCAATGTCATTTTGTTTCTTTACAGTTAGACACACAGTTTTCCGTGTTCTCTTTCCTCCTGCCTAATTTTTTTTCTGTCAAAGTTTTGAAGATGGTTTGATTTTGCTTGTAATTTGTGCATTTAAAATGCCTTTCTTACAGGCTTAAATTTTATTTTTACAGGCTACCCATTTGAATCTATATGCACTAATAAAAATATGTGGCCATGAATTGCTCAATGTGTTAATACAAGAGCACAAAGTTTTTTATGAATGTACTAAAAGAGAACAGTTATACCAACTTAAAGCCAAAAGGGGAAAAAAAAAATCAATGCTGGCCATGACACAGTGCATTGCAGCTTGCCGCGTATGGGGTTGCACATGCTGATCCCTGACCACCAAGGCAAAAGCCATAATGTGGCAAAACACTAAAAGTAAAGATATAAGAATTTGATAGCACACAAATTTACTGGAAAGAGGGTTGGAAAGCAGGGGTATAGAAGATTGTGGAGTTTTTGAATGGTGATGATAGAAGGACTAGAAAAATAATAACGTAAAAAGATAGGGAGATTCTGATTTACGAGATTGTTCTCTTTTCACTTTTTGTAAAATACTTTTAGAAGTATTGTCACAGATATCTATTATAAATGTATTTTTTGAATCACAATGACTTGAGTAGAACACAAAAAAGAGAAACAGAAAGAGGCAATTTTCTGTTTTCCAGTCAGCCGATGTATTCAGAAAGGACAAATCAATGAAACAAAAAGACACAGTGTAAGGCATTGTGGGATATTTAAACACATGGAGGGAAGAGGCAGTGATAAGCAGGGAAGATACAAATGAAACAAAAAAATCTTAACTGCTCTTGGGAACTGAATGGTAATAGTGAATACTGGATATTTTTGACAGCAGTATTGACATTACAAATTCTACAATATCAAAGCACTGGGAGGAGGTTTAATATGCAACTGTTGCAGCTTTTGTAGAAACAAACCTACCAGACAGCCTCTAGCCCTTTTCAGTTTGTTTTTCAGAAAGTTATTGTGCTCTTTCAAGAGTCGATTCTCTGCAGTAAATCTTTATAGAGATTTCAATCAAAGATGAGGCAAAGAAAGGAGGGAGAGAGATAATAGAAACAAAAGCTGCTGTAGAGTTTGCTATCTAATAACATAATCGTGATTGACAACTGGACAGAGCCTGAAACCCTAAAAATCGCCATTTCAGGGATGTTCTTGAAGTTGGATATGAAATTCATTAGAACACAAATAATACTTTTTCTGCAAACGTGTCCTCCTTTTTTTAACAATACAGTTTTTTTCTAGTGTATTGTCAAAAATAAAATTTGATTTGGATTATTTTCCAGACAGATTGCAAAAGGATTTCTTTGTGCTCCTCAGCCTTGCTGCTGTTTAGTTGCTCTATTTACTGCTGACTGCGTGATGATGGAAACACAGAATTCAGTTTGGTCATTTGGTTAATTTTCCTGTTGCAAGGGTCTAGAGATCATTTTCCAGTGTGACAAACATAGCTGTCAAGTTTGAGTGACATTGTACCCAGAGGTCCCATGGTTGCTGTCTTTGTGGGCCATGGATTGAAAAATAACATCGACTGTCTCACTATAAAAGAAAATAAAACGTGTTGTAATCCCAGTGATAACATGCTGATGCACTACAGAACACTGTTTCTGCCTTCTGTTGTGCTACAGACAACACAGCCACAGGTTACACTGATTTCTACAGGGTTTGCATCACCCTTCTCCCTACTTCCATTACAGTAAGGCTGACAGGTATGCATCAAATAGTTCGCTGTTAGGTATCCCGCTCAGCTGATCTCTCCCCATTCCTCAATTTTTCTCACATGGATTCAGAATATAAAAAAGAAACAGTAGTCGAGCAGGTGCATGTTCTGCCCACCTGTGGGGCTTCCCCCCCAAAAAAAGAAAAATCGCAGGTTTGGGAGCACTTCACAGCCTGTGCAAATCCAGTGAAAGTGGTCTGCAAGCACTTCAGACATTTGTATAGCACAGGGATATTAGGAATATGGTTTTGGGTTTGTCTTTATTCACCAAAAATACCAGAATGTATTAAAATTAATAACCTGGTTTAAAAAGAACAAATCGTTTACATTTTCTTTCTAGCTAGAACCTATGTTTTCATTAATAACTAGCCCTGCAGCCTGTGCTGCAAGAAGCATGTAGTTTCATGTAGGGTTCAACTGGCGTCATAGAATTTACTTTTAATGTATTGCTGATTGTGTTGAGTGAGTGACACCTTTAGGTAAATGTTCAGGACTGCAGATTGGCAGATGTTTGCCTTTTACAGGCAACTAAAATAACAGCTCTTGGTGATGTGCAGTAACCACCTGTATTCTATATCTGCTGTTTGTCATGTAACTTTTTTATGCCCAGTGGAATGTGTTTTCTATCATGGACGAAATACTTTCCTTACCAGTGGAAAGTGGCTACATTAATGCAGTAATTTGAAACACAATTGCATTCATCTATTGAAAAACAAATGTGGAATGTTAGAAAAAAATATTGGTTAAAATTCATGTTGCTTTGAAGACCCGTAGACAGAACTAAACACCTGGTTCTCTGGTGACAAAAACTAGTTGAGCCAATATATTTTTGAGCTTATATGTATTGAGACGGGGGCAACAGTGGGTCAGTTGGTAGATTGGCTGCCAACCAACTATAGGGCCGTTGTTTCTTGCCCTGCTCTACCCAAACATATGTCCCAAGTGTCCCTGGGTAAGACACTGCATCGCCCATATCGATTCCCAGCCATGCAGTGCCAAGTATCAGTCCCAAGTAGAAATTGGGGAGGGTTGGCTAAGGAAGGGCATTCAACATAAAAATGTGCCAAAATCAACATTCAAAATCAAAGGATCAATGATGGGCAGTTGTGACCCTGAACTAACGGAATAAGCCGACAGAAAAACAAAAAGTACCAAGATCACTGGTGGTTGCAAGTTACAGCAAAAATGGCAGCCACACAGTCTGGCAAACACAGAGGGGACAAAATGATAAATTTCTAAAAGTAATCCTTAAAATAATTATTGTTTATTTGTGATAATGCATCAAGTGATTGCTGCGGACCTTAACAATCTACAGAGCTCAAATATTCTGTAGATGCACTGTGTCATAATCACTTTTTCAGAAGAAAAAGTAAATACATTTATTTACTAGTAAATAACATCAACAATTTCTGTATATGTGTCAATTTCATTTTTTCCCCATAATTTAAAATATCAAAACCTCCTTCTACGTATCTACTTGGGTGGAATAATAAATATATTATGTTACCACATCCTATCTGATCATGATGAAAGGCTGAGCATAATATGGTCAGTTTATCATTATTATTTTTTGTATACCTACTGAGCTTCTTTTGAGAGATTGTAGCAGCTTCAATTTCAGGGACAAAGTGAACAGTGTTTTCTAAAACATCAGTGTATTATTTAATATAGCAATAATGAAACACTTGATTACTCATTCGTTGACAGGGTTAAGAAAAGAGCAAATGCTTATTAAATTTTTTTTTAACAGGCTACGGATGCATCCTTTAAGAAAGCAGTATAATCAACATGAAAAAATGGCACAGTACACACACACCAAAATGTTCGTGTAAACACACCAACAAAGAGAGCCAGGGGGCACACTGACCTTTTCATGGACCTCAGAAAGCAGCTTGATGGCTAATCTGAGAGAAAACAATCACTTTTCATCTGTATTTTAGCGGCAATTGGGAGCTTTTTATGTCCCAGCCGCGAAGCAACATTAATCACCTTTGCCTGCATTTCAGCTATGGCCAAATGGCCAAGGCCCCAGCACATTGGCATTGGCCATGTCACTGGATTTTCTAAATTCAGTCTCTATAAAAGCTGCCAAACAGCAATGCATGTTTAGCCAGGTTTTTTTTTTTTTTTAAACCCAAGATAAGCCACACATGCCTGTGATGTAATCTTTTTTTAACCGTATGAAGAATTGATGTTTTCTGTTTTTCTACACCTAATTTTCCCTTACTTTTACTTCAGATATGAAGTCATCATAGTGATAGTGATATAATAATTCCATATCAGTGTAGATTAACTACAGTAAGATTAACATATCACCAAGATTAACTAATTTGTTACTCTTTAATGATGTTTTATAGTATACATTCTGTTTGCAATGAAAATACAAATGACACATCTATGGTAATTTCTCATCTATCTCATGTTGTGTCTTTCTGTTTGTTTGTAGGAAGAGGACATCTTAGATCTGCTGGAGCAATGTGAACTGGATGATGAGAAGCTCATGGGTAAATCCTGCAGGCAACGAGGCCCTAAGGTGTGTGAGCATAAAAGAGAGAGATAGGGGGACACAAAAACTTAGAGAGATGGGAGAATATGGCCCAGAATATCGCCCTCATGGGACATGAGAAAAAGTTCAGCGTGTGTCAAAGAGACAGAGGAAGACAGAAGCAGTGGGAGGCAGGTAGGCAGATGTCTGGAGCTAATGCCCATAGAAAGCACGTTCAACGTGATTCAGAAAAATAAAGAAGGGGGTAGCAGTTTAGGAAAGAAAGAAAAGAATCCGAAAGAGGCCCAAAGAAAAGATAGAACTCCCCCAGGGGACAGCTGTCAGGCTGTCTCTCTCACTCTCTCCATGCTATTGCTCCTTCTGCCTGTCCCTCGCTCTCTGTCACATACACCTATATGCCCCCTCAATTTCCCACGACAGCACATTACTCTCTCCATCACCTTGCTTCACTCCTCTCCCTTCACCTCTCTGTCCCTTTTCCTCTCCCTGCACTTCTACATCCATCCTACACTTGAGGGCTAAATTGGCTGGACTGCTCTGTCAAGTCCCTAACACACTCGTTGTGTTAAGGACTCAGCAGGGCAGTTCAGTGCTGGATTAGAAAGGCCTCACATGGAATAAGGACTTATTCAAACACAATCATTGATTTCCAAATTAATTTGGGCCCCATCAGCTTTGGCGTTGCCAAGTCTGTGAAAGTAGACCTTGAAAGCGGAGTAAGGAAATGACAAGCTGTGACAAATATACATTTACTCATTAAATTAAATTTAATTAAATTATGTAAAAATTAAGAAACAAGATTAATAACTACAGCAAAACAATGGAAGATACTATATGTACCATAACATTCTCCAAATGCAAGTGTCAAAATTCTTATAAAAATCGTTGATATTTTAAAGAATGACATTGGAAGTTTGTCTTCACTTCAACTTATCTATTTTGTGCAATATTTTACAGTAACAACACAATATGTATGTCTATATTTTAGATTTTACCATAATGCCTAATAACCTACAGTATGCTACAAACATCTTCAGTGTATTTTACTATTTATAATGCATACTGTAACGCAAACAAGTTGCAACCACAAATGTCCTCTTGTGCCAATCTGACGCCTGGATAAATGGGTTCCTGAGGGTTGTCAGGAAGGGCATTCGCCATAAAACACATGCCAAATCAAACATGCGAATTAAGATTTCCGTACCGAATTGGACTTCCATAACAGATCGGTCACACAGTTAACAATGACCGCCACCGGTGCTATTGACCTACAGGGTGCTGATGGAAATTGTGCTACTGTTTGTCGAATAAGGGATAAAGGCGTGTTTGTAGGCAGAAAGAGAGAAGAGGAAAGCCAATAGTTTAGGGCTGAAAGTAGGGAGTTTGAATGCTGGGACAGGGAAGAATAGAGAGTTGGTTGACATGATGCAGAGAAGGAAGGTGGATAGACTGTTTGTCCAAGAGACCAGATGGAAAGGTAGGATGCCTCAAAATTTAGGAGCAAGGTTCAAGTTGACTCAGAGGAGACTCAGTGGTAGAATAAGGAAGTTCAGGAGGGTATACAGGGAAAGAGGTTAGCTAAGAAGAAGTGGGACACTGAGAGAACTGAAGAGAGTAGACAGGAGTACAGGGAGATTCAGCATAAGGTGAAGGTAGAGGTGGCAAAGGCCAAACAAAGAGCATATGGGGACTTGTATGCTAGGTTGGACACCAAAGAGGGAGAGGTGGATTTATACAGGTTGGCCAGACAAAGAGATAGAGATGGGAAGGATGTGAGGCAGGTTAGTGTGATTAAAGATAAAGATAGAAATTTATTGACAGGTGCCAGGAGTGGGATGGGAAGATGGAAGGAGAACTTTAAAGAGTTGATGAATGAGGAAAATGAAAGGGAACAAAGAGTAGAAGAGGTGACTGGTGTGAAGCAGGAAGTAGAAAAGATTAGTAAGAGTGAAGTGAGGAGGATGTTGTAGAGGATGAAGAGTGGAAAGGCAGTTGCTCCTGATGACATACCTGTGGAGGTATGGAAGTGTCTAGGAGAAGGCACCAGTCAGCGTTCCTGACTAGTTTGTTTAACAAGATCTTGGAGAGTGAGAGGATGCCTGAGGAATGGAGGAGAAGTGTACTGGTGCCCATTTTTAAGAACTTGGCAGATGTGCAGAGCTGTGGCAGCTACAGAGGAATAAAGCTGATGAGCCAAACAATGAAGTTGTGGGAAAGAGTAGTGGAAGCTAGGCTAAGGGCAGAGGTGAGCATTTGTGAGCAGCAATATGGTTTCATGCCTAGAAAGACTAAAACAGATGCAGTATTTGCATTGAGGATGCTGATGGAGAAGTACAGAGAAGGTCATACGGGGTTGCATTGTGTCTTTGTAGATTTAGAGAAAGCGTATGACAGGGTTCAGAGAGAGGAGCTGTGGTATTGTATGAGGGAGTGGCAGAGAAGTATGTTAAAGTGGTGCAGGACATGTATGTGAGCTGTAAGACCATGGTGAGGTGTGCTGTAGGTGTGACAGAGGAACTCAAGGTGGAGGTGGGTCTGCAGCAAGGATCGGCTCTGAGCCCCTTGTTGTTTGCTCTAGTGATAGACAGGCTGACAGATGAGGTTAGACAGGAGTCTCATGACTATGATGTTTGGAGATGACATTGAGATCTGTAATGAAAGCAGGAAGCAGGTAGAGGAAAATCTAGAGAGGCGAAGGTCTGCTCTAGAAAGCAGAGGAATGAAGGTTAGCCACAGGACTTAGGGTCAACAGTTCAGAGCAGCAGAGGCTGTGGAAAAGAGGTGAAAAGGCGAGTGCAAGCAGGTTGGAACAGGGGGAGAAAAGTGTCCGGTGTGTTAGATAAGAGTATGAGTGAGAATGATACTCATGTTAGATGTGTTGGAGATAAAGTCAGAGAGGCCAGATTGAGGTGGTTTGGACGTGTTCAGAGGAGAGACTGTGAATTTATCGGTAGAAGAATGCTGAGGTTGGAGCTGCCAGGCAGGAGGTCTAGAGGAAGACCAAAAAAGAGATTTATGTATGTAGTGAGAGAGGAGATAAAGTTAGTTGATGTGAGAGAAGGGGATGCAGAGGATAGAGGTAGATGAAGCCAGATGATTCGTTGTGGCGATCCCTGAAAGGGAACAGCTGAAAGGAAAAGAAAGAAAGAGGACTGTAATCCAAACAAAAAGTAGCTGTGTTCACAAGAATAACATTGATAGAAACCTGAAAATGTATTGCATCCAGCCTCATCTGCCGCTGGCATGGAGGCATAACAACAGCAATCCTTTACAGTGTGCTAACAAGCCAACTGGTGAAACTGAAAAAAATGAGTGTACAAAAGCCAGAAGACAGGAGGATTATGAGATAGGATTTTGATGCTAAGTTTGTTATCATTGCGAAAATAATCAGAGAACGAGGTAGAGTAAGAAAGGAAGGGAGAACTAGCAAATATTTAGGATTTTCTTTTGGTTTTGTTTTTCCTTTTTGTCTTTTATTTTTTTACTCTTTTAACTCCTATCCTTCTAATTATTTGACACTGTACACCTATATTTATTCACAGCTTAACATTTAGCTTGATTTTACCCTACATTTTCTACAGTTTACAGTTTCTTCCATGGACACATTTGAAAATTGTCTTTAACCTCATCTGTTCAGTGTCTAGCCTTTAATCTCCTTCTTTTAGCCTTGTTCACTTTTTATCCATTCCTTTTCTCTCTCCACTTGTCCAGTGTCCTTTTCTCTCTCTGTTTATTTCAATTTCTCTCCATCTATTCAGTGCCTCTTCTCCATCCCCCTCTGCTCCCACATTCAGATTCACCTTGTCCTCCTCTTTATTTCTCTCCTCATCAATCTGATGTTCCCATCTTCCATTTTATTCTCGTCTCATGTATTTAATCTCTCTCTGTCTAGGCTACTCTATCACTCACCCACACTGCTACCCAGCGGTGACAGTGTAAGCCCTGTGATCACTTCCTGCCTATTAATATGGTTGGCCTGACAGCACTGCCCGAGCTCACCACTGAGTAACAGTTGTATAAATGGTTCATTAATGCTGGCAGTGTGTCTCAGATGAAACAGACACTCAACTTAATGAACTTTAAATTAAATAAAATACTTCGGCACTTATGTTTTAGGGTGGGAGCACAATGTCACTTAATGTGTACAAAAGCCAGCCACTTTTATTCATCTGAGATTTTCATCCTGCACACTTTTTTGTAAAAAAAGTACAGCAGGTTTGTGTTAAAAAGGGCACTTGCCAGATGTCCTTATATACAAGAATTTTCTCTTTTATTTTCACAAGCTTTCAGATATGTAAAACATTTGCTATTAAACAATAACTCTACCTTTGAATTTAACCTTATACAGTATATCCAATCAGGTAAAATTTGTTTAAGGCACAAAGCCTTTTGTGTTCCTATTTATAGCTTATAAAGGACTGCATGTATGATTGTGTATTTGTGCATACATGTAGGCATATGGCCTACCAATAGTCTTACACATAGTAATGGGCTGAGGGTGAGGCAAGGCTGAGCGAGATTGACAGCATCTCACAGCATCACACCCACTTCATGTTTAAGTGGGTGTGTTTATTCTTGTACTTAAATCCTTGTGACAGGCTGTTTGAATTTTAGACTTTTTAAAGAGGACATTGTTTCAAAACAAGGACAGATGGATGATTTAAGGTTAGGAAATGAAGGCATCAGCAGCAGATTCCTTGACAAAATTATTAAAACAAATAAATAACTAAAGTGTATGTGTGCAGGAGAGAAAGATGGCAATTTCATTTGTGTATTTGTGAACAAATCCATCTAATATATGGATCAATTTAGACATATGTAAGGTGACGGGTGTGCATGCTTATATCTGTGTTTGTCCCCACCAGTCCTTGACTACAATGCCTGAATGCAGTCAGACACCAAGACGCCAACGGCCGGACTACCTGGCTGATTTCACGAGCGACAGCAGCGCTGAGAACTCCAGCTCCTCCTCAGATGAAGAAGAGGAGGAGAGGAGGAAAGGAGGAGGAAGACGTGGAGAAAAGAGGGAGAAGAAAGTTTCCTATGACCTTGGGGAAAGTAAGGAAAAACACTTGGCTGAGCGTGCAGGTAAATCAGCAGGATGTATGAAAATGTAGAAAAATCTTTTTATTAGGAAGCCAAAATGTGGGGATTATTACAGATGAGATGCTGTTACCTGCAGTCTCTGTTTTTTGTTTATTTAGTTTTTTGTCTTTCCTCATTTTGTCTTGTTCTCTCATCTCCCGGCTGTTTGTTGATTTTCTCTTTTTTAGCTGTAGACAGCCATCTGATTTTAGCTTAATCCCTAAAACAAAAAAATGTGCACAACCAGGCTCCTACATAAACATATAGATTTCAGTTTTTTATTTCAACTGTATGTCCACTTTGACTTTGATAGAGCAAAGGAGAGATAGTGAGTGTTAATTTGTATAATTTTTGTAAAACAAAAATTGGAATTGATCATGTGAGGCTGTAAGCACATGACATCTACTCTAAAGTGGTGTACTTTTCTCAGACACACAGTCCAACAGCAGGTTGTGATGGTTAAAGCCTGCAGGGGCTACATTACAGATGTTCAGCAACCAGCTAGTATGGATGTGTCTAATTGATGTGATAAAATGGTGTGCATCTTTGTTGCTGCTTTCTCAAGTAAAGACGCCTCCTAGCTTCACAGCTGTTAACACACATACACATGCACACACACAAACACACACACACACACACACACACACACACAGAGAGAGACATATACTGTACTGTTGAAACACTGAAAACCGTTTGAAGAGGGAGAAATGCCCTAAACAGTGCAGTTATAGTGAATGGAAGGTAAAGAAAGAGGCATAGATGAGGAGAAGTGTAGTGGATAACAAAAAGCCCCCTTTTATTGTTTACCTTGAAAACACCTTGAGTTTATGCTTAGATATTCCCTGTTTTCCAGTGCAAGTGATAAGTGTCAAGCAATCCTGCAAATTCACAAAAGTCGTATACATCAACTCACTTTCAGCTCTAAGAAGTGAGGAAGAGGACATCTTTCACAGTGGTTTATGTGCTGACCTTGGAAAGAAAAAAAAATTCTCTGGTTGCATTGTGTTCCACCAGTTTCTACTGCACACTAGAAGACTCTTGCATGATCTCATTACATTTGTCACAATATATAGAGACAAAGTCATGAAAAAGCCTAACTTATGGACCAAGTATTTGTGTATGTATTTGAGTGTGTACGTGTTCATGTGCAGAAAGAGACAACAACCTTGCCAAGCCCTACTTCATACCAAGCCACCAAAGGGCTGCTAGGACTAAGCCCCATAATGCTGTCATTTGGCAATGGCAAAACCTCAGAAGGGTCGGCAGCGACACACACACATATATAATCACTTGTGTGCACACTTGACAGACAGACACACTGTAGGAATAAAAAGTACACGCTAATACACTGGCTGGTAGACAAGCTGGAGGAGTTTCAAGGGTGATAGAGAGTGTCAGTGTGTTTTCAGTTCCATCTCCTGTGTGTGTGTGTGTGTGTGTGTGTGTGTGTGTGTGTGTGTGTGTGTGTGTGTGTGTGTGTGTGTGTGTGTGTGTGTGTGTGTGTGTCTGAGACAGACAGAAAGAGAGATAGAAAGAGAGAGAGAAGCTCCTTAATCCATCCCCAAAGCAGACAAGACCACTGCTTAGTTTCTGGTTTCGACTACACATCTTGTGGTCATTAATAACACACACACACACTGGGCCACTGGGCCAGTGTGCCAGAGTACGGCTGTGGGAATTTTAATGCCACGATTCATCTCCATAGCCACCCGGCAACAGATGGAATGCAGAGAGTAGAGCTTGACAGTGACTGGAGGATGTGGGAAGAAAAGAAATTGAAGTGTGACAGTGAGTCAGTTTTCATCTCCACTCCCTCTCTTCTGTTTCTTCATAGGTCGCATACACTGGAAACCTCCAATAAAGTCACTCAAAACCAACCCCGCACCCTCTGTTTCACCCACGCTTTCTGGACCAATCAGGCGCTCCATCTCGTGTCCTCGCTCCATCGCTTCCCTCTCATCGCCCAGTGAGGTGCGAGCTTTGTCTACCAGGCCTTCTCCTATAGTTCCCATGGCCACTCCCCTTGTCAGGCCAAGCTCCGCCACGCTACGCTCCCACTCACTGAGCCGCAGCGGCTCCACCCACCGTGTGCCTCACAGCAACAGCCTGGGGACCATCCACTCCAACATAGTAAGATACTACACACACACACACAAAGTGAAGGTTTACCTCTTTACAGTTCAGAATGTGTGAGATAAGTTGTCAGTCACAGTCAAAGTATACTACATTCCTTTTTAAACAGACAAGCTGTTATTTTGCTCAATGCAGTAATTCTCTGCTGATCCACTACTCCAGTTAGGTTTAAGGAAAACAATCAAGTATTCAGTATCTCATTGAAATCTGACGCACAAAGTTACTTGTTCTGTCATCATAGCTTATGTTTTCCCTGGCGTTTCTCTTCTGGTGGCATATATTGTATCCAGGCTCAATAAGAATCTCCTAAGCAGTTCCCTTCAATAATGTACAGTAGCCCACAATAATCTTCTATTATGTTGCCATCTGTTGCTTTCCAACTGCCTCCTCTGTTTAACCTTTGGATACAGTGGAATGAATTATAATGGAGAAGAATGCTTTTTAACATTGAAAATAAACTAAGAGGGAAAATTCTAGAACAAAAAAGTAGTGCATTGGCTATTTGCTTGTGTACCAACTAGTTTCTATTTTCCTGCACATTTTAGTTCAATGTGGGAATTACAAATTGAGGATAACTTCATATTCATTTGGGAAATTTCATTGCATTGCTGTGACAATGGAAAAATGGTAATTTGTTTTTTTTACACATACACGCTGTGTGTACTGTTCTCCGCTCACTGCTATGTAAATAATGATCCACTCAAATCAACGGCTTTCGGCTTGTCCCTTCAGGGGCCGCCACAGCAGAATGTGTTCCGCACGTTGATTTGGCATGAGTCAACGGCATGAGATCCACCAGATTACACCAGATGCCCTTCCTGCCGCAACACTGCCATTTTGTCTGGGCAGTATAAACCCCACTGCACCTGGTGGGGTGGGGTTAAAACCCACGGCCTTCTGCATCCCCAATGCTGCACCACTGAGACACCAGGCCCCATTAACAAAGAAAAATGCCTGCTCATAAATGTCAAATTCAGTCCCTCTAATAATTAGAGTAATAACTGAAACACATAAAATGCAATAATATCTTGTAACATGTAATATAAAACCATGTTTGGACATGTTATCACATACTTTATATTCCTACTGTAGGTGGAAGTGATTGACATCTGAATCTTTGCTACATAAACTGGGGCTGATAAGAGGTCTTCTGACAGACAATTTAAATCTTAAATTTGTTATTTTCTTAAATTATTTTTTTTATCAATAAATAAAATTGTAAAAAAATAATGTAAGTAGTTAATAATGTATAAGTGTTTAATAATTAAATGAAGCCTTTTGACTCTTCCCTTTCTTCCATGTCTGTTAATAGTATACTATTAATACAGTATGAGCGTGATTTAAATGTTAGATGACACATTTGTTTTCAATAAAACATAAGAATAATATGTATGGTATCTGTATAGTAAATGGGTTGAACAAACAGTTTATGCTTTTGTTTACATTTAGGGTGATCCACTAATAAACCTGAGAAGTAAGGAGCAGGAGGCAGAGCTGGTGCGTCAAACTCTGGCTGCACTCTCCGCCATGAGGATCCGATTTCCAGGCAAAACTGAGGAAGAGGCTGAAGCTGTGCTTGATGAGGTTGACGCATTATTTTTATTGTATTTGTGTATTACCTTACAAATTATTTTTATTTTATTTGTGTATTCCCTTACACATTTTCTCTCTAACAAATTACACATATTTAGAAATAGAATTAAGTAAAAGAGTAAAAGTAAAAAATATAGAAAGAAAATAAATAAACAAGGATGGAGAATAGCAGGAAACATTGAGTCCAGGTCCACTTTATTCCCAAAGCCACCTCTGTAGCCAGGTGCGTTCACTCTAGAGCCTAACTGAAAGTGACGTCCTTGCATCCCTTTACAATAGCCTCTTTGCTTTGGCCTGGCTTCCATTGTCTTTCAAACAAGCCCAGTGGCAACCTGGCAGTCAGTTTGCATCTCTGCCATTATCCCCCCTGAACATTTGGTAGCATGCTACCCAAGAATCAAATATTGGCTGCTTTTTCTATGGTCTTTTAAATATTTTAAAAGGTTAACGTGATATAACTGATATAACTACTTTTACAACAACTAATATATTCCATTGGTGACAGTGTAGAATGGGCAGGTTTTATAAATGTTTATCTACTTCATGGAAAATAAAGAAAATGACAATAAAATAATCTGCATTAAAATAAACCTCCATTACGGCCATCGCTGTCCTAAGAAACCAGCTGTTCACCAGCAGCACTACTCCTGTGGTGCTGAAAAAATAGCAGCCGGCCAGACTTTACTAGTCTTCATCAGGCTGACTGCTTACAAAAATATTTCCAAAATGTTCTGTTAACAGGTCTACATATGAAAAAATATCTTCACACTGCCAATGCTTTTCCGTGAGTCTTGCCAAGGGTCATTGATGGCGCTTCTCCATATTAAGGTTATGAAGCTGATCTCTTAGTTACATAATGTATCTTAAACTACAAAAAGTCAAAATTGTAGACTAACTTTCATTTATGCGTTTTAGTACCTATAGTTATAGTTATATTGTATAGCTTTCTAGTCTTCTTAAATACTAATTTAACTTTAGTTTAGCTATGTTTCGAATAGTGACCATCAAATCAAATTTAGTATTATTATTATTTTTTTATAAACTGAAAAAACATTCAAGACTGTTGTAATATTACTAATACTTATGTATTTGTTAAATGTTTTTTTGCCAGCAAGTGTTTAATTAAAGTTGAATTAGGGCAAGCCCGCAAATGACCCAGATGTGTGTGCATGACATCTGGGTGGGTCTCGGTGTTGAGAGACAATTACCACTACACCTGTACTTTTAACAAACCCTAATGAGTGCACCATGGAAACGCAGATGAGCAGCTGCACCTGTACTGTTCACTCTTTTTCTCAGGAGAAAAGGAGTGTTCAGTTGGCTTAAAAACAGTCATTGGCACCTTATGCTTTCCTTGAGTTAAAGTTGAGGTCTAATTGGGCTAATAATGTGTTTATATCAGAGTAATTGCCTCTTTTGTCTTTCACTCAAAACCTGCTTTTTTGTCACAGTTGCGACCATTGGAGGGTGAAATGTATCAAGTGGGTTTTGTTGTGCTTTAATTGAGGGTAGTTTTTGTGTGTATAAAACAAATGTGACAAATGAGCATGCAGCTCATTCCAATAGGTTCACAAGGTTTATGTTGGGAAAACTAAACAAACAAACAAGCAACTTTCTGGAAAGTGAACAAAAATGTTACTGTATACCTTGGCCCTGTATCTGTGAATCCTTGTAGACTGTTGTGTGTGAGTGTGAGAGAGTACACATATAGTTTACACTGGAGCTTCCCAATGGGAGCACTGTTTGCAGGGGATCTAGCATGCTACGTGAGAGGTTTATGTGCACCAGTGGGGAGATGTAGACTAAGTCAACAAGAGCAACAACAACAGAGCCTGTAGACACACAGTGATGTTGGCACTAGGAGCAAGTGCATGGGGATATCCAGCACATCTTTTGAGCGTAACAACTTATGCTCTAGGGATTTTTGACACACCTCCAAACATAGCATTTCCCCTGTAAAAATGATTGATCACAATTTGATTTTCCCATAAAACCTGTTTCTGCTGCATTTTCTGTAAATTCACCAGTGAGATACCACATACAATATAAGCATTTTCAATTATGGTTTGGCTTTGATTACAACAAGAAAGACAAGGAAAACAAAACAGCTAAGTGATATGTTACAGCAAACAATCTCTAGCATCTTACAGTATCTCTTACATCCTGTATTGTTTAATGGTAAATGTCACATGCCAAATATTACACAAGCATTGCAGCTCTATCCCTGGCTCTGTCATATTCAAACTTGTAACTTTTCTATAAACAAGACTACAGTATGTTTGAAAGCAAACAAGAAACTATATCACATTACATTAACAGATAGATGAACACATCAGTCCCTGGGCTGAGGCATGAAAGAAAGTCTGCCAGGATGACTGCATGTGCTCTAGATTTAAACCTTATGTTCTTCCTCCATTTCTGACACATTCTTAAAGTTATGAAATAGTAAAAGAAAAGTACTTCAACTCCTGTAGCATGGCACACTCAAACTTAGCAGTGACAAGTTGTTACAGAGCAACATGAAGTGCACAGAACACCTCTTCAGAATATGTTTCACCAAAGCCTGTTGCACATTGTTATTGTCTTTGGCAGCAACTGAACAGAACAATACAATGACTGTAAGACTACTGTGGTAACCCTAAGTGACAGGGGATTTCTGGGAATTTCTAGAGATGCGGTAATTTGTAAGAGGACTGTAACTTGTTTCTAACCTCATTTTGATTACGATTCTACATCTAAAAAATGGTGATCTCTAATAAGATTTTTGCACGTTTGAAAGATTTCATCACGATGACACTTTTTCCTCAGATCCTCGACAACTGGAAATACCATAAACCAAAGGTGGCCTCCTATTGGCTAGTGAAGCTGGACTCAACAAAACAACGGAAGGTGAGTTCTTACCTCCAGTCTCTTCCCACTAGAGAAGTGGAAGATGGTTAGACTTACCCAGAGTTGGCACTGACAGCATCTAATAAGGAGGATACACAATGGAATCATAGCTCTCTTTGTTAGTGAAGCTTTGAACAGCTGCAGGTCTGCTTTGCCAAGATACTCACAAGAATTGAAAGGCATATTGACTATAGGAATACAAAGTCAGGACTTTCCTATTTTTTTTGCTTTCCTATTGAGATGTTGGATGGTATAATCTCACAATGAAGCAATACTGTTCATGCTGTCTATATAGGGGCTGATAGAAATTCCTGAAATGTCATTCCCGCACCTGTCTCCTCTTCTAACTAATAACCAATTTTCTAGTGTCATACAGTAAGCAAGGCTGGGCCTCCTGACCCAGACTGTGTGTCACCAAAATGAACTACACAGACCAAGTAATGGATGGAAGGTCAAGAGATAACATCTAAAATAACCAAGTTACTTGCAGGAATGAAGTAACATAATTTAAGAGATTAACACAAATTATACAAAATAACACAACCATGATAATATAATAAGTCTTATATATATTATTGAATAAATGTTTGAAGAGGCTTGATCAAGGGGGATTTGTTTTTCTCTTTAAATCAGTGTTGTCTTGACTTTATTATGTAAAGTGCCTCAAGATGATTTTTGTTGTGAATTGCTGCAATGTAAATTAAACTGAATTGAATTAACTGCAGATGGAAAATGTTAAGTTAAAGTATTGGCGGTTTAAAAACAACTTAAGAAGAAAAGGTGTGATGCAGAGCAGAGGTACTTCATTACAGTAGTAATTATTAGCAGTCAAAGATAATTATACATTTTTTATATACTAATTCTCAAAGTCGTAAAATTTGGCCACATTTATTTTCTGACAACTATAAATTGCCTTTCTCTGTACCTGCTGCCACACAATCTATCGAGTCACCCTGTAGGGAATGGATGTACAATGTAAAAACCAGTGAACATGACAAAATGTCACTGCTCTAGCGGTAACTGTTCCTTTGAATGCTTTTAAAAAAGTTTTAAAAACACAAGTATAATCTCCAAACATCAGGGAAAAGATGAAAAAATAAGACAGGCATGACGATCATTACTATATTCGACAGTGAGAGGTAGAGACACCAAATAGAATGTAAACAAAACAGAAGAGGGGACAAGACGTGAAATGGCATTCAGTAGGCGTGTCAGTAATGATGTGATCTCTCAGCCACTGCGTTCTGCACAACTGTGCTCAGCTGTGTTGTGGGCTGTGGCGGCGCGAGCTGATGTTTTATTTGGAGTGGAGCAGCCTAATGAGCAGCAGGCAGAGGTCAGGAATGTAGCGCTCACCGCTCTGCCATCTGATTACCATACTAGAACATATCTGTGTGTGTGTTTACTCATCTTATCAGTTTGTCTGAGTGTGTGTGGATCTCACTCGCCTCATATTGCTGTAGGGAAATCTTGCCTTTTCGCATCGAAAACACACAAACACACTGTCAGACGGGCACGTCAGTAATGAGGAGCGAGGAATCAAAGTCAAAAAAGCCACAGCGCTGCACTCTGAGCAGGGTGAAAAGAGAAAGAAAAGGGCAGGAAGAGAAGCTGGTGAGGTGGGGAGGGATAGGAAAGCAAAGAGTGGAAGATGGAAGGATGGCACAGGTGTCTTCAGACCGCCTGGGATCTTCTGACACCTTCTCTCTAAGACTGACGTTGGTGCAGCAATTAGTCCTCTTTCCCATGCTTTCCACTGTCTCTCCCAGCACTTTTTGCCCTTCCTCTGCCTGTGCCACTGCCGCCCACTCACCCACAAACACACACACACCTTATGTCTGTACATGCTTTATCATGAATGCAGAGGTAACCCTGCTCAAATCCTCACTATACAGTATGTGTCTAAAGTCTGATTTGTACTTTTCAGGATGTTTATATATAAAGTATGTGTGTGTTTGTATTCTTATGTGTGCATGTACCTGTCTGCATTTATTAATACAAATGTAAGCCTGTTCTTTATTACAGAGTGAATCCCTTAGCCTTGTGATTGCTAATTTGTTTTAGATAAGATAAAAAAAGAAATTGCAGTCGAACAAATGCCAACTCACGCATATTAATTAAAAAAACTACCACCCTTTGTCTTGCAGCCCTAATTTCCCTCATTATCACATCCTTGATTTAAACCTCTGACGCTCTGACTGACTTTCTTATCTTTCTCTTACTTTTTCCATCACTCAGGTGTTGGATATTGTACGTACAAATGTACGCTCAGCACTGCAGCGGATCTGGAGAGAGCCAGATGTGGAGAGCCTCCACCTCTGCCGGCTCTTTAATCGTGTTTTCAACCGACTGCTCTGGAGTCATGGACAGGGCCTGTGGAACTGCTTCTCCAACACTGGGTAGGCCAGTTTGGGCCTGACATGGGATAAGTTGTGCAAAACTGGCAAGATATACTTCTGATCAATTTGGTCGTCACACAATTGTGGAATGCGGGGATTTTTAGATGCTCCCTCATTTCCAAATTATTGTATGATGCATTTTTTGTTTACAAGAAACCATCAAATTCAGAAAACTGAAAGACAAATCTACTGTAAACACATATTAAAGTAATATTTATAGTTTACAGTAATCATTTAAAGTAATTAATGACTTAAATCAAGAAACATTTCCCTCAGTATCACAAGAATCAAAACTGCACTAAAAACAATTCTTTAGAATCCACACAAACGTGATCAAACTGCAGGCCAATTACCGCTCTATTCATTCACTTTTTTATCTGCATAACTACAAGTTCATGCACCACGCAATCTTTCCACATCTTTAGGCCCAGTATTCATCAAAGTACCAGTTTCAGTGACAGCAGGGACAATTTGCCATTTTTATTCAGAATGACTGGGAAGGCAACGTCAACTGAATGACATACAGCAAAATGAGTGACAGACCAACCCTGCTGCACTTTTCTGAAAGCTCTTGGGGTTGCAAGAAAAATGTTGCTTGGTGGAGACAGGGTGCAAATTAAGGTCACATATTTGAGGTGTTAATCAGAGCTTTTTCACAGGTGGTAGCAAAAAAATAAGAGGGGATGGATGTAAGCAGGAAGAAGGTGAATGAAGGCCTTGGTTCCTTTACTTTGGTTTGTTATCTGATACTTTTGATATCTGATAGTGAGTTTTTATGTGGTTTCTCCTTTTTCTTTTTTGATGCGACACAAAGTGGCTTCCTACAGAAGGAGTCACTGCAGTGACAGCCCATTTGATCATACCTGTACAGAAACTCCAAAACAGCACACAACACAGACATACAGTACAAAACTGTACTGTTTCTTATCAGTGGTTCACACCGACTTTGTTAAACATATCTTTTGTTTCCATCAAAGGCAGACACGCATATAGAAACAGCAAGACATCTTTCAAATGCATCAGGTTGGTTTCCACACATTTATTTCTTCAAACACATACATTAGCGCCCTCACACAGACCCCTATATACAACCCTGACAGCTGCTGTGCTGGTGGCTTTTCATCTTGCCTGTGATAAAGGTCTGACCTTCTCGTCTCCATATTCTTTACAGTTCAGTTGTTCAGTGGCTGTGTTTCCCTCGCCACAGAGGGCTCAGAGGGTGTAACTGAAGTCGCTGCCCACAGCTCTCTATTTTCCTCCTCCCTTCTTTCTTGGCAGTTGTAATTGAGGGAGAGTGAGGAAGAAGTGAGTGGATGATAAAGATACAATGGGAAAAGTGAAAATGAGACATGTAAAAGCCGTAAAGAAAAGATTGGGTGAAGCGGTAAAAGTCCAAGAGGATTAGGCTAGGCTAGCCTCAGCTACCCAGCATGCTGCTCCCCATGTAGCCTTTGTCTCATTTTAACCTACGCTGGATCATCCAGCTAGCTTGCTAGCCTATCATCTGGCCCCTCCCCGCAGGCAGGCTGTGGCCCCAACATGGATGAACACAACAGGGGGTATGTCACGCGGCGACAGTGAAGAGGTGCACATCGAAAAGCACACTTCAAATCCGGGTGTACCTCCCCAACCCCCAACTTCTGTCTCTTGTTTGATATTTTATCTAAGGGACTTAACAATCAAACGGCCTAGCAGCTATTGTGGGCCATGAATTCAACAGGCTTTGAAAACGACTTAGAGGAACAGAATGGAAACACACACAGTTCTAAACCCTTTCAAAGGAAGCACCCCCCACCTCCCAAGGAGTGAAAAGGGGTAGACATCAAACAAACCCCCGGGGTTGTGTGTCTCAGTTGTTGAAGCTCTCTCACAGTCAGGGGTATGTCCGGGGTTGTAAAGAGGGTTAACTGTACTTGGATTTGTTTCACTCTTTCTCTCTGTGTGTCTGTTTGTCTTCCTGTATGGTTATGTGCAAGAATGTGTTCACAAATGTATAAACATATCAGATGAACAGTGAAAGGTCACACATTACATTTTGATTAATGTAGGGTTATGCTAATTCATTACTTCTTACTGTATTTAATTTGATCTTTGTGTGTGTGTACTCCTTTTATCTCTGACATTGTGTGTGCTCCCCAGCTCATCGTGGGAGACCATCTTCAGTAAGAGCAGTGAGGTGGTGTCACCGCAGGAGCTACAGTGCTGCCGCCGGTTGGTCCAGCTGTGCCGAGACTGCCTGTTGGTCGTCTACAAGTTTGTCTCAGAGTCCCGTGGCTCTTTGACCGGACTCAGCCCAGAATGGGATGACACTAGGTGAGAAGGGCACCCAAGCTTGTGATGTCCTCCTGCTGAGTTCTGTATTTTTGAAAGATTCTTGTAGCATTCCTGCTGCAATAGATAGTTCATTATACAGTCGGGTGGCTGGAAAAGATCCAGTGGTCTTGTGGGTCCTAGATTAAAACAGATTCCTTGTGGGTAACTTTATTTCTAGAAAGAGAACCAATCTAAATACCTGAAAGCAAAAGTAAACAAAATGTGAAAGCAAATCCTTGAGAGTGACAAGAATGGACTATGGACAAAAATGTGCGTCCTTAGACCCATTCTGTAAAAAGATTGTGGTTCCACTGATTGATATTTACTGTAGGTTCAAATGGCAACAGGGTAAAATTGAGTTTCTTAAAGGGGTATAAACTAAAGAGATGCTTAGAAATAAACTTTGTTACATGCCCCCCAGAAATCACAGAAAAAAACTGAATTAAGAAACTGAATGAATAAACACACTCACACAGACAAGAAATATTTGATTTGAAATTTCAACAGCTATCATCATTAAAACTCTCAGGAAGCATCTCCTCTCTCTCCTGCATGGAGCCTTTAAGCCATCATCTTCATCACATAACCCCAATTAAATAAACAAACAAAAATCAGCTTCATTCTATTTTTAAGGTTGATCCCTGCAGGAGACAGCAGCTCAGGTTTGGAGTGAGTGAACTTTTAAAGTACATATGCTTTGGGCTGGCACACAGGGAGGGGGGAGGGGAAGGAGAGGGAGTGAGAGAGAGGGAGTGCGCTGTTAACAGGAAATAATGGCCCACAGATTAGCGCTCAGGTTAGCCTGGGCCCCCCTGAGGCCTGCTTAATTCAATTAGAGCCCAGATGAGCCTGTGCAGCAAATGACCTTACGAGAGAGAGAGAGCTCCTTTTTTCCTGGGGCCTCGCTTTACATGATTCATAACTCTTGCGCATATTTTAACAGGCTATCACTTTGTGCCTACAGTATAAAAACCTCAGCTGTTTAAAAAAAAACAGCGTGTAGGATTTGTGTACAATTGTAGAGCTTTAATATTTTGACTAATCTCACATCAATGCTATTTGATTGTTTTAGCTTGACTGGGTGTGTTTTGAGGATCAATTCAACAATCTTGAGAACCTAAAGATATAGGGAACAATTGTAATTGGATTAAATATCAAAAGCATGCAAAAATGATACACTAGCATGTCAATATATTTGCAGTAGGTATCCTTGAGAGTCCATTTAAGCATGCATTGGTGTGTCTCTCCTTATTTTTCTGTGTCTATATATGTCTGTGTAAAAAGCTTGCCATTTGCTGCTGGACCAGCCTCTTCTAATGGCTCTACCCCTGCTGCTGTTGCTGCTGCTTCTTCTTCCTCCTCTTCCTCCGTCTCTTCGCCCCTCAACGCAGGTCTTTGCTTGGTTTAGTTCTGCTAAACCCTCCCATCTTCTAGCACCAGCTCAAATCACTGCTTTCTGCTGCTCCTACCACCTCACCTCACAGCTGTAACAAAGGCCTGATCCTAGCCGACCACTGATGGTTACTTTGGCTGCACAGCCAACAGTCTTAGCACAGTCTCCTCTCCTTTTCCTCTCTAACATTCAAATATGTGGAATTGGGAATAATTTATAATGACATATATGCTTACTATGGCATTTTGATTGTGTGAAGCCCAAAATTGTAAATGTAAGCAAAAGAAGGAAGGCAGGAGAGGAGACCATATTACGACTGTTTGGAACACTGTTTGTCAACACTGCAACCATTTGGCAGGCTTCCTGTACATCACCAGCTAATCATCGTGCTGCCACATGATAAACTATACCTTTCACAAGATGCTTTTATCAAGAGCATCTTAACCCTGAGTGCATTTTCAGAATGAGTGGCCTTAGTAGGAACTGAGCACCACACCTGCACCGCATCAGTGCAATGATGAATCTAAGAACTGCTTTCTTTTTGTCAGAAGATAGAAAAAGACTCCGCTTGTATCGTGTGGTTTCACATCTCTCCATCAGGCATGCAGAGAACAGTGGCATCCTGTCGCCACTTCAGATAGCTGAGAAGTAATTAGGTTTGTTTTCTCACTGACGCCTAAAATGTGAGGGTAAATGACAATATAAGCATTTGCATGAACATGTCATGTGACTGTTACATAACAGCTGATCCGTCCTTCCTTAGTGACTCAAGAGCAAATGTTAAGGTTCACATTTTTTAAACTGTCTCAAAACAGTATTCCCATGCACGTATATGTATGTTTCAGTGTCAAAGCAATAGCTTCCCATTACTTTCAGTTTAAGTGATGGGAAGACCAAAGTTTTTGTTTCTTAAAAAAATAGTTATTTAAAGAATCATGACATTTTCTACTAAAACCATTAACTTTAGGAAGGTTCCACCTTATATGTGTATCTCACACTGCTTTACAAGCTGAACTCCGTGTGGATTTTGTTCCCTCTCGTCACAGTACAATTCCATTAATGAGGAACCTCTTAACAGCCAGTTTAGTCACAAGTAAGAAATAGTGCAACCAAAAACCATGTGAGTACTGTTCTAGAAATCAGGCATGAAAATGTGAACCTTTTCTTTAAATGTGAATATTTTAAAAAAGAATTACTAATAACAATACTAACAATATTTTTATTTCTTTTTATAATGCGACATAACTAGGAAATACGGAAACATTAAACACCAAAGAATGAGTTGGTTAAGAACTATAAGCTATACTGAAACACCAGTTACCGAACAACAACAACTAGGGACACAACAGTTACTAACAATAACGATGTTTCTTAAAGACTGTAAGGGTTAAGTAGATAAGAATTCTTATTAAACCTTACCAGTTTGTTTTGCTAGAGCCCTACAGTCAGACTCCTTTGTATAACATTGAAATCTAGGATCACATAAGCAGGTGAATTCGGCTCCAAGTCCAAAATCACTGAACAGTTTTTTGTGCATGTACAGGATACACACATACATAACACATACACTTGAACAGCTCTTGGCAACCTTTGACACACGTCAAAGTGGCTCTGTTAGCCTGAGACTTTGGGGTCTCCATTGTTGACCACACCTGCCCGCTCTCATTCAAGCATCCTTCCTGTGCCTAGTGCCCGATCAGGTGTGTCAACATCCTCATGGGTCTTAGAAACGTCCTTCAACCTGTGTGGGTAGATGAGAGGAAGTAGCCAAATAGCTTCACTAATGACTTTCTTGTTAAGCCTGAAATTACTGTCACTACCCAAAGACAATTTCCCCATGATGACAAAAGTTTCAGATTCTGTTAACTTTCATCTGTTTGAAAAGTGTGGCAGTAATTAGGGTTAATTGGGGTGTTGAGCTGAATGTGGGCTGCAGATAACCTTCAAGCCTCTTTGTACCTCTTGGTTTATGATTGCGTCAGCTATCAAGGCAGTCGTCCCCTCCATCCTTACTCATGGTATGTCATTTTTCCTGGCCTCCTCTTAATTCACTGTGGCAGTTGCATCTCAATGGAGGATTTAGTATCAGCATGGCAGGCCTGTCAGTAGGAACAGAGGTAGTTTGTAGCTTTGCATGTACAAATGAAGCCGTAGAGTGGCTTTCAGACTCCCTGTCAACAATTGGAAAGCACAAGTGCCTGAACAGGCCTCTCTCTGGCTTCCAAGGCGTGTTGTTGCCAAGACCGTCTTCATGATCTAAAGGGTGAGGAACCTGGAAGATGCCGAGTAAGGGCTCAATTAAATATAGAATGAAGAGCCAGCTGGATGAGTAGAACCACCCCAACCCCCGCTCTTTGCCACTACCCCATCATGAGGGTTTCTATAAGCAGAATATTCTCAAAGTGAATAGCAGAGGAGAACAAACACTCAGCTCCAGTAAATGTTTTTTATTTGATTTTCTGTTTAGGCACTTTTAGGCGTCACCACAGAAAGGTGACACAAAATCATTGTAAAAATCCATAAGTGCTACGTAGCAGCAGTGCACGTGAAAGGGAAAAGCGAAGCACACCCTGCCCCCCTCTTTGGGGTTTAAGTGGAGGAGTTTACGAAGTGCCGGACTGAGCCCTTGTTCACAGAGTCCAGTCACAGAAGAACAAGATGTGCTGGAGGGATACCTACGGCCCATTTGAAGCTGTTTCAAGGACACTCTTGTTGGACTAAATGAAGTTAATTTGATTCTTTCCTAACTCTCCTGGGTCTGGGGCTGTGTTGAAGCGGAAGCCCTCAGCGACATGCTTTTTTCCCCCTCTTTCTGGTCGACTTTAGAAGAAGCTGCTCGGCTAATTTGTCCAAGAGCCATTTCACAGAGAAAGAGCTGTCAGAGAAAAAGTGTGATATCGCTGCACCAGCTTTAAAGAAGATATTATTTCTTCACTCTGTAATACTCAGCCCCAGCGGCTCCCTTTTGATTATATTGTCACATCTTAAATGATTCTACAGAGACTATTTCTTTTGGCTACTGTAGCCATTAAACTAAATGAATATTACATGTACTTTATTAGCCAAAGATCTTTGCCGTGGATGTGGCGATACAATCACATAATGTATATCACAATAGATAAGTGTGCTGCAAAAGTCCCTTAATGTCAGGTCATTCTTCTGCCTGATTTTTCTCGAGGAGATCAAACTACCACTGTCTCATGCCTTCTGAACAGTACTCCAACATTTGCATAACCTTCAGTTAACCTTGTTCAGGATATGATCATCCCATCTGACATTGTTCTGAAAACCATATCTGACTCATTCCCAGTATCTAAGGAAAACGGGAGCAGGGTTCAACCCCTCCTGACTCTATCTCAACCTGACACTGGTCTCATTCTCAGGTACTGGAACGCTGTTAGCAGGAGCTGCCTCACTGCTCTGTCTCGGTGGAAGGTGTCATAGAAAGTCTTAGAAAGGTACTGACGTCTATGCCTCGGAATGATAGGTGAGGATGTTCTGTTCATGATACCAGAAATTCGGTTTAAAAAAAAGAAAAAAGAAGCATCTGTCAATATTAAATTTATAATCTACTATGAGCAGATACATAAATACTACATAGAATGTAATTAAACAGGACTGTAACTGATAGCACTATGCACATATGACATTTCAGATTTGATAAATTTTACAAAATTAGAGCTGCAACAAATATTGGAGAAAGTTCTATGATACAGTAATACAGCACATAATAGTGCATAATAGCGTTTTGGACTAGTTTTAGACAAAATAAGACTGTCTATCACCTTCTTCATGGGGAATAATAAGACTTTTTTTTTTTACTATTTTCTGAGATTTTATAAACAAAGTGATCAGTTGATTATTCAATTCAAAAATGCCAAAAACCAAAAAAAGAAAAGAAAAAAAAAACACTCCAGATCACATCTCACAGTTCTTCTTTTTCCCTTTCTTTGTTCACATTTTCAAGGGGAGGGTGAGGTCAATATCTTCAGATAATCAGGCCATTATTAAAGTTGAAATATGGAAATGGAGATGGCTAAAAATGGTAGAATCAATATATGAAAAATGGGTGATATTTGGTCTCAGTTATGAGTACTAATTCACCCTGACCTCTAAATTGTGACCTGTGCATATCTAATCCTCTCATTATATTCATCCTTCCCTCAAATCCTCCATCCCTTGCTCCTGTCCATCTTCCAGGTATCTGCTGCCAGTGACCTCCCAGTTCATCTTGAAGTGGCCTTCGTCCAGCTTTGGCCACATCTCCTCGGCCATGCCACGCTCCCGGAGCCTTTTTGCCGCCAGGATGGGCCACTTCTGAGGTCACCGTGGCAACTTTGGCTCCTGACACCTTGCCTTTTGACCCTCTCCTCTGGATCTCACCCAGCCAAACTCTGATCTCAGCAATCCTGGTATGGATCTGATTTTGGGGCAGCTCTGAACACCGGATGGAACGTCACCCTTGGCCAAATGCTCTTGTGGAAGATAAACAAAGAAAGGCCAGATGAGTTGGGATTGCTAAAGGGCCTATTCAGATTATTAGAGTTTGGCCCTGCTCAGACCAGCAAACCACCAGTACCCTTGGTCCCTCCTTTTATCCCCAGTAACGCCAGACAATGGTTTAACGGTTCGATTCTCAATGTAATTGCTGTATAATACCTACTCACTGTACAGTTACAAGTCATGGTACTGTAAAAGGAAAAAATAACAAACACTAAACAATGCAATGATTATTTATTTATGTACTTATTTATTTTGTAAGGTATTCCATTAATGCAGTGAATGCTGTTACACATGTGGAATGATATCAAAAAAACTATTTCTTGTTTGAGAAAATGGATGTAAAAGAACAAAAAGCGTATTTTTTCTGGCTGTATAATGAATTACTTTGTTTCGATATTTAGAATCTAAATTATTTTGAAACTTATCAGAAGCTTTATGTTTATAAATGTTTTAACAGTCACTTTATGTTCTAATCTTTGCTGTTCAGAGTTACATTAGAGATGGTGCCCAGAGAACTCAAAATGCTTAACTTTTGAATGCTAATGCTTCATGTTTTACATGTGTGATGTTAAGTGCAGCATTATTAAGTAACCCAATGTTTAGATCGCCATTGTAGTAAAGATAAGCCTCTTTGCCTCTTAGAGAATGAGCTGACTTTGATGCCACAGTATGACGCGCCAAACTTAAGTCTCAAAGAGCACCCAGTTGCTAATTTATGCACATTGCTGTTTGTCACAGAAAGAGAATGTGGGTGCACATTGCAGTAGATTTTGCATGCTTAGATTTTGATCCCTCACCCAGATGTAGATGTTAGACAGATGAGCTGCGTTTGGAATATACTTGAAGTTTTGCATTGTCATTAATTATTATATCTTTGTATTGGCGACTCTCAGAAGAAGACACTTGTAGATTTACTGTCTCAATTAGAGATGTATTAGGGATAACAAGGATGTGTTGCATCGCTTAGACATTGTGCAGCACTTTGACTGACCAGGCTCAGCCCAAACGTACAGTACAGTAACAGCGGTGATTTGCGGGATGAGCAGCTACAGACTTCTTCCCCCCCCCACTATACTGTAGGTAGAAGTGCCAGTAATACCATAGGTGTGCCACTAATAAGCACATCTACTCTGTGTGTTCACTTTGTTTTTTTAAGGTTAATATGAAATTACTGTAGGACCTCAGTTAAAAACAGTATTAAATGTTGATAGGGAGAAATATGGTGTTGTATAGTTTACTTGGTTTTCAATGCTACCCAACCAGATGATGAAAGATGGTAGTTTGTCAAGAGACAGTACAGTGAACATTTTTATCCATTTTTACTTAATAAGTTGAGCAGCAATGATGTGCTATATTTGCAAATTGAATTTGCCCAAACACTGAACATCAAGTCTTATTGCCAAATATTTTTATTTTGCCTGATTTTATTTGTGTTATTTAAGACTGATACTTTTTCATTGGAAATACAGGATTTTTAATTTTACACAGCAATAAAAAGTCTAAACAAACATATTTCATCCTTTTGTTAATTTGAAAAGAAATTTGAAACCAGTGGTATATTATATATATTGTGCAATGTCTAATATTGTATTGTAATATTGTAATATAATATGTGTGTGTGTGTGTGTGTACATATACCTTGTTCTTCTGTTTGTCCACAACTACTGTGTCAGGTTGGTTGGTCATTACCAGTTTGTCCGTCTGTATCTGGAAGTCCCACAGGATCTTCAGCTGCATCATTCTCAACCACCTTTTGTAATCGCGACCCATTCTGTATTTGGGGCTTCCAGCCTGTTCTCCGCACAGATGTTTCTGCACACTGTGCCAGCCACTTGGTTGTAGCGTTGCATGTTTGCCCTGCCTGCTAGCATCTTGCACCCTTGTCTCAGGGTATCTTTGCAGAGCCTGCCTAATATGGCTGACTCCAGCCTCTATTGATCTTGTTACAGTGCTGCCAGAATTAGTGCCTCTCTGCTGTCTTTCAGTCCAGCTTTGTCCATCACACTGGGGCATCTTCCTGATGTATTCATGGATCTTGGTTGTTTCATCCTGGATAGTGGCTCTGACGCTTACTAATCCTCCTTCCTTCCATTTAGTCTACAGTCTCAGGATGCTGGATTTGGGATGAAACCCTCTATGCATTATAAGGAGCTTCCTTGTCTTGATGTCAGTGACTCCAGTGACTGCTTTACCTTACAGTTGCTGGTGCTTTGCTCCTCTGGTGTTGCTACCAGTTCCTTTCTGGGCTCTGCTCATGTATTGATCCATGTGCCTGCTCATCGTAGCCACTATGATGCCTGACAGGTGCTGTTGTGTAGAGGCAGGTTATTGGGTGTTAGTTGGATGGGACTGTTCCCTTCTAAGGGCCCTTCAGGAGCAGGATTGTGTGGCCTTCAGTCAACCATTCAAGGTTTCAGTTCCCATCCACTAGTAGCTTGTTCATTTGTACCGCCAGCCACCTATGGTGTTTAAGCTCTTACTTTGATCTTGTGGCTTGGAACCCAATCTCCAATTGTGGGGATGATGATGATATCTTCCATCTGACCTGTCGTCGTGACTCCTCCTTGCCATGCATTTGCTTTTGTCAATTTCTAGCTGTGATAGCAGGTATTTCTCGTGGATATTAGAACACTGAGCTAATAGTTGTTCAATCTTCAGAACATCTCATCAACCCATATTTTATTCACTAATTCAATTCAATTCAACTTTATTTATATAGCGCCAATTCACAACAAAGTCATCTCAGGGCACTTTACAGAATAAAGTCAAGATTATAAAGATATATAAAGAGAACCCAACAATTCCCCCTGGAGCAAGCCATAGGCAACAGTGGAGAGGAAAAACTCCCTTTAACGGAAGAAACCTCCAGCAGAACCAGGCTCAGGGTAGACGGCCATCTGCCTCGACCGGTTGGGGGGAGTGGAAAGGGGAGAGAGAAAAGAACAGAGCAACAAAAAGCAATAACAAAACATCGGGCAGATTGGTAGGACCAGTAGCTGCACGCTGGAAGACACACAGCTTCAAAGCCGGGGAACACCTGCAGAAAGGGACAGAGAGAGGGGGACAGAGGAGGACAAAGACAACTACGGGAGAGAACACACAGAGTTAATGACATACAGTGGTGAGAATTGCGGGGTGAGAGGAGAGGAGAGATGGTCAAGAGGAGGAAAGGAGCTCAGTGCATTGGGGGGTGGGTCCCCCAGCAGTCTAAGCCTATGGCAGCATAACTATAACTAACTATATGCTTTATTAAAGAGGAAGGTTTTAAGCTTAGACTTAAAAGTAGAGAGGGTGTCTGCTTCATAAACATAAACAACACACCAGATTCTGAAACTGAGAAATTGTAACTTTTCATGGAAATTATTAGCTCATTTTGAATATGATGGAAGTAACACATCTAAAAAAGTTGGAACAGGTTGATGTTTACAATTGTGTAGCATCCCCTCTTATTTTTAACAACTGTCAGTAAACATCAGGGAAGTGAGGAGACCAGTTGCTGGAGTTTTAGGAGAGGAATGTTGTCTGATGCAGGTTTCTAGCTGCTCAACAGTCCTGGGCCTTTGTTGCCGGACTCTTCATTTTATGATGCACCAAATGTTTTCTATTTGAGAAAGGTCTGGACTGCAGGCTTTTGAACTGTCCGCTGATAACAAGCTGGATGGTCCCTCTCCTCTTTACTTCGCAGGACACAATGTCCATGCTTTCCAAAAACAACTTCACATTTTGATTCATCTGACCACAGAACAGTTTTCCATTTTGCTTCAGACCATTTTAAATTAGCTTTGGCGCAGAGAACACGGTGGTGTTTCTGGATCATGATCTCATATGGCTTCTTTTTTGCATGATACTGCTTTAACTTACATTTGTAGACCACATGATGAACTGTGTTCACAGACAGTTCCTAAGCCCATGCAGTGACGTCAAGTAGAGAATCGTGCCTGTTTCATGTCCATCTGAGGGCCAAAACATCACATGCATCCAGTTTTGACCTTTGGCCTTCGCACAGAGATTCCTCCTGATTCTCTGAATCTTTTGATGATATTATATACTGTAGATGATGGGATCTTCAAAGTCTTCAATGACACCATTTGTCTCAGATTGGTGAACCTCTGCCCATCTTTACATTGAAGAGGCCCTCAATCCAATTCAACTTTTATTTATTTATATAGCGCCAATACACAACAAAGTCATCTCAAGGCACTGAGTAAAGTCAAGACTATAAAGATATATCAAGAAAACCTAACAAATCCCCCTTGAGCAAGGGGGATTTGGCAACAGTGGAGAGGAAAACTCCCTTTAACGGAAGAAACCTCCAGCAGAGTCAGGCTCAGGGTGGACGGCCATCTGCCTCGACCGGTTGGGGTGAGTGGACGGTGGAGAGGGAAAAGAAAAGAGCAACAAAAAGCAACAACAGAACATCGGGCAGGTTGGTAGGACCAGTAGCTGTACACTAGAAAACACACAGCTCCAAAGCCGGGGACACCTGTAGAAAGGAACAGAGAGTGGGAGACAGAGAAGGACAAAAACAACTAAGGGAGAAAGAAGACACAACATTGATGCCATACGGTGGTAAAAAATAAATGTGGGGTGAGAGGAGAAGAGAGAGGGACGAGAGAAGGAAAGAAGCTCAGTGCATCGGGGGGAGGCAGTCTAAGCCTATAGCAGCATGACTATAACTAACTATAAGCTTTATCAAAGAGGAAGGTTTTAAGCCTAGACCTAAAAGTAGAGAGGATGTCTGCTTCCCGAATCTGAACTTGGGAGCTGGTTCTACAGGTGGCCTCCTATTTTACCTTTGGAAATTCTGGGAACCACAAGTAGGCCTGCATTCTGAGATAGAAGTGGTCTACTGGGATGATATGGTGCTCTGAGGTCTCTATATACGATGTAGCCTGACTGTTTAGAGCTTTATATGTAAGAAGCAGGGTTTTTAATTTTATTCTTGATTTTATGGGAAGCCAATGGAGAGAAGCTAGTGAAGGTGAAATATGATCTCTCTTGCTAAAGTTACTGATCTGTTGCCAATAACCTAATTAGTTGTTAAATGCTCCTCTATTTGTTATTTTTATTTGCAGCAATTACTTTTCCAGCCTTTTGTTGTTGCTCTTCTAACTTTGAGATGCTTTGCTGCCATCAAATTCAAAATGAGCTAATATTTTACATAAAATTGTAAAATGTCTCAGTTTCAACATCTGATATGTTGTTTATGCTCTGCCCAGCAAAAAGAAATAATTCACCTGTAATGGCAGCATGCGGTCCAGATTCTTCTCATCTCTCTCTCCCTCCCCCTTTTTCTGTCAGTAGCAAAGTTTCAGGCTGTGACCTTGATGCTCTCAGGCCTCCGCCTTGGCCGGGGCCTCTGCATCGGGACAAGAGCAGATACTGACAGCCTAGTGCTCCAACCCAGGCGTGCTGTCCAAAAACATTCTCCCCTAGCAACGGGGGTGCACTGTTCTATCCTGACCTTTCCACTCGTCACTTCCCTCATTCCCATCCAAACAATTGCGCTATCCTTTTCTCCTCTACCTGTGCGTGGTCTAGGGAGCTTTACAGCCAGTGTCCAGTCTTTTTTTTTTTTAAACCAACACCCAGATGACCCAGTTTCAGGGCCCTAAGCCGACCTCTCTGGCTCGTAGAGTAAAAAGCCGACTGGGACTGGGAGCTGTTTAAGAGGTGTATGGTTCAGATGAGATAAGGAAGTGCTCACACACACACACACACACACACACACACACACACACACACACACACAGTCACACACACACACACACACACACAAACACACTTGTGCAATACACAGATGGCCTAGCTTCAAAAATCTGCTTTTTTGCTCTTAATCCACAATTTCAAATGACATGGAGGGAAAAGAGCAGTGTGATTTGGTCTGTAATTATGACTGTGAGTGAGGTGTCCAGAGGCACGGCTGCCCTCCTTTTCCCTCCTACTGAAGCTTTAAAAGTGGTGCCTGTAGTGGTTTGTGTGCTTTCAAATCACAAAAGTGACCTTTCTTATCAGACCAATATTGCCTGTGTACAGCCTGTGAATAAAATGTGTGTGTGAATTATGTATCCCTCGTACCCACTGTGTGTGTGTAATGGCAGCATGTACCATGTTGTGTGTGTGTTTGTGTGTAGTATGTTCACATATGTTCGCTGGTGTGTTTTATTAGTTTTTCCGGCCTCACACCTGCTTCCGTGTCCAGATATTTGTGTGTTTGATGTCTATTCTCAAAGGGACACATTCAGTGACACCCGCTGCAATGCATTATCTGTGGCGCCTTGTTTACGACATCTTTGCTCTCAGCAGGGGTCCTGCCTGTAAGTGACACATAAACAAACAGATAAACACATGCACACTGAGAAGCCTGAAAGGTCTTCACTCAGCTTGTCCCGGCGGCTCAAGTTATTTACTTCACATGGTATGCTGTTTCTGCAACACTGGCATTTTCCAAGCATAGTCTTTAATATATTTTACTAATAAGTCAAATATCACACAGGGTATAAAATGATTAAAATGTAACATAAGGTTGTTGTTTGTTCCTTTTCTCACTTGGTGAGCATATTTGATTTTAAATAATACAGTACAAGGTTCCTCCCAGGAAATTTAGCGAGTTAACTGTTGCTGTTTTCCTTCACTTTTAACAGATAAACACTTTGTTGTTTGTTGTTTTTTCTTTATTCCTCATATTTTCTACAACGTGGATTAATACTGAAGTCATTGAAGCTACAAAGAAACATTGATAGGTGTGTTGCTAAAAGGACTTTTTTCACCTTCTAAATGTGGCTGAGACAGTCAGGTGTGCTGTGCTGAAGTAGTGTTGGTACATTGTAAATAACTGTTGTAGTAATCTGAGTAATGTAGAAATAATTATAAAGATTACTATTTGAATCAGTGGTGAATGAATTAACTTTGGGTTACAGTGTACAACATTTTTCACATATTTCTATCTTAATGAGGACAGGTGTGGCGGACACCTGCCACGGCAAGAACAGTATTGGCAGCGGTGCAAACATATTGTCTTCTAAAAGAGATTTAAATGAGGCTCACACTTCTGACCGATCAGAGAAGAGCAACAATTTTTGCTGGATTAGTATGTTTGGTACCAGTCTTATTTATTGTAATTTGGTAGCTATGACTACCTGAAGAACTGTTCAGCGCCTGGTGCAGAGTAATGAGCTAAGTGAAGCTGTTGATGTGAGTGGAAGCGCTGGGCAATGCAAAGAGGACTGTATCTTTAAACCCCTCCCCCCGCCACACACACGCGCAGTCATATCTTTAAACCAGTGACCTTCTACCTATAAACCCACTTCACTAAACTTTATGGACCTGTCGACCCTGATTTGGTTTACCTGTACACACAGCTGCTGAATCACACTGCACTGCACCACTTCCAAATGTTAACCTTGGTTTCAACACTCAAGGAGTCTACTGTACTTTCTTCCAGCCACAGGGGGTTGTAGATGAGCACAGTTCTGCATATGGCCATCATTCACAGCCCCGGGCTCCCCCTGAGTGTGTGTCTTGAGTGTGTGTAACAAATGGAGCCGAGCAGTAAAGGTATTAATGTGAGGGAACGAGCCCTGTGGTGGAAGTACAGCAGGAAGTCACTTTCTCTCCCATCTGGCCCTTAACAAGATGGAGAGGAACAGGCAGGTGTGAGCGGTGGTCTGCACCTCCACTGGCTGGATTAGCACTTCTGATGGGAGAGAAGAGAGGAGGACGATCTTTGGCGTAGGCTGTCATTCTCTCTCCATCTCTCTCCTTCCTCGTACATCTCCTTGCCTCCTCTGTGATCACTGCTCTCTGCCCTGACTGCAGCGAGACCGAGAGGGAAGACTCAAAATGAGAATAAATGAGGTGTGGGGAAGGTATTTCGTGTTTGTGTGCACGTGTGCGTGTGTGTCTTTGTGTGCATGTACCTGCCTTCTACTGTGTTCAGATCTCTTCCTCTGCTGCAGTGTCTAGCTGTGGAGCCAAAAGATCGTCCAGGGACTCTTCATCCACTTGCTGCTGGGCGCCCCAGGGGATGGATTGAGCCTTGCAGGCTGGGATATTATCAATACAGCGCCTCCAGGCAGCCTGGGAGACAGGAGACTGAGCCACTGACTCACTCTGCCTATTAGTCGACTGCTGAGCATCAGCGTTAGGGGGAACAGCTGGTTTGACTGGAGCCTCTGCCAACTAGGTCTCCATCTTTGCCTCATCCTTAGCTGTTCAAAGTCTGCCTCAGTCTCTCTTTTCAACTTGTTTGTTTCCCTTTTCTTCAACTTCCAATTTACTGTCCCTCCCCTGGCCCTGCTCCTTCTCTCACAGATCTCTTCGTAATCTTCACATCATTATTTTGCTCTATTCTCCTTCATTCCCCTGCATTTCACGATGCCAAGGTACGCCTAAACTTGCCACGTGCTGCCCGCTCCCATAATTACATGTAACCTGCTCCTCTTAAGAGCTTTGTTCAATGGGGAATATTTTTTACGCCCGGTCAGTGCAACTCCCCTGTATACTAAATCTCCATCTCAATTTTCTTTCAGAGGTGTTTGATATTCCATTTGTGTAATGACGAGGCTGACCTTGTATTTGCATCTCTGAAAACTGCAAATATTTGAAACCATCCACATGCTGCACGAATGCCAAACTACTCAACGTGAGATTTTTATTTTACTTATTTATTTTTGTCTTTGTTTGATGGTAGACGGTGGAGAGGTTGACAAGAATGGGGAACACAGCGTATAAGATGCAACAAAGGTCCACTGCTAGGTGCAAATCAAAGATGTTGTGGTTATGCAGCAAGCACAGTACCAATCAGCTACCAGTGCGCTCTTCAGCAAGAGACATGGTTTTAGTGTGTACTACACATTTACTGTGCATCTATTAAATGTCTGTTCTTTGTAAAATACTAGGACAAAAAGTGTTAAAGTAAACCAATGACTATGCATATCTATGCAGGCCATAATATTGAAAATATGAATGCAATGTGGTAGATTGGTCACCACTCGCACCTCACAGCCAGGAGGTCCTGGATCAAAATGACCAGCCGTGTGTGGCCTTTCTTTGTGGAGCTTTTCCTCCCACAGTCCAAAGACATGGATGTTAGGTTATTGGGTGAATCTAAAATGTCCGTAGGTATAAATATGAATGTCAGCAGTTGTCTGTCCGTGTATGTCTCTGTGTTGGCGCTGAGATAGACTGGCAACCTGTCCAGGGTGAATCCCACCTCTTGCTCGATGGCAGCTGGGATAGGTGCCCGTTCCTCCCGCTACCCGGAAAAGCATAAGCATTTAAAGATAATAATGGATGGATGGAATGCATCTTGGATCACTCATACTGCCTCATTTTACACCTTTAGTCATAGTTTTACTTAACACTGCCGCCTAGTCAAATTCCAATCTTCACTTTAACCTTGATGATCCACAGAAACAGATCTCTGCTCATATATAGCTTCCACACATGGGAAAATGCCGAGAAATCTCGACAAAAAACACAGCTCAGTCTCTGGAGCCAGCAACCAATTTGACCCTCTCCCCAGTCAAATGGCCCGAACAGCCGAAACTTTGACCAAATGTTTTCAAAAATAAGAGGAATTTAAAAGCAGTGACTCTGTGAACCTCTCAAATCTGCAAGCCTTTCCTCTCATACATCAACAATCGCTTTTACTGTTCTGACTTCACTTCACATGTCTGTCTGTCTTTGTTACAACTACCAAGTTCCATTTTGCTCGAACCATTATCCTGCAACAAGAAGCTGGACCCAGGTCACAGTGTTAATGACCTCTTGTGTGATCCTTGGGTGTCAAGGTCCACTCTAGTAGAGTGAAGACAAACATGTCTGGTCTGGTAAATATCCCCAAGTGACTCACAAAAAGAGTTTTTCCTCCCCACAGCTCACAAACCCCAGAGTTTGATCCAAAAATCTCATATACAGTATAAATCTGCAGTCATGTCGTGTTCCTTACCTGTTAGTCCTATGTGTGTATGTGGGTGCTCACTATGTAATGTGTATTTAGGCAAATCAGTGTTTGTGTTTCATTGGCTGTTTGGTAGTTTTGCATGAAATCACTTTAGTAAATATAGCTGTTATCTTGCTGCCATTATGTCTCAGAAAGCCAGTCTTTAGAAGCTGACATTTTAAATATACGTATCCACAGGACCCACACCACTCAAGGTGCCTCAACCCTCTGTTTCCTTTTAGCGATGGTGAAACTCGTGGCAGCTGCTCAAAGTACTTCTGAAGTTAAGGTGGTACATCAAAGTAGCTTATGTAAATGGATGAATAAAAAACAAACTTTCTTTCAAATGTGAGGCTGACGTTAATTAGCCTATGTACTCAATGGGAGCAAATTGTTCTAGAGTATCTGCAGCTTTTCAGCAACTGAACAAGCTCAGTTTTCGATAATTAGCGGAGCATTCTCATAGCCTCTGAAACGGGAAAATAATTGGCTTCTCAGACTGCTAGTGTGTCTGCATCTCTCAGCTTGTGCAGCTTCATCCTTGAACCTGATGCCTTTTTCTGAGCTATGTTTCACCAGTGCTGACGGACTTTATCACCATGACAGATCCTCCAAGATCCGTGAATGCATACAACTTCCATACAATAATGTAGAACTCACCTATAATAACACACCTATATGTAACAGCCTTACAATGTCAATCACAAACTAACAATTTAGTTTTGTTTGTTTTAGGATTTATTTTCTAAAGCTTTGTACATTTAGTGAATAGTTTCACTTTGAGTATATCCACAGTATTTCATGCAACTTCTCTTTCTACCACTTTTCTTAAATAAATATTACTTTTTACTCTAATACCATTATTTGACAGCAATAGTTAAAAGATACTTAAATTAGAATTTAAATACTTATATGACATGTTGCATTTATATATTTATTAATATGCATTTATATATAATTAAATGGTAAATGGTCTGCACTTATATAGCGCTTTTCTACCTATTGGCACTTTACACTGCTTCTTATTCACCCATTCACACTCACAATCACACACACCGATGGGGGAGCTGCTATGCAGCTGGCCAACACTCACCGGGAGCAACTAAGTTGGGGTTCAGTGTCTTGCTCAAGGACACTTCGACATGTGACCGGAGGAGCCGGGGATTAAACCAGCAACTGTGAGATTGGTGGACGACCGCTCTACCTTCCTGCGCCACAGTCGCCCGACGATTAAAATAGCCAGAACCTAGTATACGGCCTATATGTATAATATATACACTCACTGTGCACATTCTTAGGTCTACTACTATCAATCTACTGCAATCCAACAGCAGCTCTGCCATGAATTCTGCTTTTACAATGTTTTCGTAAAGGTAATAATTCTACTCTCCGTTTATTATTGAAGTCACAGTGGGCAGTGGAGTTGTACTGGAGTGCATTATAATGTTTTAGCCACCTCATTTATTTACTTTTTTAAGTAGAATTATCACCTTTCTGACAGTTTCAACTAACAAACCTAATAGTGGACCGTGCGTGTATACAATGATTCATGAATATATTATAAAAATACACTAGAAGCCAATCTGCACATTTCATTGCTAATACTGCAAAGTTCATTGCTAATTTGTAGTAAAACAGAGACTGATTTTTACTACAAATGAAAAGCTAAACTATTAATAATAAATGACATGCTTTATTAGGGGTTTGCTGCTGGTTTGTTATGATCAGTAGCTAAAACCCAGCAACTTTAAGACTACTTGTGCTGCTGTTAGGCAATGTTTACTAGCATTTATAACTGTCACTTATACCTTTGACTGCTAGCTGCAGCTTACAAAAAAAAGGTACATAACATTGCTACTTGTACCTAAGTATTGTAAAATACCCAAATACTTCTGCTAACACTGTTTATACCCATACTGTAATTTAAAGAGTGTAGAGGGACTTAAAGAAAATTAAATCATAAACTGCATTTTGTTACTTTTTATCTCCATGTTCAAGGATGCTCAAAACACCTATCAGTATAATTACTTTAGAGCAGGTCTTTTAAACAACATCAACAACTAACCACACTGGAGCAGCGTGAATGCTAATTACAGACGTAATGGACACCACGTATTTTTATAGCCGTCAAATGAACTCTCACACAAAATGAATGTTATAATTAAGCTGATAAATTAAAAACACCACTGTTTTGGTACATGATGAACATTTTACTGCAGTAATTCACTGAAACTACAACTGGGAGTGGGAGAAAGTGCACATGCATCACATAAACTATTAATACCACGACTACAAATACCACGAAGGACCAATGTCAAGACTAAATGTGTCTACACAGCCACTGATGGGCTGAGACAGTGGCAACAAGGACTCAAGGAACAGGGAAGGAACACACTCACATTAAGGACGTACTCAAAACATTTGGCTGTCCAAACTGGGACTTTGTCTGATCTGTAAAAATATTCAGAAACAGCACCTCCACCACAGATAGAGAAGAAACAAGAAATGGTTATATGTTGCTGAGGTATCCAAGAAACTCAGATGAATCTTCAACAAATAGCCCATCCGTGCACATTTTGAACCCAGCAACACAATAAGGCCAAAATACGCAGACATTAGCAGAGCAGTCTTGTGAATCCAGTTTAATGAACCAAGCAATGCACAGACTGTACAATGGAGAAACCAAACAACTGGTTCACATACACTTGCCAGAAGAGTAGAATTCCCCTACACCGATGACCATAAATCAATGATGAATTATCATTATTTACAGAGGAGGTGAATTACAACATTTAACACCCAGTGCCATTAAAATTTAACAGTCAGTCACAAGTTAAATCATGTGACTATAACGACACACGATAGTTGGGTTTGACAAAGAATCACATGTGACCTAAACAACCCTCAAAATGTCAACGATTCCCCACCTTGAGTTAGAACTGAAGAAGCCTTTCGGATCATGTAGCTGAAAGAAGTCAATCTGACAGCTGGCCCTTCTTTAAGGTGCTTCTCTCAATCACACCGAGCTAAAAAAATGTCACCCTGAAGGCACTCCACTGTTCATTTTACAGAGGTCCTGGCTTCCCAGTATCAGCAGTGTGACATTTAGTATGATGTACAACCCACAGGTTGGATATAAATCACTCCCAAGACAATAATGGTGGACAACCCATGATGCTTTTGCTAATTTTGCAAACTTACAAATTGATTTGGACGCAATCTTGTGTGCCGAGTATAACATCACCCTATAGGATTCACAGGTTGTAAGACTGGGGTCTAGGTAAATAAAATAAAATGACAGGTACCTTCATTTAACAAGGTGGACATCACAGCAGACCCTTGGGAGTCTTGCTGTTTCACCTCCAGTACAGCATTATGTCTTATCAGTGAAACACTGTACTCAAACAAATCCAAACTTGACTGTAGGCTGTTCCTCCTCAAGTAAAGGTGGGAGAGAAGCTAACGAAAAGAACTCCAGTAGCTGGTCTTACAATAAAATATAAAGAATAACATAAATAAAACATCATCAGAACTTCATACTGCCTTTTCCCCAACCCCTCAGCACAGGGTGCGTCATTTACACAGGGGCAATATCACAGGCACCGCAATATACTCTGGCTCTTATCCTAGAGGTGGCACAAAGGAGGCTCAACCCTGACCCCCCCAACCCAGTTTGGTACCTTACATACAGAACAGCCAGCAGCGTATAGAAATGGTTAACCCACCTTGAACAATCCTCAACCACAATCCTTCACAGACAATTAACATGTTTCTGTGCTGTATTTTGAGTCAATTCTAAATACACCACCCTGCTGGTGTACATTAAACTCCTAAAAAAAAATAAACTAATAAGCTAAAAAAATAAACAATTCATTAACAAATGCAGTATTTAGTCCTGCTTCAGTGAAATTTACTATAAAGTACAGTTCCCAGGTAGGTCTTCCCAGGTAACCAGCTCGACAGAGTCAATTAACAAATAGTTTGTATTATTCGTGACAGAACCCTTGGCACAACTATGTTGACATTTGAAAACTTGACCTCAATCTATTAAACATTTTAAATCATCTTTTTGACATTCTCTCTTCAACACTGCGTATACGGCACTCCTAATTTCTTTACCACATAGCTGTACAAGATGAACACTGGAGATAAATTTACTCAGTAACTCAGGAATTTGTCGGTATGTGATGCCAGGCTACTGGTTGAGGGTGTCAGAACAACTCTAGCCTCAGGCTAGGTGCAGATTTGAGCATTTTTGTCACTGGAGGATTAATCACTAGATTAATAACCTATTTCTGTTTGTCATCGAGGAATATGTGCACTTGGGGTACAGGCTCTGGAGCTCTTGGAACTGTTATGGTTTGTGGAATTTGCTACATTACAGAGACAAGTAGGTGCATCTCCACTGAAATGTAGAAGTGCAAATGCAGATGAGTCTGATGGGGGAAAAAATGTGCAAAGGAAAAAAATTCCACTTGACTTTAAAATGAGCAACAATTTCAAAGGCCTCACGCAGATTTAAACATTACATATCATCTGAGATTTTCAGAGGCTTTAAACTCCCATGATGTTGGAATGCAAAAAGCAGAGCACTGCCTTGAACCTTGAACTATGTTCTTCAAATGTATGCAATAATGGATAATTAATCCCGATCATCTCCTTACTTTTTATCCTTGTGAATGATCAAATGCACACAGAAGTTTCACTATTTAAGTGGTAAAAGACACAGAGATTAATAGTTGACTTTCTTTGACAAACAGATTGAGAGACAGACGGGGAGCAAAAAAACTGTTGGAGGTGAAAATGCCAGTATACAAACAATAGGCACAGCTAGTATCCCTTGATGATGCCAGCACCATTCTCTGAGTGTGAAAACCCACTTTTGTGTGTCATGTTGAAAAATTAAGTTATCAAACAAAGACACCAATATCTACCTCTATTTTTGAGTTCACACCATCAAAATACTGAGATGAATGACTCTAACCTGGCCACTGGAAATCTAAGGATCTAACAGAGCTCCAATAGGCCAAATGTTAGCTGCTGCCATGGCAACATCCCACCGCGCTGCAGCCGCTTTCCTTGAGGTGACAGCGTTGTGATTTTCTACCAGCTGCAGGACCACTGCCATGTGTCATGTTGCATTGACGTGTAGTATCATGTACTGACCTTCCTCAGTGACGGTGAGTCCTGAAAACGCAAAGGAGAAAAGATGGTTTGAAAAGCTGTAGTTGAAGTCATTTTAAAATATTTGGAAGCTAGTCTGTTGCATTTAATAAGTACCTTTTGGCTTAACTAAAAATTGCATAAATTATTAATTGTAAGCAAAATGTTTGCTCTCTTTTTTTATTTTATTTTAATTCTTTCCTCCAACTTCTTTACAATATAAATCCTCAACCAGGTATCATGGAGAAAAAGCTAGTCGGAGGCATGAATCAGAAAAATGATATATATTAATGAATTGTTTATACTTGATCATGATTCTTCTAGTGAACTGTCAAACAGAGTTAGTTCACTGCATGCATCAGACCTTTAACCTTTGTGACTGGACCTTTGTACAGAAAATAGCTCTACATTGTTTAAGTACATTTTGAACATTGTAGGCTTTTATTAGAAACTGGAGAACATTCAATCTCCAATCACCATGTGTTAAACTATATGCAACACGTGTGTTACAAATACGTTTCATGTATGTAAGTAATAAATTAAATAAACTGGACAACACAAATATTTCCGAATAGCTTTGCAATGATATACATTCTTTTTCAGTGGAAAATATATATACAAAATGTAATACTGCATTAAACTGTAGGAAAATCCTACCTGTTTCAGTTTTACAGCTGAGGTCAAATTGTTTTAGTGTGTCAAGAGAATGAAGATAAATCTGTCTCCACTTGTAAGAAAACTTTAAACTACTACAAACCTCTAAGCATTCCAACACAGAGTATGTGACCGCTGTCGTGCACGTGGCTTCATATTAAATGTGAATGTGTGTGTCGATGTGCGTATGTGCAAGTATGTGTATAGAATTTGCATGTACATAAGTGTGTGTGCTGTGTCACTGTATTTATGTGTGTTTCATTGAGAACATCCTGCCCTCTCAGAGCAACTCAAAGTGGATGAGCCTGAGGGGCCCGCAGGGGTTGGTAAAAATAGCCCCAAGGCTGATTAGGACTGAGGCAATGGAGTAGGGTGGTGGTGGTGGGGTTTTAAAAACCTGCTCATTACCGCACCTGTAAGGCCTCTTTAAGTAGCCCTTCTGCAGAGCCCAGCTGCTCACATCTGCCAAGAGCTGTTCGCCATGCTCGTAAACTCCTCTCACGCATCCTCCAGGGGCAGGACATCACAATGTAAGACGGTGACAATGGTGGGTAAAAACTCTGGCCTCAATACATCCCACAACACAAAAAACTTACTTTATGTATGCTAAAGTGGCATGTACCTTGAATTTTTAATAGGACTCTCGTTTTGCTATTACTATTCCCAAAATGCAACACAAAGTTTTCCGTTTAACCTCCGAATTAAAACCTACAGTAGCTTGATTAAATTTTAAACTTTAGTTGTTCTCCATTTCTCTTGTGGATGCCTTAAATTGTGTAAAGCTGAGGAAAGTTGTATGGCCAGCTGCATTCCCCAAATACCTAAATGAAAAACTGACACAGGCTACAAAACAAAAATGACTTACTACACCTTTAAAACAATAACACAAACAGCTCAACCATGGTTGATTAAAGTTGTCCTCTATAAAGGGTATATGAACTCCCTGAGAGCAGTGTTTGATGCTGTTATTGAACCAGCAATCTGTGGGGTCTGAAGAGGCTACGCCCCTCTGTCAGAGTACTGCTATGAAGCCTGAGCCTGCCCTGACCCCGGTTGACTCCCATCAGCCCTCCTGCTGGGACAGTAAAACAAACTAACCCCCCATAGACAGGCTGTTTAGAAATGTGCTATACTGAAGCCTGTCCCTGAATGAAACAACTACAGTATGAAAACAGGCACTATGAAAGCTGTGGGTAAATTATTCAGTGATCACAAATTTAATCAACTCTTGTCAAGTTAAATATCAAAAACATTTTTAGCCAACTGCAATATGATGCCAGACAAGACACAATTTAAGAGTTGTGTTAAATTAGAGGTGTTAAATTAGCTAACTTTGTAGCTGCAATTCAATGGGGATTTAAATTTGGATGTTTGCATGTTGATTGATGTCGACACTGTAAATATAGTTGAATATTTAGCTCCTGGCATGAATTCTGGCAAACAGCTGGGCTTGGATTCTGTTCAAGATATGCAGGACTATTCGACGCTGGTGCCATGTTTTCTGCTGTTTGACTGTGCTTATACAGTATTTTATTCATGTTCTACCTGCAAGTACATAGTAACTGTAATTAGTTTCTATATCCTCTGAAAAGTAAGGCTGAAATAAGTCATATTAGTTCTGTTCTGGTGGTCAAAGTTGCACTGAATAACTTAATAAGGTGTATACTATGTGGATATACACTAAAAAACAAATGAAAAGAAAAACAGTCAGTGAAGGTCACCTGAGACTAGTCATTTACATTCAAACTTCCACACACTGAAGGCTAAAACCTGCTCGTTTCAATTACAGTTATCTTGTGCTAACCTCTTCATACTGTACGTGCACAGATGTAGACGATGTGCATGTAAGGATATGCACATTCACATGCACCTTCTTTTACACAATGTCAAACCCCATATTTCCATCCTTCAATCTATTACATCCTCTTTTTCTACCTTACACACACATCCAGCACCAGCTGTAGGTTTTCATCTAATCCTGCTGTCCTCCCATGTTATAACAGCTCTGAACCCAAGCCCTCAAAGAGAGGGGGCTCGCCCACACTGTGTTTTCACAGACCTCAGCATCTGGACCTGTACACGTTATTCCTACGGTGTCCTGTTTGGGGTCAAGGACATATTGGAGGATAAAAAAAGAGTCCACATATATCACTTGTTAAAGATAATATACTTTGCAAGAAGTAGATGAGTGTGATAACGTAACAAGACCTTGTGAGGAGAGGTTTAAACTTTGCCTGACATCTGGTAGATTTTCTTAAAAGATGTCCAAATAATATCTTACGGTTTCATTTTGAACATTAGTTTGTCTTTGTGTTCAGTTCAAGTGTGTATAAACAAAAGGAAGTGTGCACACAGGAGAATTTTTTTGTTGTTAATTTTCGGGGCTTATGCTCAGTTTCAAATCGCTAGGTTTATGTTTTACTGTTCATGTTTTATTTTATCTCACTTCATTGCCTCTTCCATCTCTCTCTTTGCCTCCTGGATCACTGCCCTCCTGACCTTCTTTGTCCAGAGCGCACAAACATATTTTCTGTGATACCTGCCAGCTGCTGGGCTTAGCTTGGCTCAATTCAGCTCAGCCAACGCTCCAGCTTTTCTGTTGACCATTGCTGAACTGTCTAGCCTCGCCGAAACAATCATATGGTCCCCAGCCTTTTCCAGGCATTTCCTGGGTCACCTGAGCAGCGTGCAGCCTTGCCTCCCCTATATCCTCCCGCTCCCTGCCCCTTGCTGGCTCTTCCTGCCTGGTTTGGAAGGTCCTGAGAGGGGTCAGCGTGGTCTGGTGCGCAAGTGGGAGCCATACTGCGGATATTTATTATTTCATTTAAGACCTCCTTTTGCTCTGGAGAGTAGACCAACCACTAACAGAGGCTGAAGGATAGTTCACAAGGTGACCATGTGAACTGTTGAACTCCAAAGAACGACTGGAGGTGTGTGTATTTTTATATTTTGTGTGCCCCCTAAAGAGTTTAACAACTATGAGTTTATATGACATGATAAATTCAGATGAGAGCAAGTGGCCACACACAAACACAGACACAGCTGTGCAGTTCGGGACAGAGATATGCAGTACACTTTAAGTAATTGCATCATTCATTTTATGTTATTTGGCAACAATATCATGAATGAAACACCCCTTATGCCCACAATCTCCCCACATACCTCAGAATGTTATTAAAAGAGAATTTTCTGGTTTCATATATTGAATGTATATTTTCATATAGATTTGGCCAACAATCCTATTAGCAATATATTTGTCTTTACCCAGTTGACTGTGAAGTATGGGTGGCAATAACAACGTAAAGATATACCAGTATTTTATTTAATTTAACAAACACTAGCATCCACAACATCATACAGTCTTTGGAGCCAAGCAAACATTGTCAGCGATCAGAAACAATACGACCGGACATAATCAAGTACTAAACAAAATAAACCAATTAACTAGCTTAAAAATTTCTATCTTGGAATAACTTCTTCACAGCAATATCAGTTCTCCATATGTTATAATTTGCCTAAATCCCTCCTTGTCAACAAATTGAATTTGGCATCATGTCTCTTGGCTCAGCCTTTTATCATGTTTGTTGAGTTTGTATGCTCGTGAAAGAAAGTCCCAAATAATAGCACATAAGCAAACATTATCGCACAGCTATAACTCAATACTGCGACAATGACATTCTTATTATAGTGAGGAATGATCACAATATATTGTGGATGGTACCACTATGATGCAGCCCTACTGTGGAGGCATGGCAATATTGGAGCTACTACTACTACTACTACTACTACTACTACTAAGAAAATCATCAAATAACCTGACAGATTTTAAACAAACCTCCATGTTGGCCAAATATATTTAGACATTACAAACTGCAAAAGGTGGTAGTACCACATCTCAGGAATTACTTAGTGAGTACCTTTTTGTCATGACCTCTAGAAACGTTGGTCACTGGCACAGAAAATAAGACCAAAACTGTAATAAACCAAAAAGTTTAATTGTTCTTCTCCTTAAAGGTCTACTAATATTTAAAATCATTTAACAGGCAGAAATCTGTTGGTGGGTCAGTCATTAAAAAACTCATGCTGTGCAGACAAACACTATTGAAACCCAAAACTCCCGAAGCTCCCGAAGTCTCTAAAGACGTGTAATATAATCAGAGAAGTGTCAACAAAGTCTGAATATTTGAGAAGTGTGTACGAACAAAAAATATATTAGACAACTAGAATAAAAAAGGGCCATTGGGTTGCACAGAGAAAAACATAAAACTGTATATTAGGAAGTGTAAAACTAAATTTATGGTTGACCTTGTGTGTTTCTGTACGAATCCAAAAGTAATACAAAATTTCTGAATGACTGGGAGAAGAAAAACAGGTTTGTTTTTAGTTTATTTGACTATACAAACCGTTGTGTGCATCTGTGTGGGTAAATGCTTATTTTCATTACGTTTCTATGTGTGTTCAGAGTAAACTGAGATTTTAACCTGTTAGAGGAAATTTCAATGCAGTCTGGCCAATATCAACTTCTTCCCCAAAGCCAAATGGAGGCTGGCTGGGGAGCCAGAGCACGACAAACCAAAGCAGCCCAGAGTCCTAACATCATTATAGGGCTGAGAGAGGCAATAAAGCCAAGTCCTGGGAGATTATCTCTGCTGCAGCCAGTGTACAAACCCCGTTGCTCTCTGTTTTGTGCATGTGATCTTTTTGTCCAGTCTTGTACGACAACATGATAGATGATTTAGTCTTGTGTGCTCATCCTGGTTTTTATCACCTGGAGAACCAACTGATACATTTATATGTCACTGCCTATTGTGAGTGTGTTCTACAACCTTGGCACAAAGCAGAGCAGTTTCGTTTCTAGAATGACCACAGGCTTTAATTTCAGATTGTAACATGGCAGCGTGGATGTGAGCTGCCTTACAGTCAAAATGGAACAGATGAAGGTATCACTTAGCGGAACGAGACAGGGATGGATCCCATCTGCAACCAGTTGCTCCTGGGGAGAAATGAGATTAATGATTTTCTGAACATGATGAATGGCTGAGATTGGTAATGACAGGCCTTGAGTGACAACTTACAGGTGCAGACCCACCCCTTTCCCAAAACTCTTAAACGCACATGTTTCACTCACTCCCCTCATTTCTTCTTCTGTGCAAACAAGTGCAACAGCCGCTCTTGTCCCCTACCACCTTTTGTACTCAGCTAGCCACAACGGCGTGCCCAGTCTGAGGTCATTAGGCAATGCTTGACCTCTGGCTCCATGTAATAAACACGGTTCGCTACGACTATAAAGTCTGCTTGTCAGTAATTACCAGCTGAATCCCTCTGACTTTGATGCTTGTTTGCTGCGCTCAGTCTTAACCAAGCAGAGAAACAGTTTAGCTGTCACACATCAGAGAGGACAAGTAGCAGCCTTTTGTGCAACACAGCACCAGTTGGCCTGATTGTTGAGAAAAGAAAGGAAAATCAAAGGTCTGCAAAAACAGCTGCAGATGAGTTTAGGGTTACAAAATAAAGATGACGAGGACCAGACCAGACTGTGGTCATTTGTGGGAGACTGACTGTCGAAGTTAAGCAGCCATTACAGAGTGGCTGGTATTCAAGTTTTGACAAGATGTCACCTTTCACCAACTTCTTCCATCAACGTTGCCTCTGATCTGGAGTGGCATCAAAACTAAACTGATGACTGAGAATAATCTGAAACCTTAATGCATGCTTTCATTTCAATTATGGCTGTTCCTTAAATTAGAATATGTATTGTTTTTTTCTTCTTTTGTCAATGAGTTTAACATTTCTTTACAGGCAGTTTTCATTGTATTATTGTATTCATTTAAGCAGCAATAATGTTATTCAGGGCTACAATACTTCTTGGTAATCTGCCATTTTCTAGATTAATCACATGGTCTATAAAAGCTCATCATCTTCTAATTGCTTCAGATCGTTTTGTCCAAAGCCCCCAAAAATCTGTCTATTATTAACCAAAAGAAGCTGAAACTAGAAAAAGTTTGACACAGTAAAAACTGATATTTAATGAGGCAAACACAAATTCACGATTGATAAACTAATTAAATAAATAACTATTTCAGCTCTCCATGTAGTGCCATATGTTATATTTATTCAAATTAATTTTGTACTGCTGTACAAAATGTGTGCTTTCATTATATTTAACAGTCTTAATAAATATTGCAACAAAGGAGACTATTATTTTACGTTTTGTTTTTTTTTCATTTTTCCAATTTAAATTTAGTAAATCTTGACTCTTCATTTCCCTTGAAAACTCTTTTTATTATTATACAGTGCATGTTATTTAAACCTACAGGAAACACTGGAAATAATAAACAGTATATAAGACAATTACAGTGCACATATAGAAAATCTGTCTAATTGCCAGCTAGTTCGATTTGATTTATCCAATTATATTAAATAAATATTTTTTTCAATAATAGTTTTTTTTTTTTTTTAACAGGACACATTTAAAGGACAGCAAATGGTTTTGGACAGGTTTATAGTGCTAATGTGGTGTATGTTGCATGTTCACATATCTATGTATAGGAGACAGGAAGAGCTGGAGGTTAAAAACAACACTCTGGTGGACAGATGAAGGGATCAGGTGAAAGTGTAGAAACCGCTTTTCTCTTATGAGTTTCCCTACAGTGGTTCTCTAAACATGCTGCACTTTTTCCTCAGAGTCAGAGTCAAAATGAAAGGTAACAGTGGGGAGCTCACAGGCCTGAATCACGCCACTCTGTAAACAAACCCAACAACCTCTGATATCACAATGCTTCTTTTTCCTCTTCCCCAGAAGGTGCTCACATTCTTCCTACTTGCTCACACTGAATAGTAAATGGTCTGCAATTATTTAGCACCATTCTCCCTTATTGGTACCCAAACATTTTACAGCTTGTCCTTCTCTCTCTCACACAGACACACACACACACACACACAGATGATGGCAGATGCCACACAAGGTGCTGACATGACCCACAGCAACCAACTTGACGTGCAGGGTCTTGCCCAAGGACACTTTGACATACGGGGGAGGAGGTGGGGGATCAAACCACCGACACCATGGTTGGTAGACAAGTGCTCTACGTCCTACACTTGTTCTTCATTCAGAGGCCCTGCAGCATGCAGAGGCTGCACTTTCGAACAGTTCTAAACATCTGATTTGCAGGGAGCTCATACTATAAAACATGCCAACACTCAAAAGTTTCCACAACCCATCTATATGGCCCAAGGTTGCAAAAACATGTGCGTGACTTATTATTTCACTTCTAGCCTCTTACTTTCATTCTTGTTCTTTTTCTAACCATTTTCTGCATTTGTAATGAAGAGTGGACAGTGAGTAATATGGCAGGGAATTACACAGAAATGTCCATTTCTCTTATGTGAGAGGATAAACTTATAGAAAGTAGGACACTGGCGATCAGAAATGCACCCACCCACTCTTACACAGGAAAAAAACGGCAGCGGTCACCTTGGCTACAGCAGTTCTAACCCTCCAATTTTCTTTTGCGATCACACAACGCGTAAGGATGCATATACACACCTACAAACACACTAACTCAAATATACTTTGCTTCTCAATTCTGCATGCACACACACACCCAATGGGAGGCTTTACGGGGCCGTCACGATGTCCAACTTTGCTGTCGCGCAGAGCTCATGAAATCTGGCTGTCATGCATCTGCTTGACAAGTATCCTTGACAAAGCAAATCCCAATCTATATGCAGCATGGCAGGTGGGGACCTTGTCAAATGTTAATGCCAGGGACACTTTGGAGGTTGTTGCCCTCTGTAGCTATTTTTATAAACAGTACATCTCCCTGGTATTACTGTTTGTGGAGCAGTACTGGAGCGAGCCAGCTGGTGGCGGTGTCTGCACTTGCTTCATCAATCACTCCCTTTCGCTTTCTCTCCCTCTGCCCTCTCTTCTTGTTATTCATTAAAGCGCCTCGGAATAATAAGTCCCCTAGAAACTGGGAACATGTGATGAAGTCGTAGTTAATAATGTATACGCCACCCTCTCCCTCCCTCCATCTTTTTTACCCACTTTTCCCTCTGCCTCTATTCCTTAACTCTCTCCCCATTCAGACCCCTTTCACCACACAACTGTGTGCTCCACCACATTCAACGTGCCCGTTTGGTGAATAGGGTAAACACGCATTTACATATTTATATCTTAAGCCACCCCATCCCAAAAAATTGTGGCAACAACGCAGATGTAAATGGACTCATTGGAACGCCCGGGGGGAAACAATGCCTTTCACACCTCAACGCTGCTCCTTAATTACGTCATGTTAATGTTTCAGTGAACCCTAACATGCTCAAAGTCTGCACCAGGAATCGTTACTTGATTTGTGGATTGTTGTGGTCACACATTGAAAATTAATCCCCACGCTAACTATTGTGCAGTCTCTTGTGGTGTGTGTGTGTCTGTTGAGATTTAGGATCTGAGAAGGCCCTGCTGCACTTCTCTATGATGCTCTCAAGATGTAGCGAGTGTTGTGCGCTCAATCTCGCATTTAACACTGCACAGTTTGAGCCTTATGCAGATTACACCCAAGCTACGAGTGCAACTTCAATCAGAGCAAACAAACACAAGCGGAAAATGTGTTTAAACCATCAAGGTGTTTTAATGATTTTTTTCCCCTCATCTCCCATTTCTTTTTTCTCCACTTGCTCTGCAATGAATCATATGTGCATCCTGATTATATCTGTGTTTCAAGCAGCAATCGAGCTCAGTGAATTTCAGGGGCAGACCAAGGGATCACCCTCTCTGTCGGAGTTAGAATCTGTACATATGTTGCTGATCTCATGGCAAACGTCATCCTTTCCCTCTGCTTTTACAGGCTGGGGCTTGTTCCCTGTGAGCGGGCCTTAAGGGAGATGCACTTTCAAAGGCACAAATGGGAACAATGGGGATGTCATTGTTTTGCATTGGCGGCTCAATTATTGAAGCTCAAGAATCGATACTGTAGCTCCGGAGTATTTTTATAAGGAGCTGAGTAATGCATACTGCTCATGACACTGTCACAGGAAATGGAGGATAATACTCTGTACACTGTGGAAAAAGCAGGCTCAGGAGAATCCAAATCGATTTAATTCAATTTGGGTCAGCCTGTCTTATTTCAAGTTGGGTTTTTTCACTTATTGGCAAGAAAAGAGAATCTGGACAAAGGCTACCTTACACTCCCTCCTGCCTTCCCCTCTTTTCTCCCCTTTCTTCCTTTATTTGTCCTGGATAGAAATGACTTGGGTAGTGCAATAAATTATTAATTTCAAAAATTGACTGTATCCTTCATGCTTCTCTTTCGTTCTCTCTTCGTCTTTCCCTCTCATAAGCTCCAGATGCAAATGTGGCTGTGTCTCTTCCCTATAAATAGCAGTCGCCAGAGGGTTTCTTCCAGGAGTCAGCCACAGTTTCTCTACCGTACCAAAATAACCAGGGGAGGGGAGATTGGAAGAGCAACACTGTGGCAATACAGCCATTCTAACATTCAGTCAGAGTACTCTATCAGCATAGAGATAAGTCAGAAACGAGAATGAAGAGAGGAAAAAAGTTTTGAGTGATTCGTCAGCACCACCTGGAGCAGGCTTCTGATAGGTTGCCTTTCTGCTGGTGCTCTGGTTTGATTGGCTGTTGAAATGTGCCCCAGTTTGGTGCGTATCTTTCCCCTCGCGGTTGGAGACTTGAGTTTAATGAATCTCACTGTCCATAGTGTTGGTAATAAGAATTTCACAATTAGCCTTTAAATGATGGCCTTGTGTATTGAAGTGATAAAAATACAGTGCCTTATAGAGTTATTGACACCCCAATGACACGTTGAAAGAGATACAAATTTAGAAAGATGAGAGCATTACTTTTTGTGTATTTTTCTTTTTTTTTATTTGTATTTGATTTCCAAGAACTTATCTACTCTGAAAATGTGTCAATTGCTGCCACAACGTTCAATGTTTTGTCTCTGCTGAGAATGTCTCAGGGGTTTTCAGGTTAAAAAAAGCAGGGCGGGTTAATGTTTCAATAGTAGCGAATCCATAATGTCAATGATGATTCAAAGGTGAACATCAACCACTGAAAACAGCTGCCTCACTGTGACAGAAAGTCAGATGGTGTAGAAGGTCTTAAACAAGAACATTTTACGTTTGACTACTTTTATTGTATTATGAGCACTAATTTACGCTGTAAGTTTAAGGGATTCTACATTGATGTTGAAATGAAATAACAAATTGCTACATAAAGTAGATATAAAAAACAGAGTGACGAGCGTAAATCTCAGTCGTGATTGCTTGGATCAATTAATTATGGCTAACATAAAAAAGTTAATTTGATTAATGAAAAAAAAATAATACGCTTTAACTTCTGCCTTTAAAAAATATTTTTTCTAAATACTGTGTATGAATCATCACAACTTCTAAATATAATTTACAGATTATAGCAGGTAGCTCCTTGTGAAAAAAATATGTTTTAATCTCTTATCAAAATGTACTGATAATAGAATACAGATAACATCTGTTAAAGTAAAGATGAAGAAATGTTATCCTTATAAAAAAAAATTTATACACTTTAAAAATATGTCTGCTTGAAAACATTTATATCTGTGTTGCCAGTGCTTTTTAAACAGGAACCTATATTTCCATTTGTTGACAGTACAAACCAATGTTTTCAATGTGAATACCTACACAGATACCATCACAATCTTTTCAATGTGAATGTTCACAATAATTAAACTTCTAATTCGTGATGAAAAGTGAAATTTGTAATTCGACAGTAGTCAAGTGAGAATTTAAAAGGAAATTATTTTTTGTCTGAAGGTTGATAGAACAGTGATACTGACTTTTTTATTTTTTAAAAAAAACTTGTTGAAGCAGTAAGGATTTGAATGAATGTGACACAAACCCTCTCAACACATACTCACTCTCTCTGATCCCTTTTACTTTCATTTCAGTGGCACAACAGAAGAAAACACAAATATCATGCAGGTACACAGATGCACACACAGTCCCTGTCTCGCTGTCCTCATTAGGGAGGCTGCATTGTTTCACAGCTGATTGTGAGGACTGCACAAAGTGATCCTGATGAAGTCTTTATTTTCCATCCCAGCTCACTAATCAATTTCATATTCTCTCTTCCCCACGTCCCTGTTCTGTCTCTCCCTGCCTCTTTCTCTCTGTCTCTCTTCCTAAAAGCCTGACACAGAGCCAGGAGTGAGACAAACACCCATGGAAATCATTTCAATAAAGACTGCCATCATATATCCGTGGTGCTAACACTGTGATAGCAGGACTCATAGCAATTTAATTAGCTAAAAGGAACAGGGTGATGGAAATGTCTCTGCATGATAATATTCGCTTTACTCGCCAAGCTTTGTGCTGAAAAACCAAAGACAAATGTGTTAAAAAACCAAGTTATTTATGAAAATATTCATGTGGTTCTAGTTTTGGGAATCTCAAAGGAATGTGATATGGGTTGAAATGAGTTTTTTTCATACGGTGAAATCTTGAGCTTAAGTGCTAGAAGAAAATGAGGTATATTCATATAAATGCAATCCACCTGAATGAATAGGGACCAAAACAATGGGAGAACAAATTTAATGCACACAAAGCCATTTTGCTCATGCAACCAGAAAGCAGCCATGCAGAGCCTAAACACTGACTATACAGCACAATCTAAATAAATGGCTGCCCCTTGTTACTTAATGTATTCACTCAAAGCAACCTGAATCGCATTCTCTGTGAATGATATCACTGTTGATGAAAATGCATGAACGCTTGTTCACAGGCCCAACCGTTAGAGACGGCATTGGCTCTTCCCTAAAGAGACTGTGGTCTTGTATTGTTTAAATCTCCTCTCTCTCTCTCTGTTTCTCACTCTCCCTCCCTGTTGACTATTCCCACAACATGACACAGGCGTGAGACCCATGTCACTGAGGAGTCAAGCCGGCTGAGTCCTGAGACAACGGCCTCTAATCCAGTGGCGTTTTCAAAGCAAGATGAAGGGGCAATGGGGTGCACGCAAGTGCCGACTTTAGTGGAACGGCTAAGCTATGGTAAAATATTTGGACCCAGCAGAGAACAGATTTAGCTTCTTCTGCAACAACACACTCCACTCAACTAGACGCCATGTTAGCGTTTGTGAATATAAAAATGACAAAGAATTTTGTCACAGTGTGTATGCATTTAGTCAAAAATGTGTAAACATTTTTAATACTTCTTCACAAAAACAACACATTTTTTATTATAAATCAAAACAATTATTACCCACATTGTCAGGGCAACATAATGCTCCAAATGAAACTATTTCAAATATGTATGTATATAGTAAAATACAGCTTGTCTTGTAATCATTTTTACTAGTATTCATACATTTTAAAACAGCATGTGAAATGAAAAATAATAATATATTAATAACATTTTATTTCTTACCATAATTTCTTGATTGTTTTCTCTTCGTTCCACAGGAAAACTAAGCTAAATGTATATGTAGATCCGTTTTTTTTTTTTTTTTTACTTTTTCTTTTGCTGGTTGCCATTTGCAGGCCTCTGATGCTCCATTAGCTGGCTTGGTGAGCTCCGGCTATGGTGCCTCACGGGACAGCAAATAACAGCTCCACTGAAGGCTCTTTGAGAATGACCGACTGTACATTTGTGGAAGGAAGCCCACCATCAGAAAGAATTCAATTTTGATTCTGCACATTCATCAAAACTGAGGCTTATTCTTTCTCCGTTTTGACTTCTGTGCCATATTTGCAAGTGATGAAAATGAGACTGAACTCCAAACGATATTTCTGTTGAGGGGTGGGCGATATTTATCTCTTTGGGTCTGTTTACCTTTTTCACCGGCAGGAATATTAACAGGAATCTAACATTTAGTGCTGCAGTAATCCCAGTGATTAAGACCTGCTGACAGTTGAAGGTAAAGTTTATTGTTACTCTGGGACCCAGGGTGCACTGCCATATTAAAAACTGGCTCTGCATGCAGAGCTGGCCGTGAAAGCTGACACAAGAGACGAAACGAGATCAAAGGGCTGCCCAGCGAGCATCTCACCACTACAGTGGTACTGTTCAGCTGGGGAATGTGTGTTTGTGTGTGTGCTGTGTGAGTGGATCCATACTGGAGACTCACTGGAAAACACAGAATAGCCCTGTGTGAGCATCAATAAGAATATAGAAGAAAATAAATAGGTACAAAATAAAATCTTTTGTTGGTCGTATTGAGAGGTTATAACCCAACATATGTGCATATTTAAAATTTTAGACAATGAAATATAATTCATGTTTTTTGTAATTTTAAGATACTAAATCAATGTGTAAACTTTCTTTGGTTAGATTTACAGCCCTGTGTGCATTGTACAAAGAAAATGATGTGACTAAATGCTTCACAATAAACAACAACCAAAAAACAAAATAAAATAAGAGGAGAAAAAGAAATGACTGGTTTGAGGGCATAAAAACAGCACCCACACTACAATACAGTGCCAGTTCCATTGCACTAACATTTAAAAAAAGAGCACCGCATCCATTTCTTTGGCTTTCCCACCCGATGACCAATCAGATGCTCAGGTTGGAGATGAAAATGCCACTTTTCCTGCAGGCAGCCCCAGGCATGTCATTAGGAGAGGAATTTGATGCCCCGTACAAGCGCTTGGAACTATCAAGTGCAGTAAAAGTGAAAACTCATCAGTTTTTCCTCCAAATTTCACCATGTCCTTGACTCAAGTGTTAGAGAGAAAGAGAGAGAGGGATGGAGGGAGAGCGAGTGGGCCTATAGGATTAGGCCTTTAGGTGTCACTGTACTTTCAAGAATCTGCCCTACCCCCTCACACAAACACACGCACTCACACACACTAACAAAATGGTGTCACGTTGGGGCATCTATTGTTCGAGAACGCTGGGTTTGGTTTTCAGTCTGTCGTAGCGACACAGAGAGGGCCCTGTGCACCACTGAGTTCCCTTCTCCAGGGATGGATGATTAATGGCTGAAGCAACAACTTTGGAGTTGTTCACAAAATCAAATTTCTCACTGATACGTCAATCCATACACCAACTTTGCCATCAAGCTTTGCTGCTCCCAGTGAGCAAATGTAGCTCCTTGTGTGTTTACTATAGTCTTATTCTTTTTTTCGTCTTCTTCCTTTTTTTTTTGTAAAAGCAAATGTTCCACATCCCCACATCTGCAAGAAAACTGCCAGGATACTGAACATTTCGAGCAGCGACAAGGTTTATGAGGTGTAATTGCAACAAATTATACTGGCGTTTACTTGTAATATACCTTGTAATTCCATTCTCGTCGAGTAACATGCCATTTTGAAAAAGCGGGAAAGTGGGAAAAAACAAGAGATGAAAAGAGATTTTTTTTTTTAAGTCTCAACATTACACATTCAACACTACAAGAACAAAGCGGTGCCATAAATACAACCATATGCTCTCTGTTTGTGGCTATGCATATTTCTATTCAAGGAAAAACATGCGGTTTTATGCTGAAAGACTTACTATTCAGAAAATAACCTTTGTAGATGAGACGATTTGAAACAGTTTTTCCTCCCCTTCCTCCCTCCTTCTTCCCTTTTCTGTGCTTCCTCTCTCTCTCTCGCTCTCTCTCTCTCCCAGCATGATTTTACTGTTGTATCACCCCAGATAGAGATCTGCCGTCTATGCTGCATTCAAGACTAATCAGCCCTAGCATTGTTATGTTGTTAATATTCAGACAACCCTCTGCCAAAAAAAAAAAAGAAAAGAAAAAACGACAGGCATAATCACAGGGCCAGAGGAACAGCAACGACAAACACAGCCCCAGTGACTTCAAATACAACCGTAAACACATGCTAATAAACACAACACAGACACTGTTTTAGTCATTGATCGCAGGAAGGGGGGGCGACCTAGTTAAACAAGGTCTCTCAAAAACAAATTTGTGTATTTATTTGTTGGGGCTGCTCGTGTCGAGTAAATGTCACCTCGGGGAGCGGCTGTTGTCATGGTGTCCTTCGCACCTCGTTAGGGTTCATATGGGTCATTCTGAAAGCTGCAAATGGAGCTAAAGGAGTCGTAGGAGACTCGACGGGGAACATTAAAAATATAACGAGAGGTTAGCAGTTCAGGGCTAGATGGACACGTGCTGTCTGACATGCTTGATAAACACGTAAATCTCACACATACTTCACTGGACCTTATGCACCTGGCTATTCCCAGAATATAAAATACGTGAGTGAAGGCTTTTGCCCTCCCCCCTGGACTTTTTACCCTCCCAACCTGCTATTTGAATCATCATTGTAAGATTTCCTTTATCACAGAAAAAAAAAAGAAAAGAAGCCAATGTTGTTTTGGGACAAACGGCTTTGCCTGGTGAGCTGAAACGAACACTTCTGACAAGATTTGGGTACGGTGAGGACATCACGCCCTGCCCTGCTCTGCTCAGGATTTTTCTACAAGCCTTAAAAACCATTCAACTAAAATGGTAAGGCACCAAGGAGAAGCCGCAGATCTCTCCCTTTTGGCCTACCCTCTCTCTCTCGTCCTTCTTTTCCCACAGTTGTTTTCTCTTACTACTTTATGCTTCTGTTGGAAATTAGCTGGAAGACAAAGAAGCCATGTGTTACTATGTGGCATGCTTACTGTATGGTTTGGTTGGGATTTCCGGTGCACTACCTTCCAGGCATGGCTGCACAGGTAATTAAACCTCATTTGGATTCTTTCTACATCTCTGCTGACAGGGTCGTTCGGGGCAAGACTTTGGGAGACAAAGGTAGCTTGGCGTGTTTTCACAGGGTACGTGGCCGATTTGACTCCAATTGAGTATGTGTGTGAGAGAAAGAGGAAAGGAAGTGAGAAAGAATATGGCTGCTCAATGAGGTGAATAAGTGTGTATGTGTGTGTGTGAGTAAAGCAGTCAGCAGAGTTTAGGGGGAAGTGTGTTTAGGGAGAGATAGGCAGCAGCCTTTACAGGAGGCTTTATGACCTACATTGAGGTGGGGGGTAGTGATAAACAGAAAAGGAGTAAAGCAGACAGGGCAACGAGAGGAGAGAGGGGCAGGGTTATGGAATGAAAAACAGAGAAAGGTGTATGTGATAAAGAGATGAGAGACAGAGGTAAAAAGAAGAATGGGAGATGGACAGAGTCAGGGAGGAGGGAGAGAAGAAATCCTGAAGACAGAAAAAGGAAGCAGGCAAAAAAGCGTTGGGTTTCAAATCCAGCGCTCCCGACAGCGGCATGACCTTGGGCATGTCACGCTGCCATCTGTTCGCCCTGTCTGGCCTGTCAACATACCTCTAACTCCAGTTAAAACATGACATTCCAGCTTCCTTACACACCGAGGGGCAGCCGTCATCGACATAAGAAAGGAAGACAGAGAGACACAGACAGAAAGAGAGAGAGAGAGAGAGAGCGAGAGAGGGACGGGGAGTCCGGTGAGGAATCATGAGACTTAGGGAGGAGAGAGAGAAAGATACAGTATGGGTAAGAAAGGGAGTGACCTTTTCTCCAACAGCCCATCTTTATGAGCTGATATTGTTATCAATGTATTACTCCCTGGATAGCCACTACAGCTACAATAACGCCATTGAACCGAAAGTCCATCATCATAGGACAAAGAGGGGCGCTAACACTGACATCCTATGGGGCATTGGGTTGCAACTGATTGCACTCATAAATGAGCATGGCTCTCATAAAATCATGTGGTAACTGCTTAGCGGTGCACAGGGTGATGGCTTTTTTTTTTTATCAACAGCTCGAGTGGCGCACAGACTGCCTGTTTGCTGTAGCGTCCGGGTGGCCGACTCGTGCATTCTGATGTGAAGTTAATCACGCATCCATTGAAATGAGTTATTGCAACTGGGAGAGAGAAGCAGTTAGATACATTTTTGCATTCATTTAATTTTTTATTCTTTTTTAGAAGCACCAACAATTATTTTCTCTTATTTTATTTCCTTTGCCGTTTTCTGTAGGAGCTTTTTTTTTTAAAGAGTGGGATCAGTTTTTTTGGTAAGATTTATTCTGGCAGCTACAGTAGAATAAACTGATGGGTTTTGATCTTAGTGAGGCACCAGGCTCCCGAGTTGGCAGACTACGTCACTGTGCTTGGACACATGTTTATTGTTATATGTGCCAATAGATAGCCTTTAATTGTTAATGACTTAGTTTACCATGTGCATGGTAAACCTTTAAGGCTGCTGCCAGAACATGAAACGCTCTGTAGTGAAAGTAGAAATAAACAAAAATAAATATGAAGGAATATCAAGGGAGACTTCAAGACTCTGATGTTTCTGCTCTGCCCTTGGATAACTCTTCGTGCATAAAAATGAGTGTTCACTACAATCCCCTATAGCTCCACAGTGGTTCATGTTCCCAAATATTGATTAAGCTGTCTTGAGCTAGGAGTACTGTATGGAATATGTGAAAGGAATTGCATTTCTTTCAGAGCTAATATCGGCTGGCTTTAATGACCTAAAGCAAACTTTTCAGGACTGTAAAGTGACAGCCAGAGTCATGCCTACCATAATATGAAGAGGATTTAAATCTCTATGATGGTTAATCATCACTGCAATCTACAAAAATGTCTGCAAAGCAGTAAGCTCCCCTATCTCAAATAGACTCTAAATTTGTCAAGTGACTACGAGGAAATTAAGGATCAAGCTGCTTAATGTATTGATGGTATTAGTCCAGAGTCTGTCAAATTAAGTCGCTCAGACGTCGCCAGTGGCTGGTTTTGGGTGAGTGGCACCGGTCCATTCAGTCCACTTGCAGTGATTTTTTTTCCTTCCTTCTTTTTTTTTGGGGGGGGGGGGATAAATGACCACACTGCAATTAATATGGAGTATGTTTGGAGTGCTACCTGTCTTTGGGGATCCCCAAAGAAAGAGGAAGTGAGCAAAGAACAGAGTAAGAGAGAAGCCAGCTATTTGGGTCAAGGAAATACCTTGAAAAACAGTAAGAAAAATCAGTAAAGTAGTCACTTTTACCACAAGCTACTTAAACCATATTGAGCTCTTTTCAGGGGCAACGTTTTGCTTCCAATCATAATGTATTCCTCAGCAAAGCATCCCTGCTCACTTATTGATGTGAGGTGACAACGCTGACGTTAAAGAACAACTTACAGCAATAACCACAGTGATACCAGAGAGATAATGACACCTGTGAGGAAATTCCCCACCAATTACGAATGGAATTATTACATTTGGAAGCTGGGGACTGCAAAAATATAGTTTCTGTAGCTTTCACATTTTCCCTCACATACATGCAACCTCGTGCCTTGCCTAACAACAGCAGTGCTGACACTCTGGGGATTAAGGGAGGTAATTCTACAAAGACCATGCCTTGCACTTTCAGCCTCATCCTTCACTGACTTATACGTAAGGGAAGTTGGACCCTGACCCCCTCCCGACTTGGGGAAATTGTTGTGACCCGTCTGTGCTTTTAAGAAGAAAGTCAGATCTGGCACATACATGCCAGGGTGTGGCAGCCTCTTCTGACCCCACAGACCTTTAGCTATGGTCAGTTATACACACACACACACACACACACACATGAAGCTGCCCGATGGATTAGATTACCCCTTAGAAGGTTGGGCTGCCTGTGTTTTGCATCCTTTTCTCATTTCCATCCTGGGAGCAGAGGAATGCCCCAGTCATTAACACCAGCAGCCTGCCTGCACCGGCAGCTAAAAGACCTGCATTCATGAGCGCCACCCTGGAAACCAGATGTGCTGGTGCTGTGAGAATGTGTGCACATTTGTGTACATATATGTAGGCAGCAGTTAAGAGAACATTTTTGAGAGTGAAAAGGTTTTCTGGAGCAGCCAATCAGGCCATGTAACAGAGCCCCAAGTGCTTGAGGTCACTCAAAAGAAAGTGGAGGTGGAAAGAACTCTTGGGAAAACAGCTAGATGCATTTAACATTTCATCTGACTAATGAAAAAAGGGTTGCAGAACACAGACTGGATGGCCTTGCTTTGTACTTTATACTTCCTAGTCACTGCTTCACATATCCAAGTGCATCTTTGAAACAAATGCAAATTAAAAGGACAACATTAACCCCACTTTCCCAAGGGGCATCTAGACTTGCAGACGTTTTTGGTTTAGTTTGCCAAACTTTTGAGATGTCACCCACTGAGAAACAGCAGGGTCTGTGTATTATCTAACGTAACAAGGACATTATTCCTGTAAAGACACATTGTTGATGAGATTTTTAAATAGAATCTTTACATATTTAATATGTTGGTGGTAGAAGTTTAAGTAGCAAACATTTCAAGACCACAGCAAACAGTCTCCATTGCTTCATAATAAAAAAAAATATGTTTCTTGGCATTTTTATTAATTCGTTTATAAATTATTTTGTAATTTTTACTGTAAATCAACAAAACAGCCATGTCTATATGTTTATCAAGTGTATTGAAATGTCTAATACTGGCATTCTTTTGTCTACCTTTCCTATTAGTCTTCCCTGGGCCTGTAATATTTATAATAATAAGATTTCCCTAAATTTGGTCTGTGGGAGTCACCAAGGTAATCTTCTGGCTGAATAACATACCTGGGAAATACAGCTGAACATAAGTTATTAAATGCACCATAGGACGTCATGAAAAACTGTCAACAGCTCTAATTAAAGAGTTTTAATTCTTTAATTCACTTTTCCCACACAAATCCAAGACAGAAGATACCAAACATTGCCAACTAATCTTTGCCACCCACAGAAAATCAACACAGCTGCCAGAACTAAAACAAAATCAAAAAACACTGAATATATTTCAGAGTAAATTATTTTCTTCCAGTGAACATTGGGCAGAACTGTCCTATTTTGAAGAGGCAATCCACTGTGGTTAAGTGATGTCATGCTGCCTGTCACGTTATTCTGTGTGAAGCAATGGGCCTATGGCTCATCTCAGCGGTCGCTTGCTCATGCTGGGGACCAACAACATTTTCTCATTTGGAAGAAAATAACGGGGCCAGAAACTGTGCTGGCAGAAAAAGAGAAACTGCGTCCAGAGCTAAACTCAACCAAGGACACCGGCCAGTCTTTGTTTTTCCCCCCTTTTTTTTAGTAACACTAAAAGAGCTGCGTAGACATACTACAATACTACTGAGGTTATTTAAATTTTTGAGCTGCTCTTAGTAGTTTTAATTTGGTCAAGTGTTCACAACAACTAGGCATTCATTTCCACTGGATGCCACAAAAACAGTAGCAGTGACTTTGGTTGGGGAATTTCAAGCCCCTCAGCCCATTTCAGTCACTACAGTACCAATTCCCTATATTCCAATTTTCATGACCTGCACATGGAAATCCTTACGCCAGAGACAGCTTCATTATTAGCATGCCTTGCACAGAGCTCAATGGCAGGATATTGCATAGAGAAGCGCATAACAGCTGAGCAATTTGACTTGGGCAGCTGGGCATGCAGGTATTGTAATTTTAATTCCCTTCTCAATTCCCACGTCCCCGTACAGTGGGCCGTTGTTCTAAAACGAGTTTGAGCTAACATTTCTTTGAAAACACCCTGTGCGCCAACACTGAGGCATAAGTAGGAAAGTGGGTGATATGATTTCACATAGAATTTTGCTCAAATTATAAACCACTTGTGGCATTGCTGATTTCCACACTACACACTTTCCTACTTTTAAACCTGGCTGAATGTGTCAAAACCATCATATAAAGGACTAGTGAAAATAAAACAAATAACAAAACAAATAGTCACTAAGCATTTTTCTGCTGTGACAAAGTACACTTTAAAAATAATTACCTGGCAACCAAGGCACAACTAGACTGTTGAATTTACCAAAGTACTCATACACTCATATGTCTTTTTTTTTTTTATTCTGCGTATAACTCAAATACATGATAGCCTCTGCTTCCATCACCACATTTGTGGAGTAAAATGCCTCCCTGTTATCCACCATCTAAATGGCCATTAGCTGGACTAACCCAATTAGTGGAACAAGATCTAACACAGCCTTCCATTGTCCTTCCATCACAGGAAACAGTAGAGGTTTGCAGCATTCTGATCAAATGTATGGTGATTAATGACTGCGCTTTCACTATGTTGACAGCCTGTAACAGCTCCAAAATTCAGCCAAACATTGGCGCTACACATATTTGTCTGTATAACTGACACTTGAATGAATAAATTGGGCAATAGCTCCATCACCACCCTGACTACCTATACCCAAATTTTTTCACAAATGAACAATAGGAGCGAGATGCTGTCAGGCACACAATTCCTCCTTGACGTGCCACATCTGTGCATCGGAAATAACGACCAGGCTAAAAATATTAGAAACTCAGCAGCAAATTGCTTAAAGGTCGTTTTAATTATATGGATGGGCTGTCGAGCAGTCACGCTTGACAGGAAACAGAAACAAATGATGTAATGGCTGAATGAGGAAGTGCCGTCCACTGATATCTTGCTGGGCAACACTAAAGGAAGCTCTAGAGCGAGATGATGTACTATGCAAACTATGACAAAAATAATTGGTCCTAAATTTCTGACCTATGTCCATATGTTAATGCTGGTTTTTTCTCACAACTGCTCTCAAAAAGTTTACACAGAGTTGTTAAAAGTAAAAGCAAGTGGTTCAAATAGATTAAATGGGAAGCAGGAGAGTACTGTTTGTACGTTGGTTATGTTTTTTTTTGCTGGTTTCTCTACTTGCATTGACTACGAGCTGTAGTGTGAGAATGTTTTCCACAGGTTAGAGTAAGAGCTTTTAAACATGATTTAGAAGTTTAAATACATACATTAGATAAAGAAACAGCAGCCATATCAAGTGTTACATTTTCAAAGACAGGAGGCTAAAGTGCAATAAAACATGTTGAGATAAAGAAAATCTCAACAGTAAAGACAAAGCATGTCCACAATAGCAGGGAAAAATCCTTGGCTAAAGTAAAGGCTAATGGAAAGACCAGAGTTGAAAACACTGCACGACTGAGAGAAACAGATGAAGAGAAGGAAGAGAAAAAGAGAGAGAAAAAGCCCCGTCTGCCTGTGAGGTGTATTTAAATTATCCCCATTTGAAAAAAAAAGAAAAGTTTGAGGCAGTTATCAAACCATAAATCTCTGGCCCAGGAATAAAAAAAGTAAAAAAGAAATAACAAACACCAAACGTCATGCTGCTTTGAATGTCTGCCGTCTTCCCCCCACACCGCAGGAGTTCAACAGAATAATAACTTTGCCCTCACTCATCACCACCCAGAGAAGCGTTAGGGCAGCTCGTAATATTGTGTTTTTTTTTTTTAATTAGTAACTCTAATCTAACCATTAAGGGCAGCAAAACTCAGCACAGACAAAGTACAACTGTGAACCAGACGAGTAATTGAAGTGACAGTGGCGGCGTAGTTCGAAAAGTCACATCTGTCTGATGACACTTTATGCCATCTCTACCAGATTACGTGCTGTGACCAGAAGGCAAAAGGGACGATAATCAGGAAATGTGGTGTGGGAAGGAAAATAAAAGTGTGACAAATAGAGTGCAGGAAAGCATAGAGGATCAATATGTTGTGTTCTCTATCTGTAGTAGCTACAGGAGCAAAAACACAGGGTAACATTTAGGGTGAAAAGGTTAAAGCCTCTGCCATCTGCTTGCTGTAACAAATCCTACATCTTTAGAAGTACTAGGTAAAGAAACAACAGGAAAACAGCCAGGGAAAAATCTAAAAATCGAAACGAAGGGGGAGTCCAGCTACAGAAGGTTAAGAGACAGTTAGAGCAATAGCTAGAAGGGAAGGGGGTGGATGGCGTATGGAGGTAAAGCGGTGGAGTGGTACTGTAAGTCCGCTGATGAAGAACAGATGGAAGGAGCAGGGGGTTGTGGTTAGTGCTACACGGAGACCGGGCCTCTGCAGTGCTTAGTGTCTAGTAGTGGTTAGCCCTGAGGCGGCATCCTCACCACTCATTCCCCTCCCGTGGTACCACCGTCACTGGCCAGAGACTCCCAGCATGCGTGCCCGTTCTTGCATCCACTCAGCACTGTGCGACACCGAAACCATTTCTCAACATTCTTGTTCTGGCATAAACAAGACGTCCCGTTGGCATGAAAGCGTCCCTGAAGGAATTACACGGTTGGTCTCATCGTTTACATCTCCTCCATGCTGGATGAGTCTGAAATTTACTCAGAGATTGGGCTTATTATGATGCTGCACGTTTGTCACATTATTACCACAGATACTGTCTGTGTTTTGCATATCTATTTATTTATTCTGTTATTATGATATTTTTTCTGTCTACACTCAGTTCAGTGCTGACCCCCCTGGAAGCTTCAATTCAACCATCACTCAGCACAGTACAATTTCAGCCAGAGCCTCAGCCGGCTGAATTAGGGTAACTTGAACTGCGCCAGATTGTAATCAAAGTTAAAAAAATGAGTGCAGGACAAAGGGCGGCACTATTACTCTAGCTGGCTTAACATTTCTCTCCCTTCCCTTTTTTTTTTTTTTTGCTCTCATTCTGTCTTATTCTCCACTCTAGGAATCCAGGGAAACACAAACAAACAGCAGAACAGAGAAAAAATATATATCAAGCAAGAAAGCTGGTTTAGAGGGAAAAAAAAGATTAAGGCACAACAAGAAGAGGAGCTAAACAGAGAAAGACACAGAGTGGGGCAAAGGGGCTGCACTAGCCTCCACTGCCGGGGAGTTGCAAATGAACTAATCACCTGAGGGGATTCTTCTCAGTTTACTTAAACAACCAGCAAGTTAAACACACATGCTTCGCAGCCATCGCACCATGGATGTGCCTCTGTATGTGGGTGTCCTCATGTGAATATGAGCATTTGTGACCTGCTGCCCAACTGACTGAGGCAAGCAGCAGGCCGTCAAAATAAGAAGGCATCTGTTCCAGCAAATCCTGGCAGAGACCGAGACAGTTAGTGAGATGAAGTGGGAGGGAAGCCGGTGCCAGGGATGAGACCAGGCCCCGTTTGAGGTTTTCTGATTGTTTTCTTTTGCAATAATAAAGGGAAACTAAATGATATGTGACTGCAATTTATTGAGAAAACATGGGGCCTGGTGCAAATTAGGCATGCTGCAGTACTTCCACCTCACTTCCATGTAAATACAAGTGGCTTTGGGTTATAACAAGAAGACAGGAAAGGAAAACAGGGTAAGAAAAAATAAATAAATAAATGCTTTGTTTATTCTCATTTTCTTTTTATTCTCGCAACTCAGAATTGGAGGTATGGCTGATTTCAACAGGGTTTTGAACTGTCTCTCACTTTTCCTTTCTATTATTAGATTAAAAGCATTGAAGGTCCAAGAGGAGAAATGCTGCAATTAAAATATTTTTTTCCAGACACAAATATTAATAGTCACCTAGCAGCTCTGCAATCTGCCTTTTGTTCAAATACTCACAAAACATTGACATTTGAATTCTTCTGCTGCCTCTATGTAGCCCTCTAGTCTTCTCTCACAGCTACTGTCTGACAATACTGTGGCGCAGGCACAGAAGCATCTGTACAACCAGCATAAGAGAATCTGTAAATTTCACACTCTGCTGCCTGCCAAAAAAAAGCCTGGGCCCAGATTCGGTGATTCTGCCTCTCGAGTCCCATTCCAATCTTCTCCCTGCTTGCAACCAGTAGAGGACCCTGTTTCTACGGCATCCCTGTTTGGATGCAGCTCCTGGAAAACATCTTGAAGTCACCGGCTATGGGGTCATTTCAAACAAGTTTATATCTGTGGCGCCGTGCAATCTGCATGGTGTCCAGAGAAATTCAGAAGAATTACAAGAGATTATACTTAAAAGACAGAGTAGTAAAAAAAGAAAAAAAAGCAACACTAAATCTAGAAGCAATGTGTGGAAATTTCTTCTTTTAGTAGTGAAGGTTTTATCATAATATTTGTAGAGGCACTTACAGAAGAAATATCACCTGCCATATCTAAGGGACTAGTATTTTATGGGCTGTTTTGCACTGGTCTGCCAAGCTGCACATTCCTCCTTTTTGTTTCAACCTCTTGTGATGTCTCTCTAAACATTGAAATCATGAAAATGTTGTTGCCAAGAAAAGCACAGGACCTTCACTTAAATTCTATCTTGCCAGCATTTACTTCAGAGATGAGCCATAAGGTCACTAGCAGGGAACTCTTGTGTATTCTGATGCTCCAAAGATGGGGCAGAGGAAATGTATTGATGGGAAATAGAGGCCTAGAGTCAAGCAATTTATAGGTCATCATCTCTCCCCTATGAGAAAAAAAGAGATAACTAAATCACAATAAGCACTGTGGTGTGCAGAGTTTCCAGCTGGGACCCCTCTGCATGCTGCACGTGTTTACAAAACTTGTGTTGGATACATAGTGTGTGTGTGTGTGTGTGTGTGTGTGTGTGTGTGTGTGTATATATATATATATATATATATATATATATATATATATATATTAAATCCATTAAATGTAATGAAAAATGCATTATAATTGTTTTGGGACTTAACAGAATTATGTGCAATTAAATGAGTAAATAAAGCAGGTCATAAAATAATTACTGTGTCAATGAGTTTGATGTGTGAGGAAAAAAAGACAAAACATTTAAGAAAAACAAGGATTGACAGCTGAAACATGTGTGTGCGCAATATTATTTTTCTTATTTTGCATTTATCATTACAGTGAAATAAAATGCTATTATTTTGCCAACCAACCTCAATAAGATTAGTCTTTTTACAGCATAAGCATTTTCCTCATGTCCAATTTTCAAGCACAAGAAAGCCACTAAACATGGTATTCCACAATTGAATTACTCTATTTCCTGGTCACTGGGCAGTTAATAGCTGGTTGCATGTTACCGTGACATGAACTGGGACATATTTACTGCACCACTGACTGCATGAGTGCAAAAAAAAAAGAAAAAAACTGTATAGTTTATGAACCCCATCGTAAACCTAAACCAAGAAATAAATTTAAAGGCTCAGGAAAAAAACTACGTTTTTTTCTGTTCTGCTTTAGAAACATCGGGGCAGTATTCTAAGGATAAAAACAAAAAAACAAAAAGGCATTCTTTTTGTTGGTCAAGTCACAAAATCACAAACCTTTCTGATTTCATGTCGATGACTGCAGCATCTTGTGAGGGCAGCCTGTAGGCTACAATCAGGAGCTGGATTTGTTTTGTTGCATCCTAGTAATTAACTGATTGATAATTTCTGGGTTGGTTCCCCTTAATTATGGGGCTGATTGTACATGAACATGGTGATCCAGTAAATTGGAAGCGACCTACACAAAGTGGAACACCTCTTCTAGATTTCTGTCATGTCTGGTCACCTCCCACTCTCTGTTGAGGCTGCCCGGAGAATGTTGAAGAAATCTTCCCCTGCCCGGCCCCCTTTACCACACTTCTATTATCCTCTTAGAGATACAGTGCAAGCTTGAATTTATTACACCATCTAAACTTTATGTAATCATGAAGCAAATTTGTTTTAAATGTTATTTATTTAAAATTAATATCTACCTTAAAATATGTATATGCTGTGAATAGTGTTTTATAGATAATGTCAGTTGTGTGAAAGCACGGAAAACTATTTACAGTACAGTGGAAAAAAAACATTTTTTAACCCAATAAATCACTATATAGGCACCAGCTTGTGATGGAGTGACATTGTTTCAACAGGGGGAGCCACCCTGCTGTCATGGACCAGAGCTTTAACAAGCCAACATGATGTTCTGTCTACCAGGTAAACGTGCACTGTAGTGTGTATTTTTTTCCAGGCTGTGTAAAGAGAGATTAATGTTTAGCAGGTTGACTGTACAGATTCAGGCACCACCTTATGGTCCAGTTTTTTGTGTGATTTCAAAATAGCCATTTTTTTTATATTTTATGTGTAGGTTAGAGAATTACATTTTTTTTAAACAAAGTCAAACCAATATGGCACATAGAACCTATACTACAAATATATAATTAATGTTTTACAGTACCTTTCTAAAGAAATGGAATTATTATAAGCCAAGTAATTTCCAGGAGATGTAACATTGCCACTTCACCATGAGGCAGCTAAGTATTGTCAAATGTCATGGTACAATGTTTTTCTATTATATTTTAAGCAGTTTACATGAAAGTTTATTAAGGTATAGTGACAATGCAAGGGATATACATTGACAAAATGGTTTGAGGAGATGGCAGGTTGTTTATGAGCCAGACAGATAATTGAAGGAGTTCAAGAGTCACTGTGCTCTGCAGAAGTTGCAATCAAGTTGTTTAAGGTGGACATTTCTCCCATTTGATCGGGAAATAGCCAGAGATCAAGGCCTGTAAAACCTCCAGCTACCCATGACTCAGTTGCTCACTTTACAGCGACATCAAGATTACTAAGGGAGAAAGAGATAAGGTAGGAAAATAAAAACAGAGCTGACATTCTCTATGCCTGTCTGAGTGTTTCCACTTAATCCCATTGAATGAGAAGCATTTGTATGGCAACTGTGTTTGTAATAGCTGGTAATTGAAATATCAGTTTCAGCACTTGTGTTACTTCCCAGGTATGAGGCTGTTTTTGTCTAGGGATTGCTCCTTGGCAAAGATCCGGCGAGCTGTGATTTTCAGGATTTTCTCATCTCTTTATTTCAGCATCTCTTGGAAAGGTATGTGGAAAGTCTTTTGATAAACAGAGCTGTGGGAGAAACTAAAACTAAAATTCTGTCCAGGTTAGCGTATGGTGAAGCATATGTCTGCAATTCAGTTTAAAGTCAGGATGAAGTCACAATGCAGTTTTGTTTACAGTATCATCAACATTGGTGCATGCTTTGGCAATGCTTGCAAAGTTGCAGAACCCTCACGTTATTTGTTTGCATGTGAAAGACTTATTTTTCCCTTGATACCTAAATCTGAGCAGGGGGTAAAATTTCCAAATGATTCACTGCTTATTGTCTGAAATAATGAGTCTAGAGCTACACAAGATTTCAAACAATTCATATGCTTTATCTTTTATAATGCAAGTCTCGAGTTGAATAGAGCGACTATGTTACAGGAAAACAGTTTGCATGAGAGTGGCCCCAAATACAAATATATTATATATAAGAAATTCTTAGTTGAAAGCTCTTTCAGACAGCACAGCAGGGAAAAATACATTTACTGTAAACCTGCATCTCCCTAAGCGGCAGCCTTATTCTTAAAAAAAAAAAACTTCCACTGCCTCTCTATTCTATGAGAGACCAAGGAGCTATCCGTCACTACTCTCCACAGAGCTCTCCCGCCCAAACTGCTTTCTCAACATAGAAATCAGTTTGGGCTGGGCAGAAATTTTTGGCCTCTGAACTACTGTAAATGTTGACGTGTGCTAAACATCTGTTACTGCACTGTTGTCAGCTGAATGTAAGCCAAGTGTAAATATGTTTTGTTTTTTTATTACAAAATTGCAACAAGATTAATAAACGAAATATTAAAAATTGTGCTTGATGTACGGATCTAAAATTATTTTCATGCAAAATTAGGTGACTTACAATACACCCTATCTTTACTATAAATAAGTAAACAATTAGCCACAATTAGGCATGTGAAACAAAATATATGAGATTTGATTTGAATGACAAGTCTGTACAGCTAAAAACAAAACAAAAACACAGCCCTTTCACCACAAAGAAAAAAAAAATCCCTTACTTTTGTATTCATAACATCCAATCCGACCAAACCCTCATAGGTTAAGTCTCGGTCAACATGCTCTCCTTTCAGCGTTAACAGAATCAACAGTAAATTATACATGAGAAGCAAGCTACTACCTAACCCATTAAAAAACACCCTAACCTGCAGGTCAGACAGCAGGCAGCAATAACAGAATCTACCATCGCACCTTTCCTCGTCATGTCAACTGAGATAATAAGGGCCTCGGCTAGGGGCATGACACGAACACATTCTGATACTGCAGCGGAACAGAAGCGGGGCCACTGAGCGTCCCTGTCAAGTGCCAAAGAATAGAAATACAGTAGTTGAATAGACTTGCAGCAAAATCCAGCACCACTGTGCCCTCAGACAATAGGTGTGGTGCTAATCCCCCTTCATGGGGTCTGCATCCCCTGTCATGCCCAGTGGTGAACCATGCTGAGACACTGTGCAGGCGACTGACACCTTGACAAAAGCAGCGTCCTGGGCCGATGTAGGGCTTTTGTGCTCTGCACTGCTGTGCATGGAATCTGCATTGGGGGGAATAAAAGAGATGAGCAATGTGTTAAAAAATAAGCTGCCTGGGTGCTGAGACCCCCGTCAAGCAGCTCGGTGTGGCCACCCATCAAAACCCTTGAGCTCAGCATTTCAGAGAGTCCAGCTTATGCCCACCCCCTATGCCATCCAACCCTATCAGTCTTGTGGCTGTGTTGGGCCTGGCTGGTCCCGCTCTTCTGTCCTCTACTCTGGTGGATCTGACAGCTGTTACTGGGCAAGGTTATTCACTAAGCGCATCTCTCTATGCCTTCGCCATACACACACAATGACCCCACAGCCCCCGTCTGTCTAGCCAACCAGCTCTCACGCTTGGCGACCAACAGACAAGGTGGAGAAAACGAGCCGACAGTGTCACTCGTCCGCCACTTGCATTTCACACTATATATGTGCCTGAAGGCTGCTCTTTCTGACCCAAAATAACTGAGCTGACTGAAATACAGTGACACCATTTGTATTTTTGTCTTTTAACACATGCAAGGCAAGCTGGCAGAAAATAGGTCAAATACCATGCGGATGTGGTTCAAATGAAAATGGCTGCTGCTGTGGGCGTGTTCACTGGAATGGAGGGATGCAATAGCACTGAGCAGAGATGGGTGGCGCTCTTACTATACATACAATACACCCCATCATCACATAATAATGTATAGCCTCTTTCTAGGTCAAGAAGTTGCCAATTTCTTTATTTCTGAATCAATAAAAAATCATTTGGATGATGCAAGCAATGTTTTGCACACGTACAAAGATCTGAACAAACATCAGAACATTTACATAACAAAATGTTTCAAACATGATTCTTCAGTTTTTGCCATTTCCATACTTTGCACCCCAGTCCTAGTATTACTTTATTTTTGTCTGACAAGTTATTTATTTAGCCTCTATGCCATCCTTTGTTTCTGCCCGTACTTCAGAACTATGTGAACGGGGATGTGTGCTAACATTCTTTATTTTAAATCTTTATGCTTCAACCACAAATACATTTTTGCTAATTCATAGCGACAAGAATAACCAGTCTGCCACCATTAAAAAAAATGGAAAAGAAAAAAAAAGAAAGAAAAAAAAAGCAGGGTCAGTTTTCTGTTGCCCTCTTCCTGATAGTTCTATTCAGTTTTATCTGGTGTGCTGCAGAATTAATGTTTCTCATTTAGATATTCAGTTATTTTTTACCCATATTCTAGCCTTGGATGGATCTTGGTATGGGATACCATAGCCTTCATTATCTTTAATGCATTTTATCACAGCCCACTGAAATTGTTTCTCATGCAATGCACTTGCAATGATCAATCCTGAGTCCTATTCATAGTATGGTACAGTAGTTGATCTGCCTGTGCTATGCTGATGTGGTGTACAGTTTGCTAATTGGAAAATAATGAGGGTAATAAAGGCTTACCACTAATTAAAATTCATCTGTTGAGCCTTTTTTCAGCTTACTGTTGAGCATGAATTAAATGACATAGAGAAAGAAGATATTTGAATATTATCTCATTATATTGGCACAATTAATTACATAAAAGAGCCACTGTTAGTGTAAAACCTGAATATCTATATACTTAAAGCACATGTAATAATTCCCTCAGCTGAGGCACTGAGGCACATAAGAGCAGGTAATCCTGCTTTAGACATACTGTTACTTAACACCAAACATACAAGACTAGTAGGAAGTGTCTTAATGCACATAATTATCTTTTAATTGAATGTATACAGCACTGAATTTGAGTAATGACTATTCTACATTTGCATGTTCCTCTCGCTCTCAAAAAACCATACACACACACTCCAAACATGCGCATGGACATATTTCAGCATATTATATATAGTGAACCAACTCATGTAGTTTTGGAGCAAAATGTAGAAATTAATTTGGATTTTTAACAATAACCACAAACCATCCCGCCACAGTTACCATCATCACTGCCATCACCAGTATTATTTTCCATTTTTTAAAGATGCATCATTACCACGTAGAGTTTCTTCAGCTGTTAGCTGAGCTAGCAAACACAGTAAAATCTCAACACGTAATACGACATAAAAAAAAAAAAAAAAAAAAAAACACACACACAGCCTACTCTCTCATGTGGCAAGGCCAGTTGCACATTGTTCGCTCTGCCTCCATCCCTAACGGCAAAGCTGTACTGTCAGTTTACCTTGCCCCAGGACATCCATGGGAGAGCCTATCAGCCTTCTCCCCACAGCCAACGACAAGTAGCCCTGTTTATCCCTAATTGACTCTCAGAGGAAGGCTAAGATTGACAGTGTCGCTCCCATATCACTTAAGTCCTTTTTAGCAGAGCAAACCCAGCACGCCATCACCTGTTAATAATACAACGCAGCAGAGTTACGTTATTGATAAGCTCTGCTTCACCTTGAGTAGAATGCGGCAGAGGGGAGAGTTGTTTGAAGCCAATCGTGTCTTCTCATTTAGGGAGCTGATTTTCTTGGTCATTTCTTCCCAGTAGTGCCTTACATCTACGATCAGAAGACTCACATGCGATTCAGTCTCGGAGAGGCTAGAGGGAGCAACATGTCCTGACAAACACAAACAGATCTTGGATTTTAATTTGTTTTATATTCCCCCCCAGTTGCGATCAAATGAAGCAGCGCTGATTTTGTCCAGTGTGGCAGCACAATTAAGGAGGGCTGCAGTTGACAGAAGTGTTGTTTTGAGATAACGTACTGTATATTGTAGAGCGTAATTTATTATGCATCGATGGATGGGAAGACAGAAGTTGCCATAACAACTTTAAACAGAAATGACGGGATTGACTGAGACTAATTGACAGCATGAAAAGGCTGGGGGGTTGTTGGTGGTTGATATTTCTTCCTTGCCACTTACTTGTCATTACCTGACAGCAACTTTCTTTTTAGCGATACATGCTGTGCATTTGACACCTTTCGAAAAGCCCATCCTGCCTCTTGTGAAGGCAGACGATGGAGCGAAAGGGCAATGGGTGGAAGTGCAAGCGAAGATGGCCCTTGTCCTCGTCTGTCGGAGATTATTTTGCAGGTCGCAACTGGCGTGCTGGCGGTTTGTCACGCGCCACTTGCGGTGATGTCACGAAGGCCACCCTTGCAGAACTTTGGCCAGCTGGGTGCCGTCACAGAGCCTCATCACATCTCACCTAAGCAGCTCATGACTTTTTAAAACCCCTTGGGGGGAAAGATATTAATAGAGCTGCACAGCTACATGTTCAGTAAGGATATTGGAAAATAGTTGCATTAGAGGGTCTGCTCTGAAACAGGTAAACAAATTATACTGGGCTCATGGCTGAAACCCCCGGTTGTCAAGATGAGATGGAAAGAGGGAGAGCTGGCATCTAATCAAGGTTTTAATGAATAAGAAAGCTGCACACATGCACAAGAGTCATTCACCTCCCTTTTATCCCTTGTTTGATATCCCTGTACTCTCTGTCTTCGTTCCCGAGGGTCTTGGGTTAAATTCCAAGTTTGCAACAATCGCGCTTCTGTCCTGTGTTGTAATTCGTTTATTACCACATCAAAATGCCTTTCTCATCATTGTAACACTGGTATTTTTCAGCAGCTGACCAGGCAAAAAACTGGGTGTTTCATCACTGAGTTATTATTGGGGCTGAGATGCTTTGTAGGTGCTGTCCTCACATGTCTGGAGCCTGGTGAACATGTAGCTCAGATCTTCACCATGCATCCTCATAATAGGCACAATCTCCCGCACAAAACAACTATCAGGACCTGAATACATGACTGTCAGGTGCCAAAATCCTTCTTTAATTGTCTTAGCCAGCTTGTTTGAGCTGTGCTCTACTTCAAACATACACAGAGATAGAGGACTCACCTGGGGAGAAGAAAGGTTGTCGGCAGCAGAGAGAATCTGATTACGACCTTCTTGCATTCATCTCCTTAAGCCATCACTTATAGAGAAAATCCTCCTCACTGCCCAGAGTACTTTAGCTCATTATGTGCTAATGATCTGTCCACTTTTTCCAAGTGTAGACACAAACATCTTTGCACAGAACACAGCTGCACAAGAATTACTTTTCAATTGCAACCTAGTGTCCTTAGTGAGCCGAGAGCAAGAATGAAGCAAAACGGTATTTTTAACAAGCCTTCAAAGAAGCAAAAAGTTTTCCTTATTTCCTCTTTCCTCATGATTTTGATCCACATCCACACACAAAAACACACACACACAGACATGCATACACACACACACACACACACACACACACACACATACACACGCAGCTGAAGACGTTAGCTGGACGTTCCCTTAACTTCTGATGTTCACTCTACTCCTGCAAGTTCTTACACTGGTACACTGAGTATTTTCTTGCGACACTTAAGTGTGTGCGTGTGTGTGTGTGTGTCTTTGTATGTCTTTGTGTGTGTGTTTCTGTATGTACGAGTGAGGTGCTGCAACTGTGGAGGTGTAAGTGTCCGTTAGATGGGGAGGGGGGTAATCTCATTCGCTTTTTCAATCTGGTAATTAACTTGACAGCATGACAAATGGACACGATCAGCTGTCTGCCTCCATATGACACAAATATGCCATAACACACACGCGTCTATGTGGGATTTCACTTGGCAAAAAAACACATTAGAGAATTGCTACTCAAATGGAATTACATTGAGTTAGTTTTGTCTGATATTTAGTGTGTGAAAGAACAACAAAGAACAAGAGGAGGTACAAGGGAATGTGAGTAGTGTACAGAAACATGCACAAACAGGACACAGGCAGATGTTCCCGTTTATTTGATAGCAGTTCTCTCTTTTACGTCTTTGCTATGGCTCTTCCAGTCTGCCCTGTTAGGCCTAATGGCAAAGAGGAGTCAACTTGTCTAAGCAGGGCCTACAGTATATCACTGCGCTGTCTCTCCCCATATCTGTCCCTCCCTCTGCTCTACTCTTCCTCCATCCCCACTGCCATTAATCTATCCCTCCATCCCTTTATCTTGAATTCCTGATTTGGCTGAGAGCTTTGCACTCCACTACATTGCTGGCTATTCCTCAGACTGTGCACTATGAACCACATGCACTAACTTAAAAACAAATACACATTATTGAAGACTTATCCAATTACACACATATATACACGTACGGAAAAGCTCTAAAAGCATGGACTGACCTGTGGTTGCTGTTGGTTTAATAGCTGATATGATGTGTTTCATTGATACCCCACTTTTAGGCCCTGTAGCTGCTATGTCACAAGTACGGCGTGTCGCAATAAAGCAGACATAAAAACTCCAGGTACCCAACACAGTATCTAGAGACAGCATCTCCTGATAATGGAATGCATTAGATATCATCTTGAGAGGTTATTTTTTGAGAGCATTAGAACATAATAAATACACAAAATAATCCCTTCCTGGCAAAGCAACCAGGCATACTCTGGTTACTGATATTTACACAGTACAAAATAATAACAATGCTAATGTCAATAGAAACACAATAATGTCGCAATCTGATTACAGAGCCTGTGTGTGTATGGCGAGTAGAAAATTAAATTTGAAATTTGAGAACTTGCCTCTGTCTGTAATGTATTATGGTGGGGGCTGGGTGGTGGTGAGGTGGGGTGGAATTTAATAAACCCGCCAAAAAATGTTAAAATGCATATTGGCCCGAGATAAGGTGGAGACTGTCCTTTTTTCTAAAGTAATTATGAGATTTTATTCATTTCTGTCATTAGTCAAACTGACAGCTGGTCCCTGCAGGCTGGACTTGTCCCATTCTCCCCCTCTTCTACTCACCTATCTGGGATGCAACCCCATAATGAATGTTTACAACACAAAGGTAACAGAGTAAATATTGGACTCATCAATTATGGAGGGTGAGGAAACTGGCAATCAAATCCCATGATTATTGTTACCATCGGGGGCAACATGAGCCCTGACAGTGGCTGCTGGTCACACATGACGCACGGTGCAAGGGAAGCCACAAATTCACACACACACACACACACGCGCCCTCTCACCTTGTCATTTTGTGGAGCCGTCTCACCTACACCAGATAGGCAGAAAAGGAGCTTGTTAACATTGTGTTGGGGGAAAACGGAGGGAGCAGTAGAGAGATAATGGGAGAGTAAGAAAACAAGGGAAATGGAGAGAAAAGACATTTAAATGATACTGTTATCATCAAGGGCAGTTGCTCACAAAGCAAAGGTTGGTAAAAATTCATATAGTTTACATTTCCAAAAAGAGGTATAAATATTTATTACCTTCCCTGTGCTAGGGTGAGCAATGATTACTTTCAAAATAAATGACAAACAAGGGCTTTGGTTCCTTTGTTGATGGGGGTGCAGTCCGTTGCTGTAAAACTTAGTTAATCAATGAGCTAGAGAAAAATGGCTTGTGTTGCTATTGTTACTGACTTAGTAAGTGTGTGTTCTATCTTTTGCTACATGATAGTCTAGAGACTTAATTTGTGTGGCGCTCAAAAGAACTGCACATCTGGGCATTGTGACTTGGACTCCCTCTCTCTAACTTTGTGCTGATGTCTGCGTGTATCATGTTTTGACAGCACCTCTCTCTCGCTATTCCACATTTTGGACAGCAGGACCCATGGCTCAGAGCTGGTAAACTGACACCATCTCCCAATTTCCCCCAAACTCCCTCATTACAGCAAAGGATTGCTGATGGGGCTTTGAAACCAGCCGTTTGTTCCGACTAGGTGAGGATACTTGTACAGGAGCTCCCTTGTCTCTGTTGCTTTTTTGCTTGGTCAATTAAAATGTTCCAGCATGAGCAAGACCTGCAGGTGCTTACCAACTCTGATAGCAATACTAGTGGTACTTTTTTGTTTCGTTTTGTGTTTTTGCTCCCTAAACACAATGAACATGTTACAGATTACATTTTGCAGGCAAAGTGTCCCCTAGCATCTGTTTTGGCCTCTGAAGAAACAAGGGAGGTAGGAGTGGAGCAGGTGCCTGTAGTCTGTAAACCTTACCACAATGTTCCTCTACTGTTTGAGCCCTGATCAGACGGCTGTTACTCTACTCGACACACAGCTGAATACAAGAGGGGGGTCATTAACATGTAATTACACACAACCAAGCATTCCCAGACATACACATGCAGAGAAAACTACAGCACTGGCAGCACTGCAGCATATACTCAGTCTCCCCCTCTCCCAGAGGGACCAATCTATGTTTTTATGTTGAACACCTGTTACCTACTGCGCATGTATTGCATAGTCTGAGTGGTACATGCAAACAGGGCAGAAGAGCAAAATTACACTATTGCTTCAGGTTAATGTAACCTTAAAAAGCAAGATTGTCATCCAGGTTTTTGAAAAAAGTTGCAATGTTATGTTCAAATTTGTGAATTAACTGGAGGCACATCATGGATGGTCATAATGACTCCATATTAGAATGGTGGTACAGCTGTGCCTCAGCCATTGAGTTTGCCAAGCTGCCAAGGGCTGGGAACACACATTTTCACATGCGCGCGCGCACACACACACACACACACACACACACACACACACACACACACACACACACACAGCAAGCTAATAAATTGCCCTGACACACCCTTTGGCAGAAGCACAACCCACCACAACCACATCCCCTTTGCCCACAACCAGTCTAACTCCTAATTTAGCTGGGTTTAACAGTGAAACATAGACTTCCTGCATGTAGACTCTATTTCCGAGGCAGAAAGCAAGGAGCTGGGAAGAGAAAGAGGAGTGTCATAAAGTAGGTTGGAGAATCTGTCAGTTGAATTAAACTCTTTTAGAAAGCTTGTTGGGCTGAAATTACTCTGAGAGGTTCAAAATATGGCTAGAGAATGTCACATGAATAGACATCTTCACAATGACTTGTCAAAGTGGAGAGCAAAATGTACAGTATATCTGCTTTGTACGTTGGTTCACCTGCTATAATATTAGCTAAGTTGACTTTTATACATTTGGCTTTCTTCATTTTGACAACTCTGCAAAATGGAAAGAATTAATAGCACTGAACCGCTTATAAACATTAAGACAAACTGGCACCCTTTCAAGTTTGCCTCAGCACACTCCTGGCCAGATGGCTGATGTTCCTCAAATTCAGCAGTGATGTAAAGTACTTGTGCCTCCTTTATTACCACCACTGAGGTGCCCTTGAGCAAGACACTAGTACAGCTGCTTGGTGACCAACAGGTGGCTTCATCTAATAGCAGAAGTATTTATACTTACTTACTTATACAAATGGCCACACGGTTACAGCCATAATGGTGCATTCACATGGGGGGGGTGGCTTAAAACCACAATGTGTAGCTGTGAGGTATTATTTTTAATTAATTCCACAACATTTTCATATTCTCTTGAGCAGTTCACTGGATTAAGTCAAGGCATCTGTTAAAATGGCAAGTGGAACATTTGAGACCCAAAAGTCACATCATCACTAGTCTTAAGTACTACACAAACACAGTTTACATCTGTTGACACTGGCTATACATCCCTGACATCACCTGGCATCATTAGAGTAGATCAGGGCAGCGTAGTGAAAGGTATTAACCTCTGGGGATGTTAAACTGAAGTGAAACTGGTGAGGCGTGAGGCTACTCTGCACACAGCCTGAGATTCATTTCCTATTTTTCTCAGATTCTCTCTTTCTCTTACACCCACATACACTCACTTCTCTTCCCTGTTTAGTATGGAAAGGTAGGGTGACTGTGCTCATGGGGACATTTTAACTAAATTGTAAATGGCCCGGGTGCAGCTGTAGTCTAAAAGAGTTAGCGAAAAAAAGAGGTCACTGAATCAACACACATTCTTCAGCAGTCGCTATAAGGCAGCATGGAAGACGTCCATTCTCCAGGGACTTCACTTTTGACAGACTCATTAGAAAGCACATACACCACTATATCTTACAGTTATCCCTTCACTTCAGTGCTGGTCATAGTGTCAATAAGAACAGAGTCATGTCAAATGTCAAATGATAAAACTAGACTGAAGGTTTATTTGAAGGCTGACTGTGTCTTGAAAAATGGAATTATAAAAATGGACACAAACACGCACACACACACACACAGACATACACACAGAAACATTTTGTTCCCTTTCTTGTGTTATTTGAAGTGACAGGTGCGTAAGTAATACCACCAGGAGCGTGGACACCATGATGAGATCCAGACCTCTGGGGCAAAATCATGTCTAATAAGTTTACCATTAATTGCAGCCTTTAGGGACATTTGTTCTTGAATTAATTAGTCTTCAACAACTCAGAGCTCAGCAAATGTGAGGAAACACAACTCACTTAGTGAGGAACAGTGGCCTGTCTTTTATTTTTGGTTGTTTCTTTACTTAACCTCACTCAGCAGACATCACTCTCTGCTTCACCATCATCAATCTGCCCATTGGCTTGCCTTTATAAAACATCCCCAGTGAGCACAGCAGCACTGCAGGCAATGGTATCTGACAATGTAACACAGTAGCCTTCGATTATATGTGATTTGTTCCATCTTTTGAAAATGTCAGCCTACAGAAAGAAAAAAAAGGAAAATGGACCAAAGGAAACCATGTTTTTCTTTCTTTTTAATCAAATTAAAATAGCAGAAAGAGAAAAACCTACATGACCAAAAGTTGGAATAAGTCAACAGCCTAAGGGGAGAAAAAATAAAGTTCTATTCAGGATAGCATGTCTGCGTGTACTATAGTTCAGCGTGCAAACAACAGCACTAACATTGCTGGGGTAGTATTCTTTTACTCTTAGCAAAAGCACTATCTAATGTACCCTATTTCAGTAATTGCTGCTGCTCCATTTTCAAACACAAATGAGACGCTTCTTTGCTTCATTTCCTAAAAATTACCATGTAGAGCTGTTGTTTGTATGCAGAGGTAAGGAAAAGGAAGCAGCTGAATTCACAAGGGAAGGGCACCTAAAAGCCTACAGCAGTTGCTTTGCTGGCCCTTCAGTCCGCCTTTAAAATTAATTTGTCAGGGGCTCTAAGTTTGTTTTTTTAGCAAACCTTACACTGCTTTGCTTGGAAAAACAGCAGCTGCTGCGGGCCCCCTAAAAGAGTGTCAAGTGGCACTTTAAAAAGTGAGTATTTGACACAATCCTAATTATTCCCCTCAGTGTCTCAAGGTAAAGTTACTTGCACTGTGCAGTACAAAAAAACTAAAATACACTTTGCTGTTGCAAGTCCAAGATTGGGCCATAAAAAATGTCACAAACTTACAGAACCAGATGATTAGAAGATTTATTTTAAGTCACAATATTTTAAGCCTCCCCTCCCCCCTCCCAAGGAGGAAGATTGATTTTTTATGTGAAATTATACATCCTGCCAAGAGGTGGAACAGAGAGAGAAAACAAACATGTATTGTCATGTTACACAAAGAGAAGAAGGCACATGTAAAAATAACCCTGGCAGAAACAAGAGGTTCAAGGGAAGAATAATAATGGTGGAAAAGATAGAAAGTCAAGCAAGTCATATGTGAAAGTTGCCTTCCTCACTTCTGTTAAGCACAACCACTTGGGGCGATCGCCTGCTGAATTCATGCTCAGTCAATTTTGGATCGGCAGTCACGTCCGTCCTTTAAAAACCAGCACGCCAAACATGGCTATCAGCTTTCCTTCAGCTGCTGTCTATCAATGTCATACTGGATCAACAATGCAGAACCTTTTCTGACTCTGTGCTCCCCTGCTGCACAACTGCAACCCATCCACCTCTACATCCTATCTCGCTACACACGCTCAAAAGTATTGTCAAGGGCAGGCTGTGAACTCAGGTATAGTGTAGTTGACTTATTTATTTATTTGTGAAAACGGGCGCAAAGATCAATACGAGTATTCCACTGCAAAATAAAACTGGACTGTCAAGAGACAGATTAGGGCTGACGGCTGGTGGTAAGCACACAGTTGATCATGTGCACGCATGCGCACACACACACTAATTACTTAATTATTATGTAGTATCATTTACTTCAGTTAAATTCAGTAAAAAAAATGCACTACCAAAAAGAAATATTCATGAACCCTTTTCTGAATTCTTGAACCCACCCATTTTTAATGTGAGCAACAGTATTGGAACAGATAGACTTAAAATAGATTAAAGTGAATAAGACTTAGTGGCAAATCTATTGTTTGCAAATCTCTTTAACAGTATCAAGTCAGTGACCCAATGACGTCACCAAACTTTTGCATTTATTTTTGTGATGTTTTTCCAGGCTTTCAGTTTTTTTGCGGGGGGATTAGTCCCTTCAGTCTCCTCTTTACCAGGTATAATGTTCTATAGGGTTTAAGTCTGGAGATTGACTTGGCTGATGAACTCGCTGATGAATTGGTACACAAAATGTTTCTGTAGATGTCTGAATTCACTTCGCTGCTGTTATAATGTGTTACATCATCAATAAAGATTAATGAGCCCATCCCAGAAGTAGCCATGCAAGCCTAAGCCATGATAATACTTCCACTGTGTTTTACAGATGAACTTGTGTGTTTGGGATTATGAGCAGATCATTTCCATCCCTTTTGGTAAAGGTTCATCTTTGTCTCATAAGTCCATAAAGCTTTGTCCCAGTATTTTTGAGGCTCAGGCTGTTGGGATGTAATGTCTCTGGGCAAGACACTGAACCCCGAACAGCCCTTTTCCATCCCCAGCTGTGCAGTGCCGGTCCAAGCCCAGAAGAAATTGGGGAGGGTTGCGTCAGGAAGGGCATCCAGCGTAAAGAAACTGTGTCAAATCCACATGTGGACAATGTTTTGCTGTGGCGACCCTGAACTCACGGGATAAGCCGAAAGGCCAAAATAAAAAATAAATTAAAAAATTACGTTTTTGGCAAATTCCAGCCCGAGCTTCCGATTCTTCTAGGTAATAAGGGGTTTGTATCTTCTGGTTCAGCCTCTGTACTTTTGTTCATAAAGTCTTCTGTGAACAGTAGCTTCAAATACCTTCACACCTGTCCTCTGGAGGTTGTTGCTTATGTCACTAACAGTTGTTTTAGGGTCATTTTTACATCTCTCACAATGTTTCTGTCATCAACTGCTGTTTTTTTTCCTGGTCTACCTGTTCAACGTCTGTTCAGTACACCAGTGGTTTGTCTCAACATTCAACATGGTTGTACTATCTATGGCAAATACATAAACCATCTCTGGCACTCAAATGGGATTCAAACCAAATGGCTTGTACATTTGATGGCTGAGCACTGTTCATTATTCTGTCATATACAGTGGGAAGTGAGAACTCCTTGTTCAAAGTGAAGACAGCAGTGTTTGCCTAACCAAACATTTATTTACACTCCTGCAGGAGTGATGGTATTTTGCTGGGTTCCCTTTTCTTAACTTTACCTGTTGTCTAACCCCTAAAAATCTTGTCACACAGTACTTTTCTTTCCTGCCTGGAAATAAAAATTGTTATTAATTTGTTCTGACCTTGACCCTTCTGTCTTTCCAGCTTTTAAGGAACAGTGGAATACAACAAAAAAAAAAAAGAAAGAAACTTAATTAAAAGATAGCCCAAGCCATTTGTTTCTACCTATAATGCACACTTTTTAATGTGGAAATCTAGGGATGAAAATACAGAATGGCTGTGCAAACACAACAGCAGCCCTGAAATTCTTTTGTAATCATACTTTAATTATTGCAAAGGTTTAAGGCATTAAACAGGCTTCCCAAATCAGCTTTGTCAAGCATTGAAAGTATTTTAATTTCTCACATTATGTTAGTCTTTCCTTTTATTTTAGTATACAGTTTGTCAACAGTGAAGGTAAGCAATCCCTCATTCAGAGTGCTTTATCAAATTCTCTCACACAGACATGTGTGATAAAGACATCAGTTTTAAAAACACCCCCCTCCAACTTGCACCCTGTCACTCATTGTCCACTTTGTAGCAAATATGAGCCACAGTGTTGCAGTATAAATTGTTTTATTGACAAGGTGATTTGGATTTGAGACTTAAGGTGCAAGAGAAACACACATCTCTTGTCTGGACACTGAAAAGTCATTTTGCTCTCCTTGATACCATGGGAACCCAAACACTTATATCAAAGTTGAAATTGGCAGCTGGGAATAAAGTGGTCATCACTGTGACCCCACGCCCCCTCCATCTCCCATTTTACAGGAACACCTCTCAGTTTCACTTAGAGCGCAACTCCCATAAAACATGGGCTCCATCATCACCAAGGACGACAGGCCAATATGTTGGACGCCACTCTCACTGGAGAGAAGCATCGGTGCCTCAATGACCCATAACAATACCCTCCGAAAACAGTGAATTCAGAAGGGACAGCATTTTAGAGGGGAGCTGACTCTCTTCAAATCTCTTATTACACTTTTACATTAAATTTCAGCTTGAGTGTCAGATGAGCTTCTAGCCCTCTCCTGACAAAGAGACTGTGTGGAGAAAAGAGTAAGAGCAGGAGTGAGGGAGACTGCATAGTGTCATAACAGAGTAAGGGGAAAAAAGCAAAAAATGAAAGTAGCAACCACTTCCATTTTGCCAGCACACTGGTACACTCTACCATCTCTATTAAATGGAACTGTGCAGGAGAGTTATCCCTCTGGCCATTCTCGGGTGAAGGCATTCTGCCCAAGTCCTTTGCTTTGACAGGAAAGGAACAGAATGTTATTTTACACTTAATTGCAACTGTCAGCAGCTAACATCAGCTCTGAAAAAACAGTAATGTGACATGACTACAAATAAACTTGTTTCCCCCCCTTACTTTGAAGGACATCTGTAAGGACCATTAACATACTGTATGGTAAGCAGTGGACCCTTGCAAGTGGCTGAGAGTACAGCACCAGCAGTGCCACCTTTGGAAAAGACAAAATATATTGCCTGCGCTGACGAGGGATGGTAGGTGCATAGAGAAGCATGTGTAGTAGTTAATGGTATGTCACTGATGGGGAGGAGAGGTCAGACCAAACAACTGCACAGGGAAGCTTACCACCTCACAATAAACACACTCCCCCAACAACAAAGCCTGCTGTATGTCATCATTTTAGAAAGTATGAAATAAATTCACAGGTGGCCAGAATGCCCATAGCTGGGCCTGGTCAAAAAAAAAACAAAAAACAGCGCATCAGTGAATCCATAAATAAAACCTGCAGGCTGGTGTTTTTTCTTTCCTTTCATCAACTACTGTGTTATGCACATCTTGCCTTTGAAAAAGAGGAATAGCAAAGTAAAAAAGATGAATAAAGGAAAGTGTGGACCCAACTTATTCCCTCCACTACTTCATCATTAACTACTAGAACAGCAAACAGGGGATGAACCTCGGTTACTTCCACTGAATACTGCAAACAGAACTTACAAAGGAGCTGAATCAAAGGTTTGCTGTGTTGTAAATGTGTCTGTGTCACATTATGAATTCAAACCCAGCATGAAAGAATTATTCAAGTCCAATATTGTCTTCACTCATTACCCTTACAGTTGGGAAACCGATGGGCATTACTCTGTACAGAACAATGGCCTTATTATTTGCCCTGATTTCCCAGGGTTCCATATTTCACTTGTCTGATGAGTACAAATGTCAGAAACGCCCCTAAGTCAGGGTTGAAGTCTTCCTTTGACTGCTTAAGCATTTTAACAATAACTGCCCATCTGTGAGATTTCACTCATTAGCACATTTGCTTTCACAGAGACAGGAAGAATGTGACGAGAGATCTCGAAGACTATAATAGAGGGAGTGTGACTTTTGTCTTGTTGAGATGGTTGGAACAATATCCCACAAGGAAGTTCTGAGGAGGATTTAAAGTTAGGCGGCAGCACCAGAATAAGATGATCAAATACAACTCCCTCCCTTCCTCAATCGACCACGTTTCCATAACACTCACACACAGTATAAGGCAGTGAAGTCCTTTAACACTGCACTGAGTAGCTCACAGTTTAAATTTAATTTGCAACATATTAGGTGTATTAAAAGGAATAGAGATTTCTTAAATTTTGAGATAAAATAGTGCAAGCAGCACTATTAACAGTGATATGTAATTGTCATTAACTTTATGTTGACAACAACTTAACTCCTCCTGTGCCTTTGCCCTAATTTACTTAACTCTTTATTTCCCGGTACCAGCAACTGTAAATTATTCAACTGATGGAGAAAGTTACCATTTATAGAATGCAGCTCTTTTGAATTGTGACCCAAAAATTTAGTTGTTCAGCAATTCAGAACTGAAGGAAGCAATTTCTGACAGAACTGCAGAGCTGGCCATGCAACTGACTGCCAGATGAGATGTGAGCGTGTCTGCCGCAACTGGAATCGATTTAACGAAGGATTACCAATATGTAACAACAAATATGTACATGGTCTGCATTTATATAGCGCTTTTCTACCTATTGGTAACCAAAGTGCTTTACACTGCTTCTCATTCACCCAAACACACTCACACACCGATGGGGGAGCTGCTATGTGACCGAGGGAGCCAGGAATCGATTGGTCAATTTCCCAATTCCTGTACGACCGCTCTACCTACTGCACCCGAGTCGCCCACATGTCCCAATACAATAATAATACACAATACATATAAAGCACGCATTGGAAAACCATAGCACTTATTGGAGCTGCTAAACAAGTTTATTTGTTTATTTATTTGTTGCCATCTACTTTTTGCACAGTCAGCAAACAGCTTTATCTTTAGGGGTATGAGAGTAATGCACAGGCATCAGTTTGCAGAATATTCTTGCAACTTTTACCTGTTCCCAGGTTCTAACAGTGCTTGTCCTTTGTCTGAGTAAATACAATGTTTACACAAATTCTTCAGGATCATATCAATGGTCATCCACCTGTGGCGTCACTAAGGATTCAGTTAATTTGTCAGACACTTTGACTCCATTTCCCTGCATTTTTGCAGCATTTTTAAATGTGTGAAAAATGTGTTCTCGCTCTCTCACTGCCTCTCTATCTCGCTCACTCACTCACTCTTTTTATCGTTTCTATTTAAAAAAAACAACATAACTGGAAAACCTGATCCTGGATTAGAACATCCAGCTTTAGTCATTTGATCTTGAGATGCATACAAAGAGCAGGGCCCAGATGTTTAGCCAATCTCAGTAATGTGACTGATTAAGCTCCATCACTGATCAGCCACACTTCAGATATACCTGCTACGCTGAGGTGTTCAGCACATCTGTCTCTAAAAGACAGGCTTATGGTATATAGCTGTATGCTATGTTTTAGCAGGCACTGTCGCTTAGCAACCCCAACCAGATTTGTTTTGTGTGCACATTGTTTCATGGCCTTCTTGTTTCATTTTATGTTTTACAAAATGTTTTCATTTAAAACTTCAAGGCACATACTGTATGGTAAACCAACATGTGCACATGCAAAATGCATGCATGCATGCATGTTGGTAAACCAACATGTGCACATGCATTTGAATCCATAGGATAAAGAGAAGAAAAGTCAGCAGAGAATATCCAACATTGGCAACACATTAAAAAATTATATCATATTCTGAGTATATACAAATTATACCTTATCTACTATGTGTATTTTTGATACCTACAACTGCTGGCTTTCACATTTCAAGTCCTACATGTACACCCATATCTGGAAGTGGGTAGATGCATTGCTGTCTTGGTAGCTCTCTTGTTTCTCTTCCCAGTGGAGGCCATTGACTTCCACAGCAGCCAAGCCTCCTGCTGCACTCAGTTACTGCAGGCCATCTGGCCTAAGTTCAAAGCCTCACAGATAGGGGAGTCTCCCCCAAAGGGCCTGTACTCCAGGCGTATCTTAATATCACTAAATCTCAGCAGGACAAGCTGTTCAGCAACTCCATGCCCAGACAAATAAAGCATTATCACACAAAATACCTGGATCAGTACAGTTACTTAGTGTCAGCAGAGGAATGAAGATATTAGAGACAGTAAAAATTTAATACCTTTAGAATCTATTGGTGACAAGCACAATGTGTTAAACATTAAATGTCTGGGATGAACTCCACATAATTAATGGCAATATAAAAGCATTACAAGAATATCGCACGATATTATTATTCAATAAACATTGAATTACTTTCCATGAGAAAACATGGAGGATAGTAACTCTAGAGTGTGTTGTTGATGGACATGAACTGGCTTGCAGCATGTTCACAAACACATGTACTTCCCATTGTCTGAGGCAACTGCAAGTTGATAAGGTCTTGGATTGCACTGTAGTTCAAGCGAACCACAAAAGGGTTTATTCCTTTGCTCTCCAAACTCCCACAGTGAAATGAGAAGACCAATAGATGGTTGAAATACCGGGAAGAATTTTGATGGAGAGGTTCACAGTTGGTGAGCCTCCTACACTACTATGTGCCAGTACCAGATATGTGTAGACATGTGGCAACAAGTTTAGTGAGACTTTTTTCTTGGCATCTGGTCATGTCTACTGAGAGTACAACATGTGGGCAGGACACGTATGAGATTTCTACGTTTAACTTTGTATGCAGGCTTTTAATTATCTTTTATTATTTTATTTTGATGCAAACTCACATATTACGTTTAAAAGTTTTGTTCGGTCTGACAAAGTGTCCAATGGACCAATGACAATCAGTTTAATAGCCTAAGCTTATTTTATATTTTTACTGAAAAAAAAAATTATCATGTAAATCATTAAATTTATTCAATCTACTCAGATGCAAAATATGTTATGAGTAATTAAAATATTATGACATAATTATAAGAGCAGCAACGTCAAGTTTAGGTATATTTATAGCCTTTTAAAAAATAAATTTAATTTCACATTCACTCCTCTGCTCCTGTTCCTATTTGCAAACTCCTGACTTAAAAAGTAATGTGCTGCACAGATGTGAGGAACGTGACTCAAAATCTTTTTGTTTCCAAAAGTACTCTACCCTGGGGTTTCTAAAATCTGTTGTTTACACATGAATTTGTGGTTGGACAAATGCATTTCCCATACTGTCACATTAAAACATAAAATATTGCCAGAAAAGGGTGTGAGTCCAATCCCATAAACTGCCTACAATCCTTACTCCTCTTATTACCAAAGAAAACACCTCATTTATGATGGCGTTTGGAATAGTCATTTTTTGGCTTCCTCTCTCTGAGAAGCAAGCTCTTTCTGAGAGCATGATGGTAATGCGAAATGAGCAATGAGAGATGAGAGTGCAGAGTCAGTCGCATATTCTAGGTCTTCAAAATAAATCTGTTATTGTATTTTAAAAAGCAAAAAACTAAGGGAAAAATCACATATGAGACTCCCTTTAAACTAAAATGCATAATGCATCTTTTCATGGCTGTTCCAAAGCCATTACAGTATGGATGTTTCTACAGTGTATTTTTGGTATGGCAAAAATTGCTCAGCATCCAATCTTCCACCCTTCTTTACCTTTGACTGTGTTTGTGTGCAGTTGGGTCTATTGCTGCTCTATTAAAAGCACCATGTGGAGTGTATGACCAGTTGTAACACTATGGAGCAATGTTTTTGTAAGTAACAGCACATTTTGTTTGTATTGTGAATGTACATGACAAGATTGTAGATATGTAGGCATGCAGATACACAATCACTGTTTAGTGCTTACATCTTACATATATCCATAAACTATAATAGAGAAAATAAGAAACAGCTGAATACAAATATATGATATATATTTTTTTTTCACCTGAAAAATAACTTTATTCCAGCTCTGATTAAACTACTAATTACAAAAAAAAATGAAAACCTCCCTGTAATAAACCACTAAACACAATGGATGAAACTAAATCATGTGACTCTTTATTGATACAAAATATAAGGATCTTTTTGGCTGTAAATATGTACAGCCAACACATGTACAGCCATTAAATATATTTAATTAAAATAAAAGTAGCACATTTCTAGACCTTATGTAAATGGAATAAAGTATGGCTCTGGATCTTTTTTTTTTTTTAAATACAATATGGAAAGTATGAATGTGAAAATGTGGGACTGTCTTACACAGTCATTTAGTTATATTTAGACATTAGTTCACAAACTGGCTTATTGACATTGGATGAAATGATACTACCAATTTTTTGTTCTGTTTTTGGATCAAGAAATGCACATATTTGAACAGCACATGCAACAACATAAAACTAAAGAAATGATGTAATTATTATACTTTTTACGCGCGAGTTAAAAGAGAAATATGGAGAAACACTGACATTTATTCATAACCCTGAGTTTTGAGTCTGCCTCTAAAAACCCTCAGTTTGAAGGGCTACAGAGCCCAGCACTTTCCCTCACTACACCCTTCCACTATCTGCTGAAGTTGATCAAGACACCCCCACCAAGTGGAAGGGCCAAGGGGGAGAGGTGGGATTGAGCCTAACAACAACCCTAATATCTAGTCTAGTCAGTCTCTGCTGCATGCATTGGTCTTTTGTGCCGTGACATGTCATGTGATTAGAGTTTATCATTTGTAGGTGGCAATCAGCTTGGACTCATCATTATCCACTGTAACAATTTGCTGTAATTTCTACAGGAAAATTTTACAATAACTTTTTTTTTGTAATTTAACAAGGTTTAATTGCAGCAGCTAACAGCATTTTTCCACAACAACATATTGTACAATTACAGGCAAGTTGTGTCTTGACTGTTGACACATTACACACATTACAGCTCAATACTGTTGATTTAGGCGGTTCAATTTGAATGGGGAACAAGAGCATTTGACGACAGACGCAGAGAAGCAACAGTTATTTCTTTAGTGAGAACAAAGTGTTCTTATTTGTAAGAGTGATTATAATTTCCCGTTATCTTAGAAATGCTGTGTTATGATCCCAGCAGCACTGCAGTGTAAAGCTGCAGGTTTGTCAAACACAGGGCAAAGACAGCATCGAGATGAGTTACGCTAACATCTGTAAATTACTCCATACCTTGGCATCATTCTTGGCAAGTAATACCACTTAGTTTAGGTCTTTCCAGCAATTTCCAGAAAGTAATCACAATTAGCGCATTAGCATGCTAGCAACATTAGCATACAGAAACACAGGCCAATTTGAGCATTTAGGTGAATTAAGTAGCAAAAAGATTTTGAATTGAATTGGTCTGTAATTGACTTGTTTTAACATTTGCATAAGGTTTGCACTACCATTTATATATTGTGGGGCTGTTTATCATGATATTAAGGAGACTTGGACCAGTTTTAAAGAAGTAATTTTGTTACAGAATTTCCAACATCTGGACATCAACAACAGCAGCAGCAGCAAACTAGGTCAACCACTAAAGAACACAACCAAACAATATTTTTAGCACTGAGTACTGAAAATGGTATGTTGGTGCATATGTTTGATGCTGCTGTTGTCCTTACAAGCTGGGGCTGGTTGAGAAATATCCAAATAGAGTTTAGATTGAAACAACTACATCACTCTTAGTTAGTAACTCTTACATTCTTGTGACAAGAAGTCTAAATTATCCCTTTTACTGTTAAGAATTCCATATTTCCAGCAAATGATTAGTTTGTCTTGTATAACCATATATATTTTGCTCTCATGTAGAATAGCTGTGTGCAGTTTTGTAAATAACTTTCTTTTTATGTGATTTTCAGATTTTCTTCTTTTCCTTTCAGCTGCTCCCTTTCAGGGGTCGCCACAGCGAATCATGTGCCTCCATCTAACTCTATCCTCTTCTCTCTCACCAACTAACTTCATGTCCTCTCTCACTACATGCATAAATCTCCTCTTTGGTCTTCCTCTAGACCTCCTGCCTGGAGGAGGTTTTTTTGGATTACTTTTTCATGAAGGTGTCATTTAAAAAAAATATGTATTGTAAAAGCTGCTAATGTAAAAAGCAATAATTACCTGTAAAAACATTTGACAACAACATATTTTTTGTGAACTATTAAGAGGTATTTACTGGCAACTTTAGTTTAATAGAATTCAAGATAAAGTTTTAAAGATTGTACTAGATTACAATTAATTATTGTTTTTCTGTCAGAAAACCATACCTTGTAAAATATATCCAGTTGTATACTGTAATTCGTTTAACAGTAATCAAGTGAAAATTTTTAAAGACTTTATTGGCAACTTTTTGCCAGGCAACTACTGTTACTACAGGCAATTTGTTACAGTGAAGCAACCCATGCATGCGCAAATCATAGTCCCTACATGACTCTGTACACTTTTTTCCCTTCCTCCCCCCATAAAAGAAAAAATGAGGCTTAAAGGCTATAGCAGCATCACTGTTTATGTGATCACATTGATCTAATGCTAATCAGTTTAAATCTTACGTGTCATTTTAAACGTAACTAAAAAAATGGTTTTATTGCAATCACTGTAGCCTGCTGCTGTTTCTTAATCTTCATCAGTCAGACTAAAGTTATTTTATTAATGCACTAAATATTCAAACTGGTGAGACTGGGTGGAGTCAGGAATTCATTTGATTCATCCTCACCTATGAAAATGTGCTCGATTACCGTGCACAACCAGCACCCACAGGAGGCACAACGTGATATAAAATGTCAAATTGGGGAAATAGTGTTTTGTTTACAGCACATTGGAGCCGTGCATCTAATTAAAGATGCTTCTATCACTTGACTACAACAGCAGTTAAAAGATATAAACATCATCAACACACCAACTCGATTGCTTTTAATGCTGATGATTGAGGACAGAGCAGCACGCTGCACACACGACCTCACACATATAATACGAAAACTGCACTAGGAGGCTCACTCGAACATTTTCAATGACACATACACTCCCATCTAAAAGTATTGGAACAGTGAGGCCAATTCCTTTATTTTTGCTGTAGACTGAAAACATTTCGGTTTGACATCAAAAGATGAATGACACAAGATCTACATTTCACTCCACCCATTTCTGATGTGAGCAAAACTATTGGAACTGACTGACTGAAGTGATTAAGACTTTATATTTAGTTGCAAATCCTTTGCTTGCAATGACTGCATCAAGACTGTGACCCATTAACATAACCAAACTTTTGCATTCTTCCCTTGTGATGTTTTTCCAGGCTTTCACCGCTGCCATTTTCAGTTGTTTTTTATTTTGTGGGGTTACTCCCTTCAGTCTCCTCTTTAGCAGGTAAAATGTGTGCTCTTTTGACAGACAAATGAAAAAAAGGAATAAGAAGAACCAGCCAGAGGTTGGGGATTTACGCACTCAGCTATGAGGCCATCTCCATGGTTACTTACCCTGCTCTTTGCCCAGCACTTTTATTTTTGTTGAGAAGTTTGTTTTCTAATAATTCGTCATGATAGTAGATCTGTGAGTGAGACACACATAACAGCTATAACTTCATTGATGAACCCGTTATTATTAAATATGTCCAACACTGAGGTCGGCCAGGATTTTTTAAAAGTTGTTAAATCTGTGTTCACGTCCAACTCAGACGGCTCTGGACATTGTGTGGTTAGTTTAGTAATAAATCATAATTAAAACAATTCGACAGGCAGCGGATCACACTGGGGGTTTACTAACCAGCGATTATTGTGTATGAACTGCTACTCAAATAATTTTTTATAGTTAGATATTTTAAAATAAACTATATTAAACAACACTGAACTACACACATGGGCACACTGTAGCATTTGTGAAAATTGTAATAGTTTAATCCCTGCTGACAGACTAGAGGAAGAAAAAGTGAGTGCAGTGAGAAAATAGAGAGAAGAGGCAGTGGGTCAATACACAGCGCAAACTGAATTTTTAAAACTTAAAACTTACTTCGTGTTAGTTTCAGTTTTAGTCAGATGCAGACTTTTACTTTGAGGCATCTCTCCATGGCAATTATGTCTCTTTCATCTTGCCACTCTATGCACTCTTGCAAAAATGTGATTGGTTTTCTGATAGCTGATGTAATAATTCTACACACAGTAGCCCACAGGTGGGTTGCACATTCAGTGAATGCATCGTGAGACCTGGATAAAATTTATAAATCTGCATAAACTGACCATATCTTCTAAATATAAATAAACATTTTCTCGCACACAAAAATATAAACATTTAACAAAGCAACAGTCCTGGGATTCAATTTAAGAGCTCTGAACCTCAAAGCCTCCACTATCATCGCTGAACTAGTTGTTCTCCCCGGGGCACCCGAGAGACACCCAGATCAGGTCCTGCACTTTAGTGGTGGAGTAGACTAGTAAAGATCATCACTGGCATTGTGTATCTCACAGTTGCTTTGCGTAAACATAAATGTAAATGTAGAGCTGAAAACGTTGTTTTTCCAAACTAAGTCTCTAAATTCGACCTAAACTCCCACTTATTGAAAGAAAGAAAAGTAAGCATTGATAGCAATTACTGCACAAGGGTTTTTGAATGAATGGTGTGTTGCATTTCAGCAGACGGTGTGTTGCATTTGACCATCAATAAGTCTGCGCCCCTGCAAACATCATAAAAATTAAAAATTCACCGTGTATGAAACCGTTACATTTTGAGAAACTGTTGTTGCTGTGGTCATTCAATCTTGGTTTATAACATTGGAATCGTGAGGTTTTCTGCTTTCTAACAAAATATAGTTTGTCGAGTTTTGTTTGGGACAGACTGCGGCAATAGTAAAATACTTCAGGGGATTAGGTCTTTGTCCTTGGGGGGGAATGACAGGTGGGAAAATAATTAATCAATGAACCAAACAAATAATTGATAGATTAATCAACCAAAAAAATTATCGTTAGGTGCATCCCTACCCGAGATAAATAAAAACTAACTCTAAGAACTAATCTTAGTCAGTAAAATTCACAACAATATTTAAAAACAGTGTGCTCCAGTGTGCAGAATTTCCACCCGTGAGCATCTGTATACCAATGTACCAACACTGGTGATTTGTAGGCCTGTGGTTACAACTAAAAAAAGAAAGGTGAACTTATAAAAAAATAATGTTGGCGTTAAATTTATATCTCTGGAATACACACTGTAGGGAAGGCTCTCTTTCAAACATCAAATGTTCCCAAAAATGATTTTACCTTTGGAGTTGGTTAGGAACCTTTTAGGAGGCAGAGTAACTTAACATGTATGGAAAAGTGTCTATTTTAACTAATCTATTAGAAATCTAGTGTCCATCACATCATCTAACAAAGAGTAACATATACATAGAGTTATGACATCAACTAGTGATCGCCAAGAAGCTGTTGATGCATCCACAGACACTAATATTCAGTACTGTGGCCTAGGGACAAGGAAGCAACTTTGTGGCGCCTGATGGGTGTAAAAGGGACTGCAGGTTGGATATTTTTTTAATTCTTTTTTTTTTTTTTTGCCTGTTTCATGCACTCCTGATGGAACAGAACCAGTAGGGTACCAATAACATACGAACAAAAAAGTATGACACTTTGAATGCTTAGATCTCTATGCCTATGACCACAAATCACTTATTTTAACACCTATAAAATAAAAACCATACAGTTTTCAGTAACATTACAGGAACATACATAGACATTTATGTTCTGTGGTAAGGATAAATCTTAAAAACAGTGGTTATGCTATCCACAAGGATGTAAGAGAGATGCAATAAATGTGAATGGTGGCACTTTGTTAAAGACCTAGTTTTATCTACTGTAAAGGATTCCTCTCAGCAGTTCTACAGACGTTGGCTGGAGGACATGTCTGAGTGTCTCTTACAGGTAACCAGCTTTGGAATATGCTTTGTTTTTTTTCAGAAAGCTATTACCATTGCCCTGACGTCTATCCGAAGTTAAGCTAATTTAGTTTCTAAAATAAAAATGTATTAATTAATTAATAAAATCTTAATAATTTTTTGAAAACTGCCTATCCTTTAGCTGCTTACAAATACACATTACTCCCTGAGAGAGTGAACACAATAGTGAATACAATGCATCCACAAAAACTATTTGTCGAACAGCCCCTTCTACCGTTAAACTAGTCCATGTGAATAATAACTAAATCCAAACCAGTGAACCAATCTCCATGGGTTTTCGGTAGTTGCAGGAGGAATTTAGAAGGTGTATTTATCTCCTATCTAAAAAAAAAAAGCTAATGTTTTTTTAGGCTGGAGTATATGGAACAATCAGATGTGGAAAACATAATGGTGCTTAGATATACTGTACAAAGTCTCTTTTGTTGTGTTATTAACCTGGAACACTATTAAATCCAATGAGAAGAAATACCAAAAAAAAAGGCACTTTGTGGAGAACTTTCTGGTTCCCACACACACACACACGCTCAATTTGTACAAATGGGGCATACACTAAGCTTGTGTAACGAGGAAACAGTTGCTCAGACAAACAGAAGAAAAACACTGAAGTGCAGTAGTAACAACCAACAACTATGTGCTTTGGTCCTTGGACCGTAAATGTATTGAAGTAGGGAGTGTAGTAGCAGGCTCACCATGGCTGATTACATAGCTTAATGGTCTTGGCTTCACCTCATGTTTTACAAGCCCAAATGGTCCCAGTAGTCTGATAAATCATCGGCATATCGAGTCAGATCGCTCCAATGAACTGTTGCCATTCCCAGGTTTCTAACTAGGGGAGCAGACCATATAGCGGGCCAATATAAATAACTCTCTATCCTGTACAGGTCACATTGAAAAAATACAAATTTTCTCCTTTTTTTTTCTGTGCAGACTTGTAAAACAGAGTTCTCAGCTTGAAATGTTGTGTCCTTTTGTCTCAAACAAAAATACACAAAACAGCTGAATAGACAACACAATGTCTTAGCCCTGAATCTTTAATAAAGCACAATACATTGCCAAGAAAACATCCAATGCTCCACAGGTGGTCTGTGTGGGGAATGAAGCTGTGAAAAGGTTACTGCTGACAGCTCAACAGACTGCTCGTTATGTGAACAGTCTTCCTGTCTGAGCACCTTTCTCATGCTAAATGCTATCAGGAAATGTAAACATTATGTGCTGCAGGTACTGCAGTTATTATTAGCTACATTTAAATGGATGTTGTAAACTAGATTTTACAGTCTGTTTAAGGTGTCATGTTTATGACAGATATCCATGTTGCTGTTGCAACAACAGCTGCTACAACGTACTTCCTTCAGTTTGACTGAAGTTACATCTAATTCAAGGAAATGTTCCATAGACTTAAACTCAAGGTCCCTCTCTAGAACATATATATTCTTCTATTCAACCAATCACAATTTAAAAGTACTATAAGAAACGATTGAGTTAAAAGTACAACACACTTTTCTTTCAGGGATCCTTAATGAATTTTAATATTTGAGACATACTTTAAGAAAAATTGTAATCCCCCCCCCCCCCCCCCCCCCCCCCCCCCCGTTCGTCTTTTTAAAATTTTGATTTACTGCCCAGATATTCACCAGCTTTATAAACACATGCTAACTGCAAGGATTTTTGTTATTTCATAGCACATTTTCACTTGTAGGATTAGTAGGAAAGTTTTCAACAGCTATTTCGCAAAGTCAAATGCTTGCAATTACCCATTATATTTTATAAGCACCACCACAAGTTACTAGACCCTTCCGAAGGAAAAAATGTCACTTCAAAAACCATTTTGAAGAGGAAATCATGGACAAGATCTCAGTGTGTGTACAGAGAAGCTCTTTAAACTGACAGATGATTGAAGCTGTTTCAACAAACAACTGGCCTGGTAGGAGTTGACAGGATTAAATTAACACTTTTCTTGTGTTCTTTCTGAAAAAAATGCATTCTTGATGTCTGTGATAAATCTCAAAGCCTGATTCCTGCCAAACAATCTAACATATATCACACAATTTTAAACTAAAAAAAACATTCAAATTCTGATTTGATCCATGCTGACTCCAAACTTCTCAAAAAAAAAAAAAAATTGAATAAACATGTAAAACATGTAAACCTATAAACCTTGTGAATGCACATGTAGGGTTGACATGTGACCAGAGGAGCCGGGGGTCGAACCAGCACCTGCGGGGATTGGTGGATGACTGCTCTACCTACTGCGCAGTCACCCCTTCCTATTTGTAAAATTATTTACATTTAAAGTGTCAGTATGACTTACTAACCATACTGTTATGGACGGGAAATGTAATACATTTCCGACCATGATAATATTGTACTGTATAACATTTCACTTTCAAGCCATTTGTACTTTGCTTGGATTCATGGATGTGATGAACATTTTGAAATGTAACAACCCACTACAGAACCCCAGAATTGTAGAGGTATTTTCAAGTAATTTATTAGATATAATTTACTATGGATATGCTGTCTTGTGCAACTGAAGTTATATTGGTGCTTCTAATCAAATGCAAACTGTTGCTGGCAGGTGACTTTAAATTGTCTTGGCAAGTAAATTAAATGGATTTAAAGACAAATGTAGTTGTGCTGCAAGCTCCTCGAGGTAAAACACAAGGTCCCCACCAAAAATTTTAGGCCCCGTTTGTTTATTGCAATATCTACTAACTAGGATTGACAAGACTCAAGACCTTATATTTCTTTTTCTTGTTTTGTTATCCACAATAAATACATAACTAAACTAAGTATAAAAACATGTGCAATAAGAGACTGAAGAATGATGAAGAAACTTTAAGTCTGTGGAACTCACGGACACAAACAACACAAAAGCTATAAAATGAATTAATAAAATGACAGTGTGTTTTAAAGAAGCAGGAAAACATTAGTGCATCATTTCAGCTATGAGAAATCACAATGGTGGAGGAAGCACAGTAACATAAATTTGCAGAATGGCCAAAGGCAAAGAAAGCACAAAATGTGCAGTCTAATTCTGAGCTTAAATCTCAGAGAATCAAGACCAATTTTAATGATATGTAATTAAGGCCTAAACAAATTTTCCCCAACGGATACGATTAATGGGGAACTTATTACGGGCTATGGCACCCAAGGGGGTAATACATTCATACTAATCTCATGGCTGTCAGCCTAGGGGCTTCATTGCTATTGAAATGCTTTCATATTAAGGGCAAGAGGAGACAGGAGATAGAGGGTCCAGGGAGTTAAAATTAGAGGTACGATAAATTAGTAGCACTGTTGCTTATAAAGTCAGAACAAATGACAGTCAGTAACATACACTAGCAGCATTTTAATTATACATACACACCTTGAAGTGAGAAGAAAAAGAAACAGTTTTTGACATTCAGACACATAAGTATGTTTGAAGAGGGTCATTTTTACTGAATGCTGATTTAAACAAACAAATTGCACATGGAGGCATAATTGCAAGGCATGCAATATACAACACATATTCCAGGAACAGTGCAACATCTTGTGTTTTTTTTATGTCTGTGTATGTTTGACTGTGCATGAGGAAATGGGAGTGCTGGGCAAGTTCATAGAAAGCGGAGGACAGAAAGAATCACAACATCAACCAGGGTTGGGCAGTTTAGGAGAGTTACATTCCATTTAATGATTATGTATCACCGGTGTATGACAAATCACCACTTTTGGCATTGTGGTTGCATTAATTGCTTGCACACAACCAGCTTCATTACCCCAGCTGGGCGGAGTTAAAAGCGTGCAAATAAAAAGTGCCTCTCAAATCTTTCAGTCTGCAGACAAACTGGAGACAGTGGCATTGACAAAAAAGTTAATGTCAGACGTAGACCAGTGATTGATGGCTCCTTACCTGAAAGCTCCATGTGTGTCTACACAGTAGCACAGAAACACTTTTCACTAAAGAACAGCACATAGATGCTAAGGCTAAAGGATTTTTCAAAAACAAATATGCATTTTCATCACCCTCAAAGATTAATCCATTTTATTTCACAATTTACAGAATCAGCTATTCAGACAAGTTAAAAATATCTATATTTCTAGAATATTACAAGTGTACATTGAACAGAGATGATTATCAAAGCCATATACACTAGCTCACTGCCTCTGTTAAGTGGATAAAATGGCAAAAACACTTCAGTTTAATAACCCCTGAGTGAGGGAGGTCTCAAATCAAAAGTGCAATAATTGGGATCAGTTTTCGTTAAGCTAGCATGAAGTCATTAAAATGTTCACTTACTGTGGTGTAGGCAGTGTTTGTCAAAAAATATTTCCATTGACTAAATGAAATTTAAAAAAACACTATAAAAGAAGCTGAAAATGAAAGACAAGATGTTAACGCTAATGACAAACAGCAATCACTGATGCCATGCCCCTGACTGCATGCTCATCTAGCAGAGTTGCGGGTTAATTTCACCCTTTTCTTACTTCAAACCACCCAAAAGACTTTTCTGGCTCTTTGAGTGTTATTACACTTTCAATATAAATTATATATAAAGACTGTTTGATACAAGATGAAAACAAGATGTTTAAATAGTCATAAGCACCTTAATATGTTGCTCTGTGCTACTGTATATCCCATGTCTCTCATTGTAAAAACAGACTTCAATATCTCATTAACAGACAAAAACCTGTATTTAACTTATTGGTTCCAGTCATTAGGATAAAAAAATAACGATTTTTTGCCTTAAAAAAAAAAACAACAACTCATTAATAGTTTAAAGAATCAGTCAACTGTATACTCCCCCTGCTGCAGTTAATGGTAACTTAATACAACAGTTCAACAGAAAAGGTACCTGACTAATTATAGCGCTTACAGTGTTGAACGCAACCGAGCAAATTAACCTTGTAGAGATCTCCATAAATGTTTCCTCCTGCTCAGTGAGCATTTCCACAATGCCTCCATACATCCTGTTGTTGTTTGCATTATTGTCAGAAATGCTCCATTTCCAAAACTAAGAAATACTGCCTGCATTATTAACAAAGAAATTGCCCTAAAGTTCTGTATGAAGGCTGGAGAGTAGAAACATATGGTTTAGTTGGCCTCCTAAACATCAAGATGGGCTAATGGGCTTTATTGCTTTCAGATTGAATGGCTAGAATTATGTTTGGGAAGTGAAAAGAAGCTAGATATATGAGATGACGGTGTATTTGAATTTGTCATAAGCAAAATTACAAATCTCATACCCCTATGCAGGTAAAACTGCAGTTGTTTGTTTACAAAGCAAAGATAATACTAACATGGAGTGCACCATCTCTTTTATCTGTGAATGTTAATTCTGGGCTCAACAAGAAGGAGTATTGGCAAGGTTTTTAAATAATGGTGTGCGTGTGCGCGCACACACACACACGCACACACACAGGCAACAAATGAATAAAAATATATGCTGAGGGCTTAATGTAAACTTCAGTGTGCATGTAATCCTTTGAGAATTGCCTGTGGAGGTGAACAACATTGGATGCAGAGTGGGATAATGCTGCATATCCTCACTGCCCGATTTTCCTTGTTGTTAAAGATATAGTAAGATAAAAGTTGCAAATGCTGGGGTGCATATTGTTATTCAATTGCTCAGAAATGTGGAGAGGAGGAATCAGAGGCTGGACTTTTCTTTCTTAGACATAGCTTTTTTGTAGTACGTGAAAGTCCTGGAGCTTGAGAAGGGGGTCGACACCAAAAAGTCATCTTCTTAAACAAATCATGACTAGAGAAGTTAGAGATTAAAAAGTGTCCAGCAACATATGTTTTTAGTACAGTGATTCTGTACTTGCACAAGCAAAGGCATTTTCAGGACTGAGGAAAACTAGAAAATGATATTGAGAACAATCAAGAGGCACCCTTGGTGGTTATGCCAAAATCCTCAAACAGCTTTGTCTTTGGATGAAGGGACATGCTGGCTTTTCCATTGCTAATGTGTTTTCCACTGCCTTTTTGACAGACCCAGCATCTGTGTCAAATTATGGCCACAAAAGCAAAGTAGTAGTGGCAGCAGCATTGTATTTAAGATGGAGGTTTACTTGCCGAAGCACTTTGCATATTCCCATGAAGCCTGTAGAGTGAACCCTGCAGCTGATGCAAGCCCAATCAGAAAACACCTAATAACATTCACTGACAGTAATCAGAAGGATATGTTGCAATCACTGCTACACAGCGAGAGTCCTGCTCACAGAAAACAGCATGAGGTCTTGCTATCGCACAGCAAGCAGCTCACCCTCCACTGTCAAAATCAATGCTTTTTGACTTACTTATTAATAAACATGGCCAATTAAGTTGCAGAAACTATTTGCCAACACTTTGAATCAAGTTGCTTTTTAACGATTCACTAACATCACAATTGTTGTGGAACATGGTAACACAATGATAATCATGTAATATCGTTACACAATATTTGATCAATATTTAATCTTTTTTATGGCAATATTGACGAAAATATACAACACAGAGCTGCAACAATTAGCTAACTACAGTGTTTGGGTAATGGCAGGACTGTGTTTTATCATTCCTCAAACCAAACTTTTTCTGGTCCCAGCTTCTCAAGTATGACCTTTTTTTTTCCCATACTTGATGGCACTTAAAATTAGCGACAAGTTTAAATTGTAATTTTCACTTTTTATAAACATAATGCCTAATGAGATAATAGATAATGAAAATGACTGTAAAAGCAATGGGCAATTTTGCATTACAAGATTGACATGTTGTTTGCTTATTGTAAAACTTCCCTGTCTCACTGTCACTTCTTTAGTTTCCTTGATAAGGGCATCACCTTTTTCAGGAAGTAGAGTTGAAAAGTGAAATGTTAGTTTTTCTCTCTTCTTTCTTGCTCCTGGAAAAGTTTGTCCCCAAGCTGTAGCTTTAAACTAAGTCACTTAATATTTCCAAGTGGTGTCCTCAAGGCAAAGAAAAGGCAATAAACAGACACAGGTATTGGTAAAAGCAAAACCACGTCTGTCTTTCTATTCAGGGAGACAAGCTCATCTGTCTCTCACCATATCCTCTCAAAGAGACAGCAGAGAGGAATAACAAGCAGTTAAATATTTTTCTTCTGCTTGACCCATGACATGCAGCTCCCAGGCTGAAGCAAAGGCAAAGAAGAGGGAAATCACTTTGCCACAGCACCAAAACATTGTCCTGTCAGCACACTGGCCATCTGAGAAGTCCCTGACTTGTCAACATGGAGTTTGGGACCTGATGATGTTGCTTCCCTTTTATAGAAAATGAAGAATAACTGCTTTTTGTCAGCTGATCTCTTGACCCTGATTCACGGACATCTAAAACATTCCATAGGGATTTACAATCTTCAGTTCTAGTGATATTAAAATATATGGTGGGAAGTGGATCCAAGCAATACTGTGATTCGCATACTGTCAGTTCAATCATTTCAAATTGATAACTGGCAGATAGATAACGGCTTTTTATGCACAAACTTTGACCTGAAACACAAAAATAAACTGATGTCCATTTGAAATGCATTCCTTACAACTCAAAAGATGATGTACAAATACTTTATAATATATGTACAACAGTCCTTTCTTCCAGTCCTCTGCATATTCTCTGTCATAATGTTCCTTTGTAATCTATAAAGCAGCTTTTAACCAAGCTGCAGTTACACAGGCTGAGTTAAATTTACAACACAGGCTTCTGTGCATGAGATGTTTTTGATTACACAGCTGCCATTTTCACTCAGAATTAAAAACCCAAATTAAAGGTAAATGAAGCAAATCAGTGCTGTGTAATGTTTTACCAATGTGTGAAATCTGCAACCAACAAGGATGGTACACCAACAAAGATTGTTATGATTAATTCTCAAGGGGTAATTGCTACAGTATGTCTTAGTCCTTTATCAATTTACCTATTTTGATTTATTTTGAACAGTACAAATAATTCAATTATCTTTTAAATAAAAAGCATGTGGAAGGAAAAAGCATTTGGAATCAATACGTTTGATTATACGGGTTCTGGTTTTATGCTGCCTATAACTTCAGTTGTTGTCAGTTTTCCAAACAAATCACGGCACAGTAATTCATGACAAAATTCTTAACTGTTTCAAACGGCAGCATCCAGGAAAGTAGTAGAAAAAAAACTCTTTAACACTCACTCATTTTAAACTGCTATCCCAACAATTATTATTTAAGTAAATGTAATATCTAACCTCTTTAGTTAGTGTAGCTGCGTGTGCAGCTTTAAAACACGAAGTTGATGGGAGCAAAACCTAAACGTATTTTTTTATGAATGAATGATAAATGGAGAGCACTTATATAGTCCTCTTCTAGATTACTGGACAAAGCACATTAAAAGTGGCCTCACAGACACAGACACACACACATACACACACACACACAATGGCGGAGTTGACATGCAAGGCTCTGGCCTGACCCACTGGGGACTGAATTGCTGACTCAGTGATTAATGGACAACCTGCTCCAACTCCGGAGCCACAAACACCCCTAAACCTATTCTCAAAGATATTCTATTGCAGGAAACTTTGCAGTGATATAGGAAGCTTACGAAGCAAATCGAGGACAGTTAATGAGGACAATAGACACCAGCTGTGTCACACAGTGTTACATTATTAGGTGCCTGGAGCACACACTTAACAGAGCACTTAGACAGACTATTTGGTCACATTATAATAACCATTTGCTAAGGAGCAAACTTGATTAAATAAAATAGAGGAGGGGTATATTGACATGACACATATCAACCTGCAATGACAGATCATGACACCACAATAAAACAGTACGGGTGTTTGAACACGTCATATTACAGAAATAAAAATTACATTTTCTTCCGGAGGGAAGCCCTGAATAAGGAAAGTCCCCTCAAAAAAAAAAAAGTCTGAAGTCTTAATATTTTCAGAAAACATAAAGAAAATTAGGATTGCCGCTTTTCTAATACAGCCATTGGCGTAATTCACCACTTTCAGTGGCTGTTATCACTCAGACATGACAATTCCATAAGTTGGAGCTTTATATCATTAGCCACCAAGTAAGGAATGAGGGAGCCAAATAAAACTGAATAGGATGATGAGAGGCAGGAATAAGACACCGTTCCCCCCCACCATTCCACTCCAGTCCATTTCAGAAACATCCACATTTGAAATGTAGGGGGAAGGCAAGAGCTTAGAGTACAACATCAATCCATGAAGCATTAGAAATGTAGTGTAGATACAAGAGATCATAAAAAGATGGGCAGAGGCTGGCAAGAAGCCATTGTCAGCAACAGTAGAATTTATGCTGAGTGCAGTTCCATTGTTCAGTGTGCTCAAGAGGTGAGGTGAGGGTAATGATATGTGTGTGTGATTGTTAGTACACTAGTGCATGTATGTGCAGCTTGGGGTGTTTCGTACAAGGGCGTAATGTGGTACATTTCTGTCAGGCATCCAGAGAACACGCTATCACCTGCTGTCATTGCTTCTTTCTGCTGCCACTCTCCTTTTGCACTCGGAAGTTTTGATGCATTTTTAATTTCAGTGGTTACCATGGAAATGCCAGGGCGGGGGTTTGTCAGTTGCACTGTGAAAGGCAGGTGCATGGCAGGGACCCAAGGTGACAGTAGTTGAAGCATGTTCAGTGTTGAAACACATTCAAATGTTTCACCAACTGCCAAGGTCCAGAATCAAGGCCATAGCATTTCTATTCTTACTCTGAAGAAGAGAGCATACTTTCCAAAAGATATATTAAACCCGCCAATTGTACAATTCTGTATGAACATAGAAGTATTTCTTGTGTGTAGTGAAATTATATTTAATGTTTGGTTTATTATTAAAACTTAAAATCAGTAGGAAGCATTTTTTATAATATATAAATTATAAAAAAAAACCTTGATCTATAAAAATTATTAGCATTATGAGTCCTAAATTTTTCCAAACCAGTATATGTGATGTTCTTTGTTCTGTTGATTTATCAAGTTCACACTCTTGAGTGTGGAACAATGAATCATCTCAATATATTTTGACCTGTGAGATAAATGACCAGGTTCAAAGGTCATTGATTGTAAGGTATGACTGTGAGGATAAAACTGCAAGGGTTGTGGAACACTCAGCAACTGAAGGACAAGAAGAAGAGGAACAAAACGATCTTGGCTTCAAAAGGTGCACAGTTATGAAGATGTGTGTTTGAGTAAAGTGCATTCTGTCTGGGAAAAGTAAAAAAAAAATAAATGAATCATTCCTTTGGGTCCTCCAAAAGCTAAGCTACAACACAGTTCCTGACGAGGAGACAGACCTGTGCGTCGGTGCTAGATTTGCAGTCTTCCCATTTCTGTTTCAGGATTTATTTTCGAACCTGCTGCAGAATTATTGTCACCGGTGTCAGTTGAGTGTTTGTTTTGGTGATGCGCCACCAGCATCCAAAAGTGTCTGAGAAAAATGGGAAAGGCATCACCAAGGAGGACAAAGCATAACTCCACTAAGCCTCAAGGGTCCCTCAGGCCATATTTTAAGGAGGCTAGAGGGTGAATATGTTGCTGTGTATACACCACTTGTATCTCCTATGTGTTCCACTGGTTGGAAATGGCTGACTAGATGCTAATAAGCTTGCTCTGTCATGCTTTGACTGTCAGACCTGGTGCAACTGCATGTTAAGATAAAGAGCCTACATTTGGTAATGCCAAATCCCAAAGGTCCTAGATCCCACTTGAGTTTTAGCATATGAATGAGCATAAGTAATGCAAATATATTTCCAGAAAACTTTCCTAGTCCTTCTTCCCATCTTTCAGTCTATGGAAGAAACTTCTAAACATAAATCCATCTACTACCCAAGCTGGTGTTTCTGCCTGGAGATAGCTTTTGTTCATGGCTGGCTGGCCTTACATTTTGTGGTTGGTGATTGGCAGTGTCCAGCGGGCCAGTTCCTTGAAGACTCCCCCTGTACTGTCTAGAGGTCCTCTGCTATTGATTTCCTGCTTGAGCTCGCTGCTTGACCTGCCAATCAATGGTCAGAACAGTGGGATGTCATTGGGAGCAAGTTGACAACGTGTGATGCTTGGCAGACATGTAACTGATGGCACTGAACGAGCAAAACATATTAGGGAGAGAGCGAAAGAGACAGCCAGCGGACAAAGAGAGCACACACAAAGCCCTTGTCTTTGGAGTTAGACACAAAAAAGTGAAGTTAACCCTAAATTAAAAAGCAATAGGTGCGTATACATTTAGGAGAGGGAGCATTTCTGAAATACAATCACTTGGAGAGAATCACCTCATGCCAGGAGATGATTCAGGTGTGGTCATTTTCTTTTTCTGTAAAGCGCAAGCAAGCGTGACTTACTGTACTCATTCGATCCATGTAACAAGTGATTAGCTGAAGAATAAATCTTCAGAGAAATTCATTCTAACTGCAAACAGTGGAATGGAGACTATACAGATACATCACACCACCAGAGCTTTGCTGCGTGATTTTAGAGATGGAGTCGAAGAGCGGTCCAGAATAAATAAATAACATTTTGTGGAACTACTCTTTCAAATTCAGTGATTTTGTGGCAGTCCCACTCGGAGTGCTCTTTGTGTGACAGCTGAATTCATGAGACACTGGCAAGTAAATTCCTGGGGCAGTGATTAAAATATTTCGATTGCCAATGAATTCCTTCATATTCATCAAAAATGTTTCTATGTATTTTTTCCTTTTTATTGAGAATTACCATTGGGTGGCAAAGTTGGATTTAAAACACTGAATAAAGTGCAATTCGATCCTACGACATATGACAAGGACAAAACGTTGTTTCTATTTCTAAACAGTCTTACATTCAGCAAAGCAGAACTATCAAGTGAGGATGGGTGTTAGGGTTTAACAAGAATTTCAGTGCTTCGTGACCAACACTTTGCTCCGAACCTTTTTTTAACTTTTTTTGAATTTAACTAGATAAAGACCCATTGGGATTGAGATCTCATTTACAAGGGCGACCTGGCCAAGAGGTCAGCAGCACACGGCATAATAATAATGACATGTATGATATAGCAGGAAAGTTAATTGTTCAACAATTCAAGCTATAGTATAACATATGACAAATCTTCTATCTCAATTGCTCCTAATCCAAGAGAATATGAAAAACGATATTTAGTAAATGACACAAAACTGCAAGTATATACATTTTCTCTAAGTTTCAAAAGACCACCATTCCCACTGGGTTTAAAGTAGTTTGTTTAAAGTTGTAAATTAGAAGTTTTGATATATTTACTGGCACATTTTAAATATGTAACAGATATTCTAGAATACATCTTTTGAAACAATTATAAGCAATGCACATCATGAGTAATAGAATTTCCAAAGTTTCAATTATATTATCTTGCAGAGGGAAAACACAGAGTACACAACGTCTACTACACATCTCATGTTTCTAACTGACACAATCTTTGAACAATTCAGTATAATTTAAACTGTAACTGTTGTTGCTAATTACCTTCTCACATAGTTAACAGAGTTAAGCAAGAAAACATAATCAATTTTTCATCAGCTTGTTGTTGTAATGGTTGCTTCTCCCCATTAATGTGTCCTGCTGTAGTCCTTATGGACCAGTCTGCATGAAATATATATCTCCATAAATACTTTAATGTTGTGCTGATGTCTGCTTCGCTCCCTACAGCTCTAGAAACATCACCCTTTAAGTTTGGTCAAACAAGGATTTTTAACCTCCCCTAAATAAAAATAGTTTAATCATTACAAATATTTAGTGTCCAAATATTGAACTGGTGTCATTTTTTAAATATTTAGATATTCTTTTTCTTTCAAAAAAAGCTAAGAAATCTAGTGACAGTACTTTCTCAAAAAGCAATTTAAAGTTTTTTTGTTTCCAATAACTTTGCAAGGATGGCCGAGGCAGACGTTCAGCTGATACAATGCTATTTTGTTGTCAAGGGTACTGGCGTCAGCAAAATCAAAACGTGCCGGCGGTAGACCTAGCATCAAGTTGTCTGCAAAGGAAACACTTTACCCACAGCTTCTCTGACAGTTATGAGAAACCGCCATTAGTGCATTATGCATAATTGTACATGCACTACTATCAAGTGTCAGTGAAAGACAACGGGCAGAGCAGCTCTCTGTCGACTGTGGCACATTTGTTATTGTGAACCATCAGCATTTCTCTATGTAAATGGAGTTGCTACAAAGGGCCATTTTCCAATCTGCTGCCATGAAATCACTCTACCTACCCCTGGTAATGACCAACCTTGGAAGCAGATTTCCACTCAATTTATTTTCATGAAAGACAACAGTAGGTGAACTACACATTGATGTCCCAGACAAAGGTTTTTATATAAAAATTCATATTTTTAATATTTTTAATATGCATGACTACGTGCACTGCCTATCTTGATAATGATGGATTGCTTAAAAAAAAAATAAACACAATTCTTGCAATGCTCATTACGTTTAGGATGTTTTTTTCCCCCCTTTTCTGAAGTTGCATACTTGGTACTTCAGGAAGCAGTTGTTGACCTAAATGAAACTAGGTTTTCACATGTCTCCTTATAGCTTTAATGGTCATTGTTTGGCTTTGAATGTATGAATTACAAAAGTTGTGCACCTATACACCTGTCCCAGCTAAACAAGTGTCTCTATATCCAAACATGTGAACATACAGTACACAGTTGGATAGCCATGGAAACACTTGGTCGGCTATATCTCACACACACACACACACACACACACACACACACACACACACACACACACACCATTAGGAGTGTATACGGATGACTCATCTTCAGGGTATCAAGGTCATCTTCAGGGAAAAAATATAGTCTCTGAGGAATGCACTCCATCCCCACATCTTAAAGTCCTTTTGATCAGTTTTTTTTTTCCTGGTTGCTTTGATCAACTGCTTATCAGTTGTGATTGTCCATGATGTGCACTTGACAGTCCAGTGTGTGATTAGACAAGGATGGAGAGGCATCGCAGAACATGGTGCTGGAGGGCTGCGGGGCACCCTTCCCATCAAGACGTGCTCCAGTGTAATTAGACATTAGCACCCAGCAGGAAGCCTGCTAACATGAGCTCAACCTCGATTAGAATGATTATCAGAGATAATTCACTTTAATAAGTACATAACAGACCACTGGACTCATGCAAGTAGAGATAAAAACTGGATGCTTTTGTAATTACTGCTTAATTGGTGCATGCAGGGCAGCTGATTTTAATGCAGGATTTAAAAAGACTGAAACAACCTTTGCATTTCATCAAACTAATTAGAACTCTTCATTAAAAAAATTTATAGCCTTGCACTAAATACAATCAGAATAATGATTTCAAGAGTGTATTTATTCCCTTGTAAAAAAAAATGTTACTAGTAAATTTTAAATTTTGTTAAATTCAAGACATTCTATAATATGTGAAAATATGTATAAATATGTATGTATATAATATGCAAAAATAATGAAATCTTACAACACTGCTTTCCTTTTGAGAAAGCTACAAAAAGAGTAGATTGAGAGGAATTAATATCCAGAAAGATAAATACAAATGTTACACTCTAGTGCAAATGCCTTCAGTTTGACATGTTAAAATGCTCACAATATTATGGCAAAGAGTTGTTTTAATGGAATGAAAAGAAACCTGTCTCACCAAATGGCCACCTCAGAGATAGTGCTCTTTAATATCAGAGACAGCTAAGCGTAGCTTGAAGCTACAGACATTGACAAGCCAGGCCTGTGGGGACCAAAGGAGATAAGAGTGGCACACAAGACAAATAAAACACTTGACTTTTCCTGCTCGTCAGCCACAGTTGCACAGGTATTACAAAGTCGATGGTTGTTCTTCTATTTGAATACAATATCTATTTAGATTTATGAAAAAGAAAAAACATTCCACTCCCACTAGAGTGGGATCAATCATCAACTAATTTTACTGGACTGCTCATGTGAGACGCAGCTGGGAGTCCAGGCTCCCCAGACAGGCCTTAGTGCACTGGGCTGCTGCTCTGAAACGCTGCATTAGGGTTTGCAGGCATGATTAAACTGTTTGTGCTTTACAACACACTCCTGTGTATCAACACACACACACACACAAAAAATGAATGCTGCAAAAATGTAACGTTACAAATAACAGTGGCTATTTTACAAAAATTTTTAAAACTTCAAAAGTAACAAGAATTATGTAAAATTGTATTTGTTGTTTTCAAGATTTTGTTACAAGGAACAAAAAAAAAAAAAATCTTCCACTACAAGTTGTTCAAGGATTTTTCCAATCTTCATCACCACCTGTCTCGCCCACCAGCGGCAACATCTGATAGTGCCTATAAGAACACCTCACAATGGTTTCTCTCCAGGGGGCTGATAATACCTGCTGTTAACTTTGGTTTTGTTCCTTGCTACTACATGTTGGTTCATGATATCACTCGGATATTCTCGTATTTGAGCCTTCCAGGTGGGCCTAGCATTTTCTTATCTGCTAGTTATACTACTCACACTTTGTACTCATCTTTGTGGCTATAAATTAATAACTTGAGAAAGTGGACAACCATGGTAATTTCCACATGTAAAAATCAACTGGTGCCGACTACGAGCAAGCAGCCTGTGTGTATACAGTATGTGTGAGGGCCGTGGTAAAATGTGAACTAAACTTGTCCATTCGACGTTTGACTCCACAAGGTGTTAGAGTTGCTTGTCTTGCTCCATGTTACAGTGAAAATGAAATCTTTCCAGTCAATTATGCCAGCAGCTGTGAGCGCTTTGACACTTCGAGAGACCCACAGTGTCTCAGACGCTGACACATATTCCTTGCTACCTCATACATACACAGACATATTAGAATACACACGCATAGAGACACACATAAAACTATAAAATTTGCAATTCAGGTGCACTGGTAGAAGCAGAATCATATGCAAAAAAACACGCGCCCCAAATGTTCTGTCATGCATGGTGCTAATGATTCAGTGGTGTGGCTTTATACTTCCCATTGATAAAGCTGCAAAATATACTATACACACAATACTGCATTGACTCTTGTTTTTCTAATTATTTCTTTAATTATGTATATGCATCCAAAACCAATATTAAATATAGCTTTTTGATGGTAGTTTTTTTTTTTCAAAAAATATGTGAAAGCATTCATTAATTTAAATGTAAAAAATGCATTGCAATAGAAGAAATGCAACTGGGAAAAATAATGACTAAGGAAAAAGCAAACATGATGAGCAAGAAAAGACTTTCATTGTTGACAGCTTCTGGTGGATTACCTTGATTTTAAAACATTTTTATGAGCTACTACAATTTTATTCAGCCTCTAAGTCTGTTACAAGTGAAACCTGTCAAACTATGATACAAGTAAATAGATGCACAATGCTGGAATTCCTGTCAAGGTGAAACGAGAAGGTGAGATGAACAGGACAAATTCTTAAATATTTTTAAAACTAGAAAATGTATATAGCACATTCTGTTGGTGTTCAATTACAAGCTCTCTCTTTGATGTATTAGTGAAGTAGCCAGATATTATAGAATGTCTTGAATTTGAGAAATTAAATGGCCACTAGGCATCCCCTTTAAGCTCCTGGATAGATTAAAGTCCTAGAATCCATTGACTGATCCAAGAAAAGCTTTATAATTACATTTTATAATTACAGGGAATGTTCCTTCCAACAAAGAAGAAAAAAAGTGTCCTACACCACAGATGTTAAAGCTGACATGTGAGAGTTACATGAAGCAAGCCAAAAACAAAACAAAAAAACAAAACAAAACTGTTTTTTCCTGCAATTTCACAGTCATTAAAATAATAGCTGGCAAAGAGTGATGTAAAGAATGCTCAAAGATAATTTTAAGAAGTTATCATTATTTAAATGAATCAGTATTTTTTATTCTTGTCATCGTCATTATTCATACAATACATTCTCACGCCTGCTCTAAAAACACAGTGTGAACTACATGTAAGTTTACACTTCACCAATATACAGCTGACAACAGGGGTCCCCTAAAGCACATTTCTCAGTTTTAACAAAGTTGGCATAAGACTTGTTAAGAGGTGTTTTATGGTTTATCAGTTGCTTGGTGGTAATATTCATAAACTTTAACAGCTGTCTTTGAATTATAACTTTAGATGCTGATAAATGAGAGCCACGTTAAACGGGGACCCTTTTCTAATCTGCATTTTATTTGATACATTTTTTTGTTGTTTTTATTTTTAAATATTGATTTGCATATGTTTGTTGACATTTAAGTTGATATGAGCACATTTGTGTTTACAGAAAGTAAATTGTGGTCAGCTGCATTCTGTTTGCTTTAATTTTCCTTAAGATGTGGCTGTAACTTAACTGGAGTTTACCTGTGACAAGCTGAACTGAATGGACATTGTTTATAAAGACGCACACTTGTGTGTGTAAAGTCTCACAATTCACACTGTCTGGACAAAAACCAAGAAATGACATTGACTGAACTCTAAGCAGACATCTGTGATAAAATTGTGGTGAGTCATAGACCAGGGCAAAGGTAGAAGACTATTTCTAAAGCTTTTTTGGGTGTTGCCACGGTGCAGCAACCTCAATAATTGTCTAATTGAAGACGTTTAGAGCCACAAGGACACTTCACAGAGCCCTTAACAAGAAGGTGGTAACCAAACAGGGCAAGTCAATATGGAAGAAAATGTATCACAATTTTTTTTTAAATAACATATTACTGTTGATCAATTTTTCACGCTTTTTTTTTTAGACAGAATACATTTTAAGAACAAAATTATACTCAAATTAATACACTTTACACCATACTTATTCAGTTTCTAGGCTCGCCAAAGTTGCCCACATTAATAGCACATATACAAAAATTAGATCATGCAACTTTATAATCCATTTCAAAACATGAGACATTTTTATCATGGGGAAACATTGCTGACCATGATTACGGAATATCACGGCACAGTTTTATGAGAAGAGCCCAATGGTCATTCTACCAGAGTTTCAGAAGTCATTAGCAGACATGAAAACACGAAGAACTGAAGAAACATGTCAACCAGTGAAGTAGTGCTTTTGGCTGATGTGTTCTTAATCATTTTTGGACAACAACAAATAAGTGAATCCAGGCTGCAGGCTGACAGCTAACCAAACAGGAATAGGGAAGATTCAGTGCTGGCCTTAGCATCTGTTCTTGCTTCATTGCCAAAATGAGAACCTGTGTATTCAGAAAAAGAGTCAAGTAATCTTTAATATCTGGACATAAAGTATGCCGGACAACTAAAATGGTTGCAGTGCATCTGTACTGGATGACTAATGCATTAAACCTGAGTTAAATACATTCTATAGAACCAAATAATCAAATGCTACTAAATGTAGCATGTAAACTGTTCATAAAACATTGTTAGTATTAGAACATATAATATTGCAATATTCAAGGGTATTCGTATTGGCCCCCCAATACCCCTCATCTAGACTAGGCGTTTGCGGTCAACCCACTACTCAGGTCAGTCTCAAATTCAAATTTTGAGCAAAATAATTCTCATATTTCAGTCTATGTTTTATAGCTGTGGTAAGACCAGAATGGAGAGCAAAGTAGGACAAACAACATCAGCGTATTTTAGACAGGGTGTAAAAATCCCACTGAAAAAAGTAAAAGAAGATAGGTGATAAAAGAAGAAGGTGAAGGGCCTCTAAAAGAGCTGTTGAGGGGACACCATGCTCACTGACAGCAAGGGAGAGAGAGTATGAAGCTGACAGATAATATGCCTTTCTAACACTTTCTAAACGTGATGTCCTCCCCAGATGATTAGTTTGGTAGAGGAGAGATGGACGGAGAAAAAAAAAAGAAAAACTTTGAAAAATATTTTGGCAATGAAGCCAGAATATAAAAACGGCTGAATATCAGATAAAGCCTGTTTTCTGTCACTCTTTTACAGAAATGAAGACATACAACTTTTGACCTACACATTTTACTATCCCTTGCCAAGAGTCAAAATATCACAATGACTTCCAGACATATTACTTTGCAATGCATACTGGCACTCATCAGCCGCAAGTTCCCCACAAGGTGTTTAAAACTACCTCATATCTCAACCCTATGTATGCACTGGTGCAGCAGAGTGTCAGCAGTTTATTAAAAAACAAAAACTTTTATGTCGTACTATGCAAAATTGTACAAATACAGTAGCAAATTATATATTTCCTAAAATGTTATTCATTATACACATAAAAACAATAAGGCTAAACATGTTTCTTATTTAAATAGCATAGGACAGTATGATACTTTTAAATTCAATGAGAGAATGAGATGTATTTGAGCTTTATTACAAAGCTCACTTCGGCTTCACTCCAATAGTCCTTCAGTCGGTCATAATTTAACAGAAATTGCAATTTCCTTCCCTATTTATAAATGACTGAATTTCATTACTGGATATTGAATGGGTGTAGAGAATTTCTTTAGATATAATAGTTGGAAATGTGATAATCACTTTTGCCTAGATCTCATTAGTTTGCTCCATCAACACCACGTTGCATATTACATTCAACTACTATAAAAACTGGTATAGAATATAAATAGCTTTCACCAGTGCACAAGCATTACCACCGCTCTAAAAGTAAGCTTACCAGTATAGGCTAATTTTTTTTTTTTTTTTTTTTTGTGGTTTACCATCTTTAGATCAAGTAGCAACTGTCATTACACACAAGTACTACTTTAATGTTTGTTTTGACTCATGATACAGTACGTATATTGTTGGTGATTAGGATTATTTTTCCTATTAACTGCTTTTTCTAAAAACTACAGCAAAATAGTAATAAATGCATGAACTCTTCACATTTAAGAAGCCAAAGTAAGAAAATGTTTGCTCACATTTTTATTCACAACTGGAAACTGGTCTATTGTCAAAATAGTTGAAGATTAACTTTCTGTCAACTAATCAATCATTTGGCTAATCAACTCAGGTATACTAATCGTAATTTTAAACATGAGGCAGTGCCTTCACCCAACACACTCCAACCTGTCCAGCATGAAGCAGAGAGCCATTCATAAAGAACATTGAACATTAAACAAATAAACATAAACATAGCAATGAATGTTTTCTCAGCATTTAGAAACCGACAATAAATAAAAACAACAGTCTCTGTTGGGCAGGTAGTGCAAAAAGAGGATTACAATGGAATGCAATCATTTTTACCCTGGGTATGCATATGCATGTAAATGTCTGCTTACAAAACTTGATAAACCAATCTTCTAAGAATGATCCATGACATGCTTTGCATTTTAACATTTTAACCAAAAGAACAAACAAATGCATGCTTAATGTCTGCTTAAGCAATACCCCAAAATGTGAAAGCCTGTTCATCCTTAAGTTGCACATCTAATACATGGTGTAAAAAAAGGGTAAGTAGACAAAATTAGAAATTACTCATATATTCAACATTTACAGACTGAATTTCTCCACCAAAGTCCAACAAGAATCAAGTGGTTTGAGAGTTTATACAGTGCACCCTGCTGTCATTTCTGTGTACCATAGCAAGACAGAGCAAATGCAGAACAAATAAAAATCAAAGTCTTCCAATTGATATGCATTGGATGTTTTTCCACTGTTCTGATAGAGAGGCCTCTCCAAACAGTGGTTTGGAGATAACAGGCAGGCCTGGCTCTGTTTGCTGGAGTGGTGGTAGAACAGCAGCAAGGGACGAAGGTCACTGCACTGATAGGAAACTTGACAGGCCTTGTTCTTGCTGTTGCTTTTACTACCCAAGACAATGTAGATCCAGAGAGAAAGATGGATACAGAAAATAAAGAAAGAGAAGGGGGAGGAAGAGAAAGAGAGAAAGATGTTGGCTCATGTGTTAGCTGCTAATGGACTGCTATGGTTGTGTGTGTGCGTGTGTGTGGGTGGGTGGGCGCACATGTACTTGCATTGTAGAACGATGGGGACTTGTTCCAGGACTGATGAGATGCTTCAGGGATAATGCCAGGCGTGGAGTTGATATGTGATTTGGGAGAAGGCTTTATGCAATTTTTTACTCATTATTCTTAATCACATACTTCAGCGTTTTCTTCACACTGCCCTTCCTCTCACCAGCACTATCTCCCCCCACCGCTCCCATTCTTTCTGCCGCCTTCTCATATCCTCAGTCTGGAGGCTGACAGTGACAAATAGAGGAACACCACAGCAGTATCTCCACACGACTGGAGGGACAAATTATTACAGGTTATTTTCCTCTTTTCAGAAGCCATGCTTATTCATGTGAGACTGCAGAATATACGAAGGCTTTCATTCTAAGATGGTTCATGTCAGTTTATGGATCAGACATTGTTAGCTCACTCTCATTGCTCAGTATTTTCAAATGATTACATCTGCTTGATATCTATTTTGTGAGCAGAGTTCTTAAGATGGCGACTAATAGTGAGATTTACTTCCACAAACGCGAATATGTTTAACTGGTTGACACTTGTGAAGGCAACATGATCGTGTTAAACAAGAGAGCTTTATAAAGTTGGTATCAATAGAAAAAACAGCCCTATGGGTCACGTTTTTCTTATTCACGTGCCACTCAAATATTCGCTCTTTAAGCCTGCACGCATTAAAAACACTCAACATTCATAGACAACGTCTCCTTCTAGAATGAAGCATGTTATGATTACTTTTATATACTGCATATGCATTTAAAGTATCTACCAATATTTACAACCCATAGCATGGGAAAGGGGTCCAAGATGATCAAACTCTCAAGGTTAATTGCATTATGAAATACAAGGGGGTTTACCGATGTTCTTCAGTTTCCATTTCCGCTGATCCTATCTGTGTAGATCTGCATCTACCTGTACCGATCAGTAACTATTACGCAGCTTGGTTGCCTAGATGGTCAATGTGGTGAAAAGAATATTTCATAAATCATTTTATTCAGTTATTCACAATAGATTTCCCTCAGTGGGCCCAGTGGGGATAAAGTCTGTATTCCTAGGTGTAAGCCCCATCAGGGGAATAACTCATAAACACGTCATCTCTTCTTCAGGGAAAGTGCCGCACAGCTGAGATGCCACGCTAGACAGGGAACTAGTGGACTGCATAATTTCTTTCGCTGCAACCGACACCTTTTCCATATGTAGGCACTAGACTGACTAGACTGGGCTTAAGTGTGATGGCTATGCATCATTATGCCTTGGAAATGGAGGGTGCAAAAGTGCACTAGCAGTGAGTGGCTTACATCTGACAGTTGGCCTTGTTTTACATTAGTCACATCAATTCAAATCCCCTCTCTCGACAGAGTTGGAGATCAAGTGCCAAAGAATTCAGTAACCCAGAGAGGATGGCTTTGATTTTATTTAAACGCTTTATAGTTGGTCCTGTGAAAGCTGGTCGTGCTTTCTCAAGAACAAATTTTTGTTTTACGAACATAAAATCTGTTTTTATACAAAGACAAAAAGCTGGTTCACCCCCGATTACAAAAAGCATATTTCTCTCACAAACCAATAGATGTATATTTCCAGGTTCATATGCATTGCAGCAAAGCAACAAATGCTGGCTTTCTTGCAACCTGCCCTATAAATGAGGTCACTGAGTTCACTGTCAAACTTCATTGACAGCACATGGACCAATGTTTATCTACAGTACTTGGTTTATTAACAGCTGCAATGCCTCTTCTTCACCTCTTACTATCAGCAAAAGCTGTGATCACGGTGACAGCAAGAGCTGTGAACATCTCTGCAATGATTCTTTTTTGTAGTTGCTGTTTTTTTTTTTATAATCTCTCTATAGTGTAAATGATAATCTGGGTATGAGCTATATACACTACTGACTGTGCTTATCCAACAGCTCAATTTTTATGAAGTAATGTTCAGCCAATGTGCATTGTTTTCTGCATTGCAAGAAAGATGTCAAACTTCGTTTATTTGCATACAAATAAGCTAGGGGACTTCCTATCGAAAAGAAAAATACAGATCCTCAAAGGACAGTGTTTATAGAACTATTCATTAAGCTATCTGAGATTACTCTGAGGATCTCTGTCTTTCTGTGTTTGATCACATTAATCTTTATTACTACTTGTTCTTCATATCTCTAATATAAATGCCATTGCAGATGGTAGCTATTACATATAATGGGTTGCTACCAGTGCCTTATCAACAGGTAGGTGAACCTAACAAAGCTGTAGCATTAATATGTGTGTTGACGAATAACAGTTTTCTGCTCAACTCATTTATCTTACTGTGAGAATTGCCCCTAGAGATCTATTGTTTATGCAGACTGGGAAGACTCAGGCCTTACAGGGGGAGATATCACAGCTAATTTTTACACTGCCGCAGTGAGCCAGTTTATTTCCCAGGACACAGATCTCAAACCTAACGACTGCACGTTGCACATTACTGTGACACAAAAGCCAGACAAGGCAATGTTAACCAAAATCTGATATGCATACTAGTTCTACTGTAGCTTACGCTAATATGCTGCTGACTTAAAATTTTTAGGATTTCTGTTTCAGTACTTCATTGTAGATTTCATAGTTAAATAATGAAAGCTCTGACAACACTGGCCCCTACAATTGATCAAAGGCTGCTTAATTTTGTGCATTAATTACTGCTGAGCTAATGAAATGGCCCATCACTCTCCTCATAAACCAGTAAACAGTGGGGCAAAAGAAACCATCCTTCAGGCACAGGCGTGATTATGTAAAAGCACGGTTAATCATCGGGCCCCATGTTCCTCCCCATTTTGTTTTCTTTCCCCCAGTTGCTTAATGTTTACCACCAGTAAGATGTTTTATTTATTAGTTTTGTCATAAAGTTCTGTTTCACATGAATCTGTCCGCTCATGCATGCGGTATGAGTGTTGAAATTAGCATCTCATTACTTGCAATAATTAGGCCAATGAAGGCCAGATGTTGAGTTTGCGATTTATGCGTAGAAAAATAGTTGGATCTAGCTTTATATCATGACTATTTAATACAATATAATAAAATATTACTGCTGGCATGAATTTTTGGGCTTTGATAGGTGATACAGTGGACAGAAATAGGTGCACACTCATTGTAGAGTTGTGCATGCAGGTTTAAATTGGTGCAATGACAAAAAATGTAATCTTTCACACAAATGTAATCTCTTTCACACATGCAACGTCATAAAGATGTCCATGGCTGCTGCAGAAAGCAATGCTGATTATGCAATGAGACATTACCACACACAGAAACCATAGTAGCGTGTTGAAACACGGTAGTTTTATGAACAACAGTGTAGCAAAAAAAGAACAAGATTCCTGTTAGAAAAAAAAGTGGGCAGGCAGTCAGTAACCCTAACATCCAGCAGCTGTACCTAAACTAAACCTTCTCACCCTTGCTTGTTTCACCAATAGTTGTAAAATTAGGAAGCAAGTAGTAAAAAACATGGAATGTAAAAAATGCCAATGTACACCTATAGGCCAGAACATTAATATTATCTGGTTTTAATATAAAAATATTATGTTTTATAAATAGAAATGATCAATACATGCATATGTAAACCAGCTGTCAGCAAACAAAGTGGGTAAAATCATCCCCACCTTTACCAACAGAGATCTCTGACCCTAATGTTTTAATAATTAGAGTACGTTAATTTATATAATCAGTATTGTTTAAACTACACTGTTTTCTTACATTGTTTTCTTTAGTACTTTTTACTTCAAGTAAAATGTAGCTAATCTGTCTAGTACTTTTACTTGAGTAAAGTATCTAATGTGGTACTTAGGCCAATACTTGTATTTCTGCTTGAGTATCGACTTTGTGTACTCCTACAACCTCTTCACCCAGTGTATCACATCACATAGCCCAAGACTGCTCAGACTGGCCATGTTGACCCTTATCTTCCAAGACACTATTAGAATCGCCAATGTTAATGATGTCACTGATCAGCGTGTACGGTCAACAGTTTGTTTGCCCTAGTTTGTTTATTTTAATCTAAGATTTTCTTTAAGCAATTTCTAATGGATTCTGAAAACTGAATTCTGAAAGCTGAGGTGTTCAGGTTTGTTTGGAGCATGGAAAAGCCAGTTTTAAGGACCTGATTACAGTTGGTTGAAAACTGAGAGATACGACTATATATACACACTGACATAATATCAATTTGTTAGAAGATACACATTTTGCCATACCCTTTTACAGATGTGGCCATAAACTTAAATGCTACTATGAATCTATAACAGGAATTGCAAATGCCATCTTCTGCACTCCTGCAAATCCATGAGCAAGGCAGCTTTATTGCATTATTGGATTTTTATATGACTTTCAATATGATAAAGTTAGAAATAAAGGACATTCAAATCTAGGTTCCCCAACCATTATTCTGTACAGTACATCATGATGTAAAATTATATTACAAAGGATTTTATTTGTATTACCAATTCCTAATCTTAACTTTTAAGTCTAAGTAAGTTTTATTTTGAAATGTTATTATAATTGCATTATTTTATTTGTTTAACTAATTCACTGACCAATAAAGGGGTCAGCCACTTCTGTATCCCTACCCACCTGTAACCCGGTTGCACAGGTAGGGTTAAAATATATATAGGTAGAACAAAATGTTCATTCAAAAATCAACTTCATGTTGATGTTTGTTCTTAGTTTATGTTACCATCAAAATTTATGTAGGCAAGTTAATTTATTTTTATGACCGGAAGTTTTACAGTGCAGTTTCCGTCCGAGAGAGGGCACACACGAGAGAAAGCGCACACACGAGAGAGCGCAGGCACGAGAGAGAGAAGCGAGCATGGCTCACATACTTTGTTGAGTTGGGGAAGTGTTAATGATATTGATATAAAGGGAACAATTGGAGTCCGAAAATCCTAAAAAAAGTCAACGGAAAGAGGAGAGTTTTCATTTAGAAGCTGCCGAACGTCAGGAGCCCCGTTGTCATCGGGTTAACGAAAAATTCTTTGGTCTCGGTAAGCTAGCTCCTCAGCATGGTTTGCTAATGCTCCGTGCATGATTAGTTATTAGTTAGTTATTTTGCTAATTGTTAATCATTTGGGAGTTACTGAAGAGTAAAGAGTGTTTTGATAATAATAATAAATACTATCTAAGAAATTCAGTAAAATATTCCTCTCTAATGATGATGTTGAGTATTTGCAATTATTGTCGCTAATTTACATTGTTCAAGGAGCATGACATTCATTTCATTATAAATCTGAATTTTGAACATGTATGTACATGTATGTATGTATGTATGTACATATAACATATGTAAGAAGCAGAACGGAAATTATGAGCCTGTTTATAAATGCAGGTCAGGTTTTTTTTATTGGAGTGAGAACCATCTGGAAATTCCAGCAAAGAAGACCTAGAGATTCCATAGATGGCGAGCCTCCCATTGGATCTTCAGGAACCCAGCACCCTCACGGCCGCTGGATAGTTGGATGAGTGGTCTGCGTATGGTTGGATTGCTCCAGTCAGTGGAGCAATACGCAGTTGAACACCCCACAAGGGTGGAACCCAGAAAATAGTGATCCATCAGAACTGACAGGTCAGACTTTATACTGAAATCTACCAACAGACTAACTCACAGACTTTGACTTGATTTTATTAGAAAACTACTTTGGAGAACCTTCGAAAGGAGAACATTCTAAATTTAACAAAGTGATCACTAATTGAAAAAACACTATTAAGGACTATTGTTTTTTTGTTAAAGGGCCCAATTTTATTTTCTGTAAATATATTTTGTCATTGTATTGTTGTATATGTATATAAGTTAAACTAAAGTTCCAGTTGGCAAATTCATTGATGTCTCATGTTTGGTGATTGTTGCACTGACGCTTGGTTCCTTTCGAACCTAGAGGGAGGTGTATTACTCGAGTGGGTTACACACCCAAAAAAAGCAGTGACCTGGAGTCACTTAGAAAGCATTCAAACTTTATAAGTCGTCACGTCCCCTCCATTAAGCCATGCACATCTACCATCATCTGATGCTAAACTTGACAGATGAGGATGAAATGAAGTGTGTCAAATGCCGTTACACTGATGTAATTCAAAATGCATTTCCCCAATAAGATTTATTTCAGTAATATATCACATCTTACTCCTTAGTTTTTCATTTGGCTGTGTTGCATCTAATATCATGTGCCACTGACAATTGCAGCCAAACAGTGTAAAATTAATGGCTGGGCTGGCATATGTCTTGAATTTGATTAGCAACAACATTAGAGCACTTCTCCTCCCAAGCACTGCACTTTGTCCTGTTTAGGGGCCACTCCTGCTTGATCTGTACTGTACATGACAATACTGACACTATTATTAAACCAATTTGTCTGAAAAAAAACAAAAACTTTCTTTTTAACAATCTGATAATTTCCACTCTCAACATATGGATATACATACAAAGTTACCATGGATGCCTAAACCGAACCCCTAAAGGGCTTTTCCTTCCTGTTACTACCCATTAAAGGGCTTTGCAAACAAACGTTTGATTACAAGGAACATTATTTTTGAGAAACTTCCAAATTTACATCATTAAATCCAAACAGAATAATGTAATTCAAGGCACTAATATTCCAATTATGTTATATAAATGCAAATTCTGATGGTGAAAGTGATATTACTCTGTCACTAGTCTGTATACTATTATCACTGTCAGCTGCACTGGATCCTTCCAATATCCACTGTCCTCTGGAGGAGAGATATTGGTTGCATTGCTTTGTGTGTACTGAAGTGTGGCTGAAAGGCACCTCCCAAGTCATACTAAAAAAAGAGTGAGATTTAAAGGTCACTTTGTGCATATCACCTTTTCAAAAGCTCACATTCAATCTGTATTATCCTGCTCAATGTGTTGCTTTGCAATGGAAATCCTTCCTCTCTCACTTAAGAAAAAACTTTTCCCTCTCATGAGGGAACATGAATACTGCATGGTACCCTGGCCACTCAGCACAATACCCCTGCTTCTTCTCAGAATATTGCATGGGTACGGTCGGTGGTGGGGCCTCCCATGGACAATGATAGAATGATAAATACCCTCATCTAGTGAAAATGTCAATTATCAGCAGACTCAACAGCAGTACTGGTGGTCCTCCTAGCACGATAAAGATCTAACATTAATAAGGCATGCTTATCTCTGGGAAGACAGCCACCGATTGATTTTTGAGAGAAACCTGGAAGAAAGGGGAAAATAAATTATTTAAACAGAAACATATTCCGCCAAAGAGAAATGTAATGAAGTACACCAAAGAAAAAAATAGCCATATGACTGCATTATATTAGAGTTCACTGCCTGCCGGGCGTCTAATGTTTCTCATCCATCAGCCACTGTTCCTGTGCCTCCCCTAGCTCTAAACATAACCCAAGGAACATTAATAGATACTTAGAAACATTAAATGAGACCCAGGGTCACTGCCACTGTGTGTTGACAAGACTTTGAAGACATTTTTAAGTTTGAGGTCTTCTAATTAGTCTCAAAAGCTCCTTCTGTGTTCCTCAACTGATTATATAATATTGGTTTGCTGAACAATGAGGATAACCTACACTAGCACGGGAAACTAATGAAGCATTGTAAGTCATAGGAAGGGGAAAGAAAATTGGCTGGAGCTGGCAACAGGTTTTGACATGCAGTGAGAAAAAAATTTTGAATTTTAGATAATTACAATTTTTTTAAACATTTATCATTAAACACATGCAAACTTGTTTGTGTACTTCACTTCCTCAAATACAATTCAGTTTCTCCCTCTGTTGCTGGACACAATCAATGTGGCAGTCATCACTAGATTGCCATTTGAAGACCAATTCTAAGCTTTTCATGAGGAGAAGCACCGGGAAGTGTGCTGCAAGCCTGGGATCATAATGATCAAAGTGAAATGTTTGTCGACTGAAATCAATAGCATCGGGGGTGCCTGGAAATTGCTATTAAAGATCTCTATCGATTCAGCAGCAGTAGTTCAGCGACTGGTCTTTTAGACTTAAAACAATGGTGAATGTTTCCTGGGCCAGTTGTTATCTTTTGAGGGATTACCTTGGCTGAAATGTAATCAAGTCAGAACAGAAGTGTGCTTATAGTGACTGAGTGAGGCCCTGGGTAAACTGCAATCTAATGGCATCTGAGTCATGAAAATGGTGTGATCACAATTTCAACTGTTAAGTCAAGGGAAAGAAGTTAAAAAATATATCACTTACTTTATTTTGAGTAGGAATAAGAAATACATATGTTTGTATTTGGGCCTCTGCTTTTAGGATTTTTAGGATAGCGTGACATTCAATTTAATAAAATGAATGTCTAAATGTCTCCCACACTGATCACTTTTAAAAACTGCAAAGAATGCACCCCCAAAACAAGCTGAGAAATGTGGTTTTAATTATCACTACAACTAACAATTACCTTCATTGTTGATGAATCTGGCCGTTATTCTCTAAACTCATTAATTAATACTTGCAAATCCATTCCACACACATGACTCTTTCCTCAGCAGTCCAAATCAGCTTACTCATTATTAGCTGGAAGCTGGAAGTTGTAAATGTTTTGGCATTATTTGAAGGAAATTTACTCTTTGTGTGTGCATGTGTGTGTGTGTGTTTGTGTGTCTTAAATCCACCTAGTTGACAATTTATAAAATTGTTATTTATGCATTAGTTTTAATGAAGCATCTCTGTTGTCAGTGAAGTAAAGACTTGCAAAGCATTTTCAGATATGCCTGATTCTTCCTTTTTGCAGTACATCTCACAACAGTTGTCACTCCTGAGTCAAATGGAAAACTGGTAATGTCAGCGTGGTTCTGCATACATTAGTAGGCAGAGTACACTGCAAACTTAGGGGTCTGATTCCCAGTGGGACCACTCATGCAAAAAAAAAAAAATAAAGAAAAGAAAATGTGCATTTATTCTTGCTACTTTCAGCTCTCCAGGGAAAACCTCCCTGGAAATATGTTAAATAGAGGCTCAGTGTTTTCCTTTTTTGGGGAAAGTTTTGTATAATGTACAGCTGAATAAACAGGCAAATGAATAAATAGTGTACAGGAACTACATGTTAAATTTGCTATGTCCACATGCTGACAAATTCCTTTTTTAAATTATTCTTTTACATGTGATATCAGAAATTCAGAACATCGTGCCTCATCTTTCCCCAAGCAGCGCCATGTCACTCCTTTTACTTTTTCTAAAGTTTGCTGATCTGTTAATCCGCTTCACTTTGGCGCACATACTTCCGACTACATCTGTATGTCATCATTTAATATCCATTACACTTTCTAATAGAAAGGCCGCGGCTGCTTCTTTTCCTGACTCGTGTTGCTTCCGCTGGGCAGAAAATTGGTAAAGTTAGAAGAACTGTTTTCATCAGTGTGGAAACTTTTTCTCAACAGGGTATCGTATCTCAGTAAATCCCAGAAGTTAATGACCGCTGTGCCACAGAGGGTTGCTCTGTTTTTCACCAGATGCTAGATTTTTGGAATTCCCCAGATTCTAATGTGCACCAGAACAGCAGTTTTCCAGCTCAAGTCCCAGGCAGCATGTAGCATCTCATTAGCTCCGGTCACTGATCGAGTGTAGCAGACATGAAACCTGACACATGCTGCAGACCTCCACTATACATTTCATCTCGTTTCTCATAATGCTTGAAAAATGGCTTTCTGCATTTGTAATTATTTTTCTCCTCAGCCTTTGCCTCAAATATATCCTATTACTGTTATACTTATTTAGCTTGGATTTTTCACTAACTATTTACTCTTTGTAAGAAATGTTTTGAAATCTGGCACAGGTGAGCGAGGTACAATTCAAGCAATATGCCAAAAATACAGCTAAGAACATAATTCACAATGGAACCATAAGAGTTATGACTCAACTGACATTAAAATGTGCCAAATCCTAATCATTTGTTTTAGTGTGAACAATGTATTTGTGTCAAGGGGCTTTTTTTTAATATATATATATATATATATATATATATATATATATATATTTTTTTTTTTTTTTTTTTTTTTTTTTTTAAGAAAAAGCAAATGAACCATGACTGCTTTATCAGGTTAGAAATATTTTGTTTGTTTATACTTGGTGAAGATCAGATAAAATTTCTTGATCAGGAAATTGCAAATAGTTTGCTTACTGTTTCTTGCCACTGTAAGCTATTTATTTTTTTTATTTTGAAGAATTTGTTTTTTCAAAATTGGCCTAAAAACTGTGTGCAGCTTTTCTGTAACAGAAACAAAATACTGACAAGACTTTTAAGAAGTTAAACTACTGCAGTACTTGTTGCAGGATTAACATCACACTCACACACATCTACACACAGTTACACACTGGCCAGAATCGCACACACGCACACAAAAGCAGCCTATAATACTGCAGCCAACTGGCCCTTAAGCACCACTGCGAATGGACCGCAGAGTAGGCTCTACTTTATCTGCTCTTTCCCTTTGCCTTCGCCCCCTCAGCAGTGACAGCTGCTTCCTAACGAAGCCCACTCTCTTCCAAGCAGACCATGTGATAATGAGGCTCTGCCCAGCACTACAGGCAACCAGGGAGCAATGTCAACAGCTCGGAGCTGACCTCCTGAGCGGGCTTGCTTCCCCTCGTTCACCGAGAGAGCAAAAGCTGCACCTCATTGTTTGGGTGGAGAGCGGATCCTTGCCTCGGGGAATTGCCCATGTCCAATACTAACACTGAGCTGAAACAGTGCAGAGGCTTCATGTGCATACATATGTGCGTATTCATGAATGTGCACACAACAGCAAGAGTGTGCATTTAGACAAGAAAAACACGTACACACAAAATGTAGGAGAGAATTACTAGTGATATATCCATGTCACAAAATGGAGCATTTAAACTGTGGTAAATTTCTGTTTTACTACAAATTTAAACATACTGGAGAATCAGAAGATTTCACCTGCATAATATTTTGTATCAACAATGAATAAATCAAACCAGCATCTGCAAAAGGAACCAACCAGAGGCAAAAATCTTTACAGAATGAAACCCTTTGCATTGTTTATACATACATAAACTGATAGTGTAAAATTCATACCCTGTGCATCGTGTATGCAGGCTACTGCAGATAATTCTTGTTAATGTTTCTCAAGATAACCAAATTAATACATTTCAACATTTTTTTGCCATTTCTTGTATTGCTAAACAGCTGAAAAAGGAAACTTGAATTATTCAGTTTCTCTTGGGACGGACCCATAGTGCAGCTGCTGTAACACAAGAATAAAAATTGGGACCTCAGTGGCTTCATCTGTTCATGGACAAAACATTAACAGACAAACTCTAAACAACGCAGAGTGTGTGACATATTGTAACTATATCTTTCCAATGCATCCCTTGGTGGAGGAGACTCTTTAAAAGACCAATCTGTGTTTGCTTTGGTAGTTACGCAAACCCAACATTAATCACACTGGATAAGCTCTGCAATCGACAACAGACACCCTCTGTAATGAATAAGTCAACTAATCTGTGCCAGCTTACAGACTCAAAACTAGAATAAGAGCAGCCGAGGGATAACTGCACGGAAAATGGAGTAAATAAGGATTTTCAACTCAACAGTGTGTCTGGTGAAATTAAAATCTCGCCAGACTCTGTGCTACTTTTCTGGAATTAATTGACTCATTCAGCTCACAAAAAAAAAAAAATATTAATGGAAAAGTTAGAATCTACCATAAACAAACAAAAAAGAAAACATCCTGTTGACAGTCCATTGTTAAAAACAGCAAAAGTGTTGTCAATTAAACCACCATAGACGAATTAACATCAAAGTTTGTCTGCTGACACAAGTCAGATGTTATTATTGACCCTGTTACTTCTGTAATAAACAGAATAATTAAACCAGTATTGCCACACAACCACCAAGTTTTATAGACAGGTTGTTGAAACCACAACAGCTCCACAGGAGGAATACACAATCACAGATATCAGAAGACAAACCCCTTACACATCCAAAGCATAGCTGTGTTATTAAGACTAATATCCAACACTATGGACAACAACAAAATGTGCCATCGTGACAAAATGTGGGAATGCAGATGGATGCAGATGTTTTTGATAATGGAATCTAGCTTCATCACAACAGAAGCTCAAAACCACCAGTGGTGAAAATAAAATACAAAAAAAAAAAAAAAAGAAAAGATTTACTCACCATTTTACCAGCTGCAGGCGGCCAATATGGTTCCATTCATTAGTGCACTTGCAGGTAAGGCATCTGATAGCCAGCAGCGCCAGCTGGGCCTTCAGTGTGCGGGGCATTAACAAGCAAATTCCGGTTTTTTTTCGACCACTAAATCCATTAAAATAATATCCAGCGTCTGACTTCATTGCAGCCAGCCCATGCTCACAAACTCACAAATTAGTGCCTTTTATTTGTAAAAACAAACGGGGATGCTCTGCGGGTAAACGTGGTCTAATTTATCCTTATTCAAAACATCCACAGACGAGAGCAGAAAGAGCTCAGACAGGGCAGCAGAAGCAGAACCGGAAGGTGGACTGGCTACTCCTGACCCAGTCCAGCTGCTCGGGTGCTAGCATTAGTTTTCCTGGCATCTACAGTCACGCAGTAACCTTCCTGTGAACGAATTCCCTCTCACGTTGCTCGTACTGTCGCTCCAAATGCTGTGTTCCGTATTCAGTCTCTATGAAATGTCAAACTTTTCCTGACATATATTTCTCTATTAGCTAACTTTAAACCTGATCAATTAGGGCGCAGAGTGTAACTTCCTGTTACTGTTGTTCCGTTAATTATCATCTGAGTGGAGCAAATTACACAATATGAAGTTCCACATTGCTGTTACGCTCACCAACCCCCCCCCGTCCACCACAAAAATGTTAGTGTATTGATTGTATATAAGAGATATCTAACAAATACAATAGACTACACGTTAGAAAAATATGATCACAATCAGAAATTATGAAACAATATTGAAGGCTGATTGATTTGAATATGCTGCTTGAGAATCTATTTCTTCGCATGCTTTCACGTTTTCAAGTTATCAGATACTTCCGAATGCATTCTTGTCCTTGCTGTAAAATTTTGGAAGCTGTCCTTTTACCAGTATCATTCATTTTACTTGAGAAGAAAGTAAAAACATCATTCTAAATGTGCTTCCTTGAAGAGATTCATAATCATGGACTTATGGACTTTTAATGTATGTATGTGTCAGAAACACCAGGAGATATACTTCCCTGGAATAATTCATTTTCTCAGTCCTAGGATAACCACCAGATCAGCAATTCTGTCTGACCCTCAAAAGGTTCACTTAAACGGCCCCTACTTGTATTAGAAGTGATCATAGGTCCTGCTGGCCACTTCCTCTTTTGAACAACATTAAGTCTTCTGTAGTGCAGATGGCAACACATAAGAAGATTATAGTGAAAAGTACAGCCTTCATGGTTGTAATTCAAACAGTTTAGAAACCACTTGAATTAGAGATAAATCCTTCTGGACTGGTATGTGAGCAGATGTGACAAGCTGAATTATTCCCCCCTTACCAGGAAGCTTTGCAGAAATCTTGAAACATATGGTGCCTTGTGTGTCCATCTCAGACTATAAATGTTACTGGAGGACAGACATTCCCAGTGGGCTCTCAATTCAGAAATTCCAGCCAAGTGGCAACAAGTTCTTTTCTGTGATTCGAGGGTGCCCCAGTTCGTCTCCAGTGGTCAAAAACGTTGGCAGCAAACTATGTCTTGTATAATTACTAAAAACCTAGACCTGTCTGGGACAGTTAAAAGCCACAGACATCGTATAGGCTTACTCAACCAGATTATTTCCTTTTTTGACTGCAGTCATGCTTGATCTTGGAATACTGGGACTCCATTATCTCCTTTTGTCCCTCAAATCAGTACAAAACATGTCTAAATATGGCACATAATTAAATCTGTGCCACATGGAAGTAGCCTCAAGCTGCATATACCTGAGAGAGTATAGCATATATGAGAGATCTGGGGCATTATGAAAATAATGGCAGTTATAGTGGTCAATCTCAATGCAGTTTTAGAAGTAGTCATATAAGTCCTACATCTACAATGCCCACTATGATCATAAATATGATAAGCCACATAAAAGAACAAGTTGGTAACATCCCAATACAGCCTTAAATATGAACCAAATTTCTATCTGTTACAGGATGAAATTTCAAAAGTTTGGCAACAGAGAGAAGGGGAAATGACACAACAGACTTTACCATATACAGCCTAATATATCCCAGGAGGACAAACCCAGTCAGCAGACACCAAACCCTGTCTCAGAAATGACTGAGGCTAACAAGGTAGAGATGCTTTGTTCCGGTGGTCAAGTAATCCTGGCGAATTTCCCTCTGCAGCTTGATCTCAGAATTGTAAAATTTGTGGTGTATTGAGTCAACCTAGACAATTATTACATAACCACAGGGTTCACACTTTTCTGTAGCATGCAGCCCTTGAGGGCCTTATCATAATTTGCTCCCCTGTGTCAGTAAAGATAAAATCATACAGTATCTGACTGCATGTTCGTTGCATTTTTCCTTGGGTACCAGTTAAAATTACAGAGGAAAAACTGGCTCTTCAACACAGAAGTTCCTCACAAAAATCTTGATGTAAATCATGCTGTACATCAACTGCAGAAAATGTTCTGACAGGTTACATTGTTAATCTTGACACGATGAGGGAATGCTGCTCACTTCCAGTGGCGTGTGTAGGAGACTGTGTGAAACTGCTCTCTTTTCTAAAGCTGCTCCACTGAGGAACAATTAGATTAAATTCTGTGCCTTCTGTTTATCTTTTCTTGATTTTCTTCAAAGGAACATGCAGCATGCTGTTATAATTAGCTAATAATGTGTTTGTACCATTCATTATTTCATTAGACAAACATTAACATTCCATAAACACATTTTCCCCTTTTTAAAAACTACAATATGCAGCTTTAGCTAGCACAAGACTCAAAATCAGTCCACTCTGCTTCACCTAGTCCTTCCCCTCCCTGCTCTGCTCCTCTCTGGTCCACTCTGCTCAGTGCTTCAGCCATTATGTGTTTTGATATAGGAGTGCCCCCTGAACTTACTAATGAAGCAGAAATAAAAATTAAAATGTTCTGGTTAGAACAGCAAATGTTACTGAAAAACATTCAAAAGTGAACATCAGAAGTTAAGTAACTTTTTACTTTTTATTTTAAGTTAAGAACTTAAAATATAGATCTAATTTAATTCGGACAATTTACCAAAATAAATTGTGATCACAGGCCAAAAAAGTGTTTCCGATTAAAAACAATACGTTGCTGCACTTTTTGTTTCTGTGTATGTATTGTTTGGACAAGCAGGACCAGTCCTAGAGACAAAAGCTTTCAGTTACTTTCTTTTTTATTATATTTTGCCTGGAAATGACCTTTGCTTTCTTTTCCTGGCTGCTGGGACAGTAATATAGTTGTGATGATAAAGTGAGCCCTTAATAGTTTCTGAAAACCAAAATTCAGGGTAAATGTCCACATTTAGACAAGTAAGGAATGTTCTTGATCAATGATCTTTTAAAGGGTTTACTGAATTACAGTTTAACTGTTGAAAAGCAAAAACATACGTAGTTACTATTTTATTTAAGTGATTCAGTAGTAACAGGAGGCTATACCTCTCTATGATAATAGAAATGCCCAAATACTGATTGTTTCAATTCGCTTGGCTGAAACCGTTTGACAAAGAAATCAACAGACATTAAAATTGTTAGACCATTAAAGCAAGCAACTATATCCAATTTAATATTCATATTATTATTAGAATTATTATTATTTGTGTGGGGTCTCCTTGTAACGGTCCTGGTCCATTTCAATTTCCTGTCAATCACCAACATTATTAAGAAAATCTAAATTGCTTTTTCTATTTATACCTCAAACCTTTGTTAACACACTAGGATTTATCTCCAAAGTGCTTTAGCTGTATTAAAAGTCAAAATAACAGTTGAAATATTAGAGCTGGATATCCTGTTTAATTTTCATTGAAGCAGGATCCCTTTTAAAGTCATAACCTCCTGGCGGACACAATCATTTTCGAATCTGGGACATCCTGCAGACATGCAGAAAAGGCCATAGATCATAAAACATTTTGTACAATATAATTTTATCATATCTAATAATCATCATAATCTCCTATTCGGTTATGTTCTTAAGTCTTGTCTACAAAGAATTGGGACGTTTGTCAAATGCCTGTATTTTCATGAAGTGGGATGAAGCTGGGTGTGCTGAAAGGCCGTCCGGTAATGCTGAGCTGCAGGAGGCAAAATCTTCTCCACAGTCTAAGGCAAGCTGGATACATGTCGCCATTCCTGAATGAATAATTTAATCCTCAAAGTGTACTTCAAAGCTGCTCGCCAGGTGGTGAGTCCCCCAGCAGCTGCCTCACAGCCTAACAGACAGTCAAAGATCGAGCAAAACGATTTTCTCCAAATGTTCGACAAAACTGTGTCCGGATGATAACATTGTGTAGGAGTACTACTGTACCTGCCAGCAGACATTCCGTTCCCAAGTCTTTTTCTGTTTCTGTTCGAGGGGACAACAGTGAGACAGTGCTTTTCCTGATGAACAGTAAAGCCTAAACTAAAGGGGAAACTACCTACCTGGAAGATGATTCCAGGTCTATTTGGGCAAAAAATATGCTTCATTGCTTCTCAAGATCTGCAGCACTTTTTGTTGCTTCAATTTGATTTCTTTCTGGGGCCATCATTAAAGGTAAGAATATGTGATGTAACGCCCAAAGATGTTGGCAATATTCGTCTGGACCTTATTTTAAATTCAAATATGCAGGAAAACCGCATTGATTTTCTCTATTTTAAATGTCCCTTACGTGGCCAAAATCCAACAGTAATGAACAGTTTGTGTGGAGCAGGCATCTGCAAAAAATGCAGTTTCTTTGTTTTGACAGACTGTAGCTTGCACTCAAACACAAGGAAAGCAGTGCATTGAGTACAACTAAATATAAACCTCATTATACCCTATGCCATCATAGTTTTATTGACACTTGAGGCATAAAGAAATGGCAGAGGTGCACAGACGGTGGTTGCAACAGAACAAAAAGTGTCAGGTAGAAACATGAATGAATGTGATGGTATCAATGGCAGGCTGTAAACCAAACCATATGCGTATTTCTGTAAGATGACTGTCTGAACCTGGCAGTTTTGTATTTTTTGGAGAACACATTGCAGTGTATTTAAGGAAATTTTAACATTGTGGCCAGTGTGAATTTACAGTTTTTACTAGGTGATACAGACACTGTGAGTATTGAGATGGTCAAAGTTAATAGATATAAAATAGATATTATAATATGAATTATATTGGAATAAAGTGATATTGTGTTCATAGAGAGTAAAAGGATGATTCCACTGATACAGCACTTTACTAAGCTTATTTAGAACTAAGTGCATCTGACACTGGATATTCAACAAGCTACGGAAATGGGATTTGGCCATGAGGCATAAGGGGGAAAAAAAACAACAACAAAGAAATGAAAACTGAGTAAGCATGATGTGTAGAAACAAATTCATGATGCATTGAGCCGTCTTTCATTTCCATTGACTTATTAAAGAGTTACTGTGGGAGGCAAATGATGGAGCTCCCCTGGAAATCACTACATCTTCCCACTTAACAGGGAAGCAGAAGCTCGCCAAACCCTGCAGGCTGACAATGCTCACCAAACAAATCATGGCAACACATCCAGTCCAGAATAAATTGTTGTATTAACCCCCAGGCAAGGGTCCCCCCCAACAATTCAATAAGCAGAGACACATTCCTACACATTCTAACAGAAAGCTAAAGATTTGACAGCCTACAGAGCATGTCGGTGCCAAGTTGGGAAGGCTGTCAATGTTACGGGTCAGTGTGTTAATTGTTTTCTGTTTCAGGACATTTATCTTTTATGGCTTGTCTTGCTGCAGTCATCATGCCACATTTTTGTTAAGAGATAAAAATTGAAGTAAATGATTGTCACCAGCCATTACATGTCAAATCATTTGGACTTTGTGATAATAGAGGAGTTCCTCCTGCTGGAATAATGATGAACCTGGTATTAAGGATTTCCATATGTGTTAGGAGTAATTTTGGGCTATTTAGGTGGACAGTTTGTACATTACAAACTATTCATTTAATCTATTTTAAAATACGTTTTATTACTCTTGACATGTTTACTAATAAAATCTGTTTATATTCTGTCAGCCTTCATTTTTTCCAAGCAGTAGCCAGATTGCCGGATGACTGCCAGATGAACCATTTAAATTAAAATCTACATTATCATAATGATAATCATAATGTACAATCAAGCTGATGCCAAAATAACATCTGACTGTAGGACAGGGCAGGTTTTTTCTTTAGGTATGTTAAAACCTGATGAATCTGCAAATCATGTATCCCTGTGAGCAGTTCAGTTAAGCTACCTTTACTTTTTATGTCGTCTTCCTGTCAATCCATGTCTTCCATTGCAGTCGACTGCAAGCATTTAAAATTAATGCAGACATATGTTTTTTCTCATTCTGACAAAAAAAAAAGAGATACTCATTTTTTTATTGATATTGCTTTTCAATATCATGCTTTGGGACAGCAATACATAGAAAAACCACTCATTATGTGAAAACCCCAGATTTTAAAACTGGAGATAAAACATCCAATTAGCAATGTATGGTAATCTTGACATTTTATTCTTGCATTAAATAATATTATTCTGTAAGTCTACAACGTGGAACTTTCCAAACTCTTTCTTGGGTTCATGTCTACATAATACCTCAATTATCTACAGATAAAACCAAGAGTCACCACAGAACGTCAACACTGTTGTACACAATGCATGCTATAATTGATATTTGAGCCTTGCATCATTTACATAACAGGATGCAATTAAATATTTAGAAATCAGAAAAGCTCTTTATAATGGGCTTAAGGTCAGTGTTGTCTCTCACAGCCAAATGAGAGTATTTTGCAAACGTGCTTTATTGCAGGCCAGGAACACTATAAACGAAATAACAGAAAAAACGAAGAAAATAAAAATACAAATAATGTGTATGAAAAAGTGGCACTTGGTTATATGTGGGGGGGCAGACACTTCATAGGCATCATCATCCTTGATTGCTGTTCCCTTTGTGAGTATCATGTAAAGCACCTTCTCATTGTGCTGTTTTATATTTTTTAGACAACAGTTAAAATCACTGCAAAATCCTCCAGATGACTAACAGTGTTCATTCTCTTTTTATTTTTTAGACTGTAAACATGCAAAGTCTGTGAGTTTATAGCACATAACAAAGAGATCATTCCAGCTCACAGTGTGACATATTTACACCAACCACAACCACCTGGTTGTGTGTAATTAAATATGATAAAAAGTACATGCACTGTATCGCCACTGAAATCATATACATCAACATGCACAAATTGATGGAACTAAATTGTTAGAAAATTAGGAAAATTGATAAGGAATGAATATTTTACAGTAGCATCAGGTCTCAATTTCCCTAAAATGTTCTTTGTACTTTAATTTGTTTTTCATGCTGACATATAGTACATATTTACTTTGGCTTCCATCATTTCTGCTCTCGGTAATTGTTTTTATAAATTCAGTCTGATTTTGTGCATAATAAAGATGTGAGCGCAATGGAAACTTTTGCGCGCAGACAAATTTCATTCAACTTGTGCCAGTGGCCAGGAGGTTAAACACACAAACATCTTATCACACTAATCCCAAATATCATAATATTCTTGTTATTGATTGCTTTGGCTTCCTAAGCCTCTAGCTACCAATTTTTGATTTAAATTGTCAAATGTCAAGACAGTATATATGTGTGCCTTGTCAATTCAAACTTTAGAACTCCATTCAAGCTGCTCAAGTCTTATAAAAGCAGACAATTTTTCAGGTGCTGTTTTTTCCTCCTCTATCCCTTTTTCTCCCTTTGCTATTGAGAATCTCTTCCCCTCTTGTAGACATGATCTGACAGGAAATCTTTGAGAGGCAGCGCTGTGCTAACTGCCCAGAGATTTCAACTGTCTGTTCTTGCTGGAGGAGAAACTGAACGCTGGCCTCCTATTAGTCTAAACACATGGAGCCCCCCAATACCCTGTCTCTGGCTTTCTCTCTCTCTCTTTCTGTTTCTCTTTCTTTATTCCTGTCTCTCTCTATCACTTCCTCACCCTCTCTCTTTCTCACTACTCATCCCAGGCCTGGCGAGGGGGCTGACAGCTCTCAGCGTCCCAGCCTGTCAAAAAAGGCCTGTTATTCAGCACCCTCCCTCTGGGACAGGAGGAAAACACACATACACACACTTGCATGCATCCACAGACATGCACACTCACAGAACATGCTTTCACAAAGGTTGTGTACAGAACCACATACTCTCTCTCTCTTTCTCTCTCTCTCTCTCTCTCTTTCTCTCTCACACACAGACACACATACGCACATATTTTTCCTATGCCCACAAAATACTTACACATACAAAAACTTTTGACTGCTCTTAGACAATGTTCTGCTTGTTGTCAGCATTTCTCAAAATATGCTGACAGTTTGCATGCACTAATCAGGATCAAATGTATTATCCATACAGACACTAATTTACTGAGCTTTCACCTTTTCCACAGCAGCACTGACACAAATTCCTCTCTTTATGGAGTCCTCTTGTCAATCCATGTGATTGGCTGAAATTTACCAATCATTAGCTACAATTTAATAATGTCTGGTGAATTGGAAGAGCTGACAGGTGTCCAATCAGGAGTTTGAAATGATTCCTTAGAGATTTTGAATGCTAGCTTGCAAATGAACCTGCAGGTGCCTCCACAGCTGTATTCCCAAGTCCATCACAATACTATGTGCATACTAAGGAGCAGAAATTGCTCATTGCTCAGCCTGCTGTCTTGTCCTGACAATTTTGGAGATTTTATTTAGATTTCCACAGCATGGTCATGAATAAAAAAAAAAATCCTGCTAATGCTCAATTGTGCATGCAAAAAGTAACAATGTAATGAATTCAAATTTAAGAAAATGGCCTAACATCTAAGTTTTCTTAATGGATTACATTTAAACTTTTTGAAAGGAGAGAAACTGTTGTTAAATGCTGACATTTCTTAATTTTGTTTTGTGGAAGAATCAATCAGTGAGATTTATTGGGAAGGTTGCTCACGTGACACAAAAAATAAAGTGTCATCAAACCCTTTCTATTAAAAGAATGCTGCTTAATTTTAACGAATGATAGCAAAGCAAAATCATACAAGTATTTAAGACAGCAGTTCCCTGCCACAGGTTTATGAATAACATAGTTTTCATTCTTTCGCCACTTTATAAGTAAGGAATGTGAGATTGTTAAACGGCAAAATGATTTAAATGATTCTTTGCCTGTAACAAATTAAAATATATGGAATTACTGTAGGAAATCTTTATAAATCACTGTACTGAAACGTATATATTTACAAACTCTGTTGTGACTTGTGCCTTTTCACTCTTGTGTACGGTACTTTACAAGACTTACGTTAAATACAACCCTAACCTTAACCTTTAACCAAGTTATCACTCTAAAACCCCATGACTTATACAGTGGAAAATCTTAACATGTTTTGTTCCCCACAATGGGAGTAATAGATAGTGCACATACATATAAATTTATTTCAAGTGTCAACATTTGCATTCATTTGGGTAATCACATCTACAGCAGGCTGTTGTTGTGTAGAACTGTTTTTCTTTTTATAAATCAAACCCAAAGCCCAGGATTTGCTGTGGGGTAATCCCTGTTCAACTCCAAGGAACAAGTAATGATTGCGGCTGATCGCATGTGGTGCCACTGGAGAGTTGGAGCGGCATGCTCCAGGAGACTTTAAAAACCAACACAACGTAAGGGCTATTTATTACTTGATTAGCTACACAAAACTCTCTTGTCCATTCGAACAGGTTGTCTGACATGAAAGCAGCAGCACAAAAATGTCTTGTGTATTCTAACTTCACTATGTGAAACTTATCAAAGTGAGATTAAAACAAAACATGGTGGAACAAACTTTTTTGAAATGCCAGCAAAGCACAAACATAGTTCCCTTTCTTCCCATGTGGCCCCTTCGTGAGTAATTTCCCTCAAATCTGAGTAATCACAGTATTAGTGCCCTTTTAAAAAAGACTTCTCTGTCTGCTAAATAAGGAGCTCTCTTAATTTCTCTTCTCGACGCGAGCTTAATTGTGTTAAGAATTAATGGTGCATTTTCACGGCCAAGCTTACCACCAGACACCGGTTACAGTGCTCTTCCTGCTGGGCCCGATGCCACACAGTGGGCCCAGAAGTGCCTGTCGAGCATCAACCTTGGTCTCACTCCTGCTCGGGGGTGAGAAACTTTGCGCTATACATATGCATGAATATCCCTCATATCTCCCCAAAGGCAGCTATATCTCACCATTAGTCGCTCTCAAAAGTCTTCTGCGGCACACAGTATTGACTTCTGGAATAATTTCAGGCAATCCCAGACGTGATTTATGATGATGCACATTATCGATCACTTAAGGAGATATTTAGGTATTCAGAATAAAAAGTTATGTTCTCATTATGTTGATGGGGTGAGGCGCCAGGCCAAAGAAAGAGGGGGAAGTGACTGTACACTTTACCGGAGAGGTAATTAGCACGTCTGAGTAACAGCAGTGCTCCCCCTCTTTGCTCTCCTGCTGCTGAGGCTGGGCTGCCTTGCCTTAGCGTTGTACAAATTGTTACTGTCGCCCCACAGGTGGGAAACTAGCTCTCATCACCTCATCACCCCAGAGGATGCGAGACACAGCAACATATATTAAACCACTATCCTCGCAGCATGCGGCTAGTGTCTTCATGAGATATTTTACTCTTTATGGAGCCCATGGGGGACACACAAATCCAATACAGCTCTCTTTTAGAGGGGCACTGGCGAAGACATGCATACAAACAACTGGGATTTAGAGTGGTTTCTCTGCCAGAGGCAAGAAAAGTGACAAGCCATTGGAGTGCTTTGGGCAAATGCATCAGCACTGGCAATGCCATGGACTCTGAGACAATAGGAAATGAAGGAATTTACCTAATGTGAGATGGTGCATGGTTGAAGTCTGCAGTTTTAGAGCTGCCATCGCACATAGAGAAGAAGTGTTTTAGTCCTGCTGTGTGCCTTAATGTTTTCAATGAACACAATTCTAACAATTTCTGGAGTTTTTCAATCTAACAAATCACAACTTTACACTTTATGAAGTGTGGAGAAATTATTTTCAAAGTGTTGAAAACTTTTTTTAGTACATCTTCTTCCACCAGGCAGTTTGGCTTCAAACCAAAGATGCCATTATCCTCATTGGGGCTGATAAGAGACACCAGACTTTGTTCATAGCAAGAAAAAAAAAAACTATGTGCAACACTTTCTAAAGCTGTTAATGTTTTATCCCATAATTCACAGGCCCGGGACTTGGGAGTATGTCTTTGTGGGAAAGCCTTGGCTGGACATGGTGGAACCAGCATCATTAGTGCCTGTCTCCCCAGGGTGGCATGTGTGGAAATTACTGCCCCAATCAATAAGCAAAGTCCAAGTGTTGAAATATTTATCCAGACAGAGCTTCATCCTTGCGGTGGACTGTCTGAGCACTCTTCCTGCACCTTAAAGGGTTATTCAGAAAGCCATATATGGGCAAGAGTACACCTTGAAATCAATGGGGTGCCACTCACTGGCTGAGTGCTGAGTGTTACAAGAGTCCATTAATTTATTGTCAATACATGGGGCGGAAACAGCGTAGGAAGCGGAACTCCCCTTAAGGTGTACTTGTATTACTGTTGTCACGATACCAGCATTTCTAGCTTTGAAACAATACCCTGAAGAATATCAATATTTGATATTGTGCCAACACAGGCAAACTATTTTAAGTGAATCTAACTGTACATGTATGAAAGTCATATTTAGTGGTGGCAGTAAGAGAAAGTGCAGAGTGTAGATTTCTTGTTTGTAATACGTAAAGCTGTGGCCGGTACTCTTGTTACGACAACTGAGTACAAATATTTTTAAAAATAGATATTATTTCAAAAATAAAACAAGAAGACTATGTTAAGTTAATGATAAAAAAATTTAAACTTCATTTAAACAGGTAGTCTCACTGAGGTCATAATCTGTCTTTTTAAGAGACAAGAATAAGAAACATTCATCATCATAAAACCCAATCTGTTATGATAGAATTATCATTAGAGATAATTCTCTCTCTCTCTCTCTATATATATGTATATATATATATATACATATATATATAGAGATGTGTGTGTGTGTATATATATATATATATATATATATATATATATATATATATATATATATATATATATATATATATATATATATATATATATATATATATATATATATATATATATATATATATATAGTGTACGTCATTTTGACATTTCACTGCTTGTTTATGTCATAAACATATTAATTTAGCAAAGGCAGACACATATACACCTAACATCATAGTGTGATTGTCTCTGCAAGACTTCCTTTGAACTCCAACACTTAGCTTGTTATCTCACTTTATCTTCCCACAGAGCATGTTACGGACGATTAAAAGCTCTATGTGATACTTGGGCTAACATCTCATTATAAGAGAGAGCCCATTTGTATTGCTTACCTCCATAGTTAGAGTCCACAAAGGATGACAGCTGACTTCCCCTCCTCAGCTTGAAGTGCTCTGTAGAAGCGTACGCTCATTACAGAACCATAAAAAATTGCTCTCATTTGTTAATATAACATTTTCAGGACCCAGCCAAAGGCTCAGGACATTGTCTGGCTGCAAAATAAAGTGGCCCTTTGAGATTAGGGACTATAAAACAATTTTCTCCTTTATGTTTTTGTTTGTTTACCGTCACTTACTCAACGTGGCATTTTTTCTCAAGTGTTTGAACATGGTAATTGGTCAGATGATGTCCCAACATATCTTAATATCGGATTCCTTTTAGGCCACTGACCCTTTGCACACCCTTAAAGTAATTCTATAAAACACCTCTTTGCCCAGTAGGAAACCAGGCAACACAGACTGTGCTCTTTCATTTGTCCATCGTTCAATGATATAGAAAGTCACAGAAATGTATAGTCCCCATAAAACCCTAAAGAATGAGTCTTCTATTCTGCAGAGGGAACTGATGTGTAAAACTGCAGCAGTCGCACAACCACTGCATCATTCCCCTAATGATAATCTGATCATGTTGATAAGCTAAAGGGAACGCAGTGGACACTCTTGGCTACCATAAATCTCAATACTGGGATCGGTGTTAACAGCCACCGAGGGGATATAAAATGCTGACGACAGTGCTGAAGAGTGTGTGCAAATACCACTTTCCCCGACAAGTGATCAGAAGACTCCTTGTCTCAGTCTATAATCATGTTGTACTTCTCATTAACTGGAAGGTCTTCATTAGCCGTGGCATCGCACTGGTCCTAGACACAATATTTAATTAACATTATCAGCATTTGTAAATGTCATTTGTTTGCCTTGTCAGTTTACATTTTCTAGGTTGGCTGAGAAGCTGTCTCCATGTGTTCCTCTTTAGATGAGCCAAGATGCCCATTGGACAGTGAGAGTTCATCAAGGATGAAATCCACAGAAGGCAGCTGTGCTCAGCTGCTCCCTTGACCCTGTTCACACATCTGAATGAAGATACGACAAGCATGTGGAAAAGATTTTAGAGAATGACGTCCTCCCGTTAAGCCCTGCATTCTACAGACAGGCAATGATACTAAGAGGATGAATGGAAAAAGGAGGTTCTCTGAGGGAGGTCAGAAGAATGTGCCTCACCACACTCATAGAAAAGAGGTGGCATCTGCAACCAATTCTATCCAGAACCTCATACCTCTGACAACAAATCTCTGCATATCAGTAACTGTAGTTCCACACAAGCACATACAAGCATGTTTCAATTTCTTAATATTTAGGTGTGTTGTTCCGCATAATGGTTTATTTCAGTGTGTAATTATGTGTGAATATGCTTGCAATTAAATGCATCTGTGCTTATATCTTCATACCGGTGTGTTTGCAAGTGAGGTGTGTGCTTCATCCAGTGAGTGTGGGAGGTTGCGGTGTGGGTATATGTGTCTGTGACTGTTGTACAATCTGTCTTTCATGGTTTAGTGTGGATGCAGTCCAAAGCACCCAGCTGCTTTAGATCAACACTCAATCATGGTTCACCCTATTGTAGCTTAATTCTGTCTGATTCACATCAGCCTGATCTGACCACCTCAGTGTATCCCTGCTCACAGCAACTGGCACTGTCTGGTGGAATTGGTTCCACATCCCTCCTATATTACAAACCTTGGAAATCCTGTACATAATGTTTGTGCAAGGATACAGATGGCAAATTAGAAGTGACTGCAAAATGTCAAAATCTAATGTTATCTGATAATGCATATTAATCCAAAATGATTTACACTAATGCTTGGCCAAATTGAACCTAATAAATGGTATGAATCATTTGTGCATGAAAAAAACTCTGCAGAGGATAAAAACGAAAAAGGGTACTTAGCGGCTTGTACCTTGAATCCTAAATGCTTGGTTGTTTATGTCTTTGTTGCTCGGTGAGGCACTTTGCATTAAATGTTGTAGAAATGAATCAAACTAGTCAATTCAGTTTCTACCTCCATTGAATCATGTTTATGAAAAGCCTGATGCTCTACAGGTGTGAACCAAATTGTGGCATATGAAGATGCTTGATTTGCGCATTTCACGTTTTGGCAAGAACTTGTGAAAATTTAAATGTGTGTCACCAAAAAATGAAAGCTTCAAATAAGAAAATATGATCTTCCAAAGCAAAATTTAAAAGAGGTTTTTTCCTCCAATAGGAGATGCACTCCCACCATCTGACACATAATACACTGGGGCCTTGAATATTGGAGCAAAATAGGCTGAAAGCATGCTTCTTGTAAAAGACTGGAAAATGAAAACAAAAGGCAATGCTCTGCATCTCTGTTACCATGGTGTGTCTCACTGTGCATTTGGGACTCGCTGCTGCAATATGTGTAAAAACCACCAAGTTTACTCTCTTTGTAATAAGCTGACAAAGAGAGCCCTCACCAAGGTGGTGTTAGCCCCTCCACTACCAATTCCAGATGCTGAAATCCCACAGTGAGAATGTGAAAAATGGCAAGAACCTGCAGCAGATTTATTCACTTGCAAGCTCCCTTTCTAGCATTCGATCAAAAATATTTGCACTCACCATGTCCCATTGTTGAAACAAGTGAGATTTTTTACACCGGCACGCCACCTCCACATAACAAATTCTTAACACTCCAAGAAATGCCTTTATCCAAACTCTTATTTTCTCAAGCTTTTCTGGGCATGAGAGGATCACAGCAAACTGTAAAAAATATAAATTTCGATGGAAAGGGAGAGCACCATGAAAGCTCAAGCATTAGACTAAATACTGCTGAATTGATTTCAAATTGTTTCCAGGGTATAAGCCAAGCGAGGCCAGAGCAATTTGATGTGAATTTGTGTAAAGCCAGTCTCTTGAGTGCACTAGTTCTGTTTATTTGAATGTTCATTATTGGTTCATTAGTGATTTCCTGACTTTATGGCACCAATTTGTTACTGCATCAGTCCTCTTCTGACAATAACTGGTAACATAACAAAGTCTCAGTCTGTTTCTGCATGACTTCATGCATCAGACTTCTGCACCCTGCCCATTAAGTCTTTCGAAGTCAATGTGTAGCCGCATTTGTGTGAGAGCAAAACATGAAGAACTAGTTCTGTCTGTCGAAGACAGAGCCTGCTGTACACACACGTTGCTGCACAACCATGCATATTAGTGAGGACAGCTGACTTCTCAAATGGCAAATCTGCAAATTAACTCCATACTGCAACTTGTAACTTAAATAAAATCTATTTGTATATTACAAATTAATAAGCTAATTAGCATAATATTAATTTTTAGCGGTTTGGGGATTTTGTTGTTGTTTTTTATTTTGCAATATTTCAAAGCAGTATGGTTTTTATTCTTTCAGCAATTATTAAATTATCCTCAGATTTAAAACACGATTAAACCTTTAAAATAATATTTGACAAGCCAGGCCGTTTTTTTTTGCACTACTAGCCAATACTTTGACCCAAAAGTGGCAAGCAAATCCCAGGTTGTATTGCTCATAATCTGCTTTGGATTCCCATCTGTTCCCTGAGCAAATCATGTGATTTTCAAATATTTTGTGCCCCTGATTATTTCCCTTCAAGTGGGCTCTAGTGAGTTGAAATACGACACCCACCTTAGTCCTCTTTTTCCCTCCACGATGTACACGTGTGTTTCATTATCCCTCCCATTTTTAAAACGAGTAAAAAAGACAAGTTAATACCAACTTGTATGTATCTCAACCAAAAAAATACCTTATTTCATGAAAGACCTCCACCATCGGAAAGAAGGGGCAATTCAGGATGAACAGAAAAATACAACTATGGAAATGGATTGTTCAATGTGAATGTAAAACACTTTTCTTGACTCCCATTGTTCTGATGCCCAGTGTTTATCAGTATTTATACAGAATATAATAAAGGATGAAAATGTGTGTCCAGTAAAGTGAAGGAAAGCAAATGAAACACAATAGGCCTGATATACAGTACTGTGGAATATACTGCAAAGATTATAAAAGGTGTCTGTCATTGAAGGGTGGCATGGATTTAAACTGTGTGAGATATTTTCCAAGCTCTAGATATGATCTTTCAAATTGAGGTTCGTTTTATTGTTTTGTCTCTATGTGGCATTCATTGACTTCACATGTCAGTCAAAACATTCAATCAAGACATCTTCCCTGCTCCTTTCTTCCTTTGAAGGCTGCAAATCTAGCAATTTAATCATGTTTAAGCGCTATTTCAAATTACTTGGGGAACTTTAAAGCCAGTTCACAAAACAAAGACTATTCACAGCCAGTGGTCTGTGGAGTGTGCACTCACAGTACATGCCCGATTACTCACCCTCTTTCAATGCACACACAATATTTTCGCTCCGCCTTTTCCCTCTGTGCTCTGTTTGGCAGATGCCCACACAGGGATAGGGAAAGCCATTGTATCTAATTGCAATGCTCAGGATTTTGATTACACTCTTGCCTTGAAAGCACAACACTGTAAAAGAACAATTGCTCAGAGAGCACCAAGCAGCAGGAGGTGCAATTTCAGCCCCTTCTTAATGAGAGAACATATCAAAAGGTAAAAGGGAGGAATTTATACTTTAATTCCATTTCTGAAGTAATAAAATGTGGGGCCTTTAATTTATTAGTTTATTAAAGGTGAAACTCAACCTACCTAACTATTTCTTTCCTCATTGAGTTGTGTTTCATGGATCCTTCCACCCGGGTCTGTTTTGCCCATAATTCAGAAATTATTAATCTCAAAGCAGACTTCCCTCAGGGTTTGAGTGATGTAATGGATTAATAAGACGACTATAATGTGCTTTTCTGTCTCTGGAACACTTTTCTTATAAAGTGGGACCAGTCCTGGGAAACTATATAAAAGTTAATGTCACAACTGACTTTGCAGCAACGATGGCCTGAAGTTGTTCATTCCTGGCAATTTAATTTGTCGTCATTCTGACCCTATGAATTGTGCTGGTGCTCCCTGGGCCGATTTTTCATCAATAAATAATTTATCACGATTCAAAATTTAAACAGTTAAAAAATCTGGTGCTTACCAACAAAACCAAAAAAGTATTTTTAAACTGCAGAAAGCTGTGTAGACTATTTAGATATATTCCAATTAAAGTTTTTGGTTTCCAATAATTTTTTTATTTAAGCTTTCCTGGGGAATTTATTTTAATTATTTAGACATTATTAGACATTGGCTCTGTAAAAACACTGTAACAGCACTGATTTTCTGCACACACCTTTAGTCATAGTATTATTATATTAAAAACTGTTAACTATTATTATTCATATTATATTTAAAAGTGATCCTTAGGAGAAGGCTTGTTGCTGGGGTACAGCAACTAGCAAGGTTCTGACCGTGCTTGCAAAAGGAGAGACTGATGAGGATGTGATTTCAGAATTTACTTACAATTAAACCTGTCAACCTTGTATGTATCATAAAAGTCAGCTAAACACTCTGAACACTCTGTGCTCACATGTGTGTATATATCTTTTTTGTTAGTAAAAAAAATTGTAAAATCTGTGTTCCTATTATTTAAAGGCCATACTGTTCTTTTCTGTATGTGCAAATATGTTTGCAATAACATCTGAGGGGCCTTTGAGTATGCACCTTTTATTCACCGAGATTTAAGGTTTTGCTTCTACAGCCTGAACAAGGGCACTTGTTTCGAATTCAACTTACCTAAATAATTCTCAGTATCAGGAAATAAAGAACAGCTGTCACTCAGCTACCGTACTTTTTGGACATTTACTGTGAGATTTACAAAATAACCTTGATTCTCCTAACAAAAAATGGTTTCCATGGTAACAACAGAAATGATCAGTAAGGCATAGATATTATTTTGATACAAAAGACTCTCAGCCGTATTAAATGACTGAACACATTTTGAGTGCGGTGCATAAAAAATGAATACTTTTAGTAAAATAAATTTTGATCATTAGTTAAAAATGTAATTGCTGCAGATTTTGTAATGTTTACCTAATGTGCACATGCACACAATTCTGACCTTTGTCCACTGAATGCTATTTTTGTAATTTCAGAAAATTGTGCTGCTTACAGTGAAACCTAACCAGCTGCATCACTGTTGCACCTATAAACAAAAAATAAAAAGTGCTCTAAATATTGCTAATACACATGTAATAAATTCACATGAAAGTACATTAATAGCCCCAGCTTGAATGAATCTTCCCTCAAACCCAAAGAATATTTCACATACAACACCATGGCAGCTGGCATGGGTAGTTAACTTAAGTCATGTATTGTTGTGTGATTTATGCTGTTTGCCTCAAGTCAACAGGCTGGGAAAACAACAAACTCCGAAGGTAAACAGCGTTGATGCACTGGGGCATTCTCGTCTTGATTAATGAAAGGAAGTCAGATCTCATGCAGATTAGTGCAGCGGAGGACAGCATCCTCAGTGAATATTAATTTCCCTTGAAGAGGTGTTCTCGCCCTCTTTCCTAAAACGCTGCTCAATATATTGGAGGAGGTCAACGGAGAAGGTCACAGACAAAGTTGTCTGGCAGCTAAATTAAAGTGCTTCATTAATGGACTAAAAAGGTAGTGAATCCAATCAGTGTTTAGCTATTTTTTCTTTTCGTACATCACCCATCTCTGTGTCTTAATGGATGCCATTATGTCTGAAGAGACCTTGCTTTTTGAAATCAAATGAAGTATTTATTCCATCATAAACTCATTGTATTAAAATTACTTTCACTTTTGATTTCAATGAGTTTCTTTTTATCTCAATGTTTTTAGATGTTTTTCAGGAGTTTTTGTAGCTGGGATTTTCCCCCATTCTCTCTAAATGTGATGTACAAATACTAAATACATAAATAAATAAAAATAAAAGCAACTCTGAACAAAATTGCTGTCATTCATTAAGGCAGAATCCTTAATGAAATCTGGGTCTTTGTTAAGGAAACTGAACAACGTTAAAAGTGACCTTGACAGAGTCAAATACAGTAGCACACCCTCATGGATCTGAAGAGATAGAAGGATATAAGACTTATCCAGTCCTTTCACCTGTCAGTGTACACGAGGGAAAGGAGGAAAAGAGGCGGCTGCTGCTTCGGGGTATTGGTGACAGAGTGAGTGTGTCTGAGGAGATCGGTAGAGGAGATTAACAGCTCAGTCCATCTCTGTCACTGAGTGCTGCTGAACCTTGACACAGCTTAAAGGTATTAGGAGGTCACTCAAGTAAATGGTATCGCAGATTTGATGGAGGAGGAACCAGGAAGTGTGCAGATACCTCGAGATATTGATTGGTGGGAAAAACTAATGCCTCAAGATGCAAGATATCCTGGATCACACCCGTGGTTTTAACAAAAGGTACCTCATTAAAATCTGAAATTAAGATCACCCAATGCTCAGTGAAAGACTTTGGAGCATGTGCTATTACGGTGCTTTTGTGATGTTGAAATATAGCGTAGTTTTGTTGCAAAAATGTTGTGATAAAAGGAGTCCTTTTAAAAAATCAGTATCTCATTCAGGGGCAAAATAAAACACATTACATGATTCAAGGCTAGTGAGGGTTGTTTGTTAAAAAATACAGGGTGAAAGCAAAATAAGTTTCACTAGATTTTTATCCTGTCCTGTGTCGCTGTATTCATGGAGTTTGAGAGTATTTAGAGTTAAACTTTGACTGCAGTGGAAGTTGTATTATGTGGATTTTGCAGTGCCAGCCTTGCTCAGCTGTCTGCTTAATACTATCATCAAACACTTTTTCTTCCAAAGATGGAACACACACCATGTCTAGTGTGAATCTCTTTGTCTGTTTTGACAGAATGTTGGAGAAGTAAAAGCTAACAAAACTAACAAGCAGGTTTCTCAACAAACGGCACCCTGCGTGTGTTTGTGTGCATGCCTGTATGCTTCTGAGCAGTGACACACACACACACACACACACACACACACACACACACACACACACACACACACACACACACACACACACACACACACACACACACACACACACACACACACACACACACACACACACACACACCTGTGTTTGTGAGCTGTGTATTTATCTTCCCACAAGTCATGTGTTGTGTCGGAGGTGTTTCTATACAAAAAAAAAAAAAAAAGATCCTGCTCTTTCAGTATCAATGGCAACTTCAATATCAGCTGCTATTAAGTTAGATGTCCCATGGTTTTTGCCTGGCACAATTTTGGACAGATTAAAAAGGAATTCAGAAGGTGCCCAATAAATCAACTGCAATGCAATGACTCAAGCTTCTGTGTGCCAGAGCCTGCATGCAGGATATGAAAAATTCCTAATGTGCTTGATAGAAGTTAGTCTAACTTCACAGCCCCAGCAATCGCTCCCCCATGCAGAAACAAGTAAAGCAGGAAGGCACACGAAGAAATGAAAATCACTGCAGTTACTATACAGTCATTGCAGGGGTGGTACAGTAGGTGTAATGTGATTAGATAACATTTCATTAAGCAACTAAAATGGCGATCAGTCTGTCCATGGATTACAGGAAAGTAGGAGATGAGGAAATTGTGTTCATGTGCGCATGCTTGTGTGTATGTATATGTGTTAAAAACAATAATTTTTTTGGGTTTTATTGTATGGACAATGCACTTATTCTGATTAAAATCTACTTAAATCGGGGACAAAAAGTCATAAATGACTTTCTAGTGAAGAATTGTTGAACTAAATTGGCTCAGATTACGTGTGGGTGCATGTGAGTATGTGTTTTTGTGTGAGTGAGTATGTGTGCTTACTGCTCTCGGGCGCACAGCAGGTGACGATAAGGAACCATGACAAATACACACACTCACAACCATTTAGAATCTGAATAGTAGTCATATACTGTACATTTCAGCTACTAGCCGAGTGCTTACCCTGGCATCCATCATTGACATAACAGGTGGCCTGGAGCTGACCAGGACAGAGTTGTGAATATCAAACTCAAATGTGTCACAAATGAGCATTGGATTATACACTCCCCTCTGTCCAAACTCAACGTTGGACTGCAGTGTTGTTGTGCTGCAAGGCTGAAACTACAATTCAGTTTGATTGCAATGTGAAAGGACTCCTGGAACGACTATTTTGAATTCTAGGATGCCTGCAAAATATTGCGTGCAACTGCGGAAAATCTCTTTTCCACCTCCTTCACTGTGTAGCAGTTGGATATATTACGACCAGGCTCTCTGTCTGCAGTGGGTTGGAAGATAACCGATGTTCCCCCCAAGGAGAGAACTTATTTCCTCCTAAAAGAGTTGCCATAAATATCAGCTTGATTTACACTAAAATGTACACCTGTGGCATTCTAAAGGGCATTTAGTGAGACAGACTAACAGCCCAATGAAGTGTCCATGAATCTCTCCATTTCCCCCATGGATGAAGGGGATGGAAATTCATGATAAACTTTATATGGACTCAGCAGCCATAGAGTGGCTGTATATCCAGAGCTGCCACATGGCATTACACTTTCCCATATGTTTGGTGCTGTTTCTCGTCTCACATCCCACTGCGTTGAGTACTTTTGACCTCCCCCGCCATAAAGGGCAGTGTTCATGACAAGAGCAGAGTCTGTCACATATACAGTGGATTCATCTGGAGCTGGGCTGCGTGTGTGTGTGTGTGTGTATGTGTGTGTGAGAGAGAAAGAGAGAGTGTGTGAGAGGGTGTGAGAAAAAGAGAGAGAGAGTGTGTGTGCGTGTGCATGCCACTGCCTCCTGAAACTGCCATAATTATTACTAGACTTGAAATGATTACTCCATTAATGTATTAGTAATTATTTGGTATATGATAAAATACTTATACTTAATGCCATAAAATGACCCTATTTCTGGTTCTTGTTTAAAGTGAAGATTTAATGATTTTTCTTTTTATATAGCTGTAAATGGAATATTGTTGGATCTTAGACCATTAAACAAATTAAGCAAATAAATATTAGCTTGCTTTTGAATGAAAGAAATTGCGATGCACATTTTAAAAATATGTTTGTAAATTAAAATTATAAAGTAGCTAATAATCAAAATTTTATTTTATTATTATTATCATGTATACACTAAAAGTTCTTAACAGTGAAAAAAAAATAGAATTTGAACAAATGCTAGTATTGGCAGCAGAAAATATAATAACACACAGGAATATGTGCCAACTTAAAATTAAAGACAAAATACAAATGGTCGAAAAAGAACAAACCAATAAGAATAAGAACTAATTTTAAAATGGCTGTAGATCCTTAGTGACAGGTCTTTCACAAAAGAACAGTTTGTCAATCTGTTAAATATTTTTAATAAAGTCCTTAACCTATTTGAACACGAGTTCAGAAGCACAGACACAACACACAGCATTTTCTAAATCCTCTGTGTAGGTTAGCTAATGTTTGTTGGAATAAAAATCTATTACCCGTTTTGGATTTAACGTCTTTGACCTGACAGTCTACTGTACATCATTAAACAATTGTTCTGGTATATAGATGCTCAAATGAGCATGGCAGGTAGTTTTATCAGAGGTATAAAAACAGGGATACGAGTCATAATAAAGTAGAGTGATTGCAAACAAGGCAACGTGGAAAAGTATTTATCCACACAGACAGTTTCCAGCAAACATTTCTACACACATCATATTTTACAACAGAAATCTGTCGTTGTTCTGTATGTGCTCCAATAGTGCAAGAAGCAGCTGTCTAAAAAGGTGCATAACACAAATCTGAGTTTTATACCGTGCAGTGCTGTGTGTCTGT